>NW_020174057.1:7536965-7697133 GCF_003031525.2 Neophocaena asiaeorientalis asiaeorientalis | reverse complement strand
AAAGTCCCTCACTATTATTGTGTTATTGTCAATTTCCTCTTATATAGCTGTTAGCAGTTGCGTTATGTATTGTGGTGTTCCTATGCTGGGTGCATATGTCCTATGACCATTTTCTTAATTGTTTGGGGTTTGTTTTTGTAGGTCCTTTTCTTCTCTTGTGCTTTGCAGTTAGAGAACTTCCTTTAGCATTTGTTGTAGAGCTGGTTTGGTGGTGCTGAATTCTGTTAGCTTTTGCTTGTCTGTAAAGCTTTTGATTTCTCCATCAAATCTGAATGAGATCCTTGCTGTTTAGAGTAATCTTGGTTGTAGGTTCTTCCCTTTTATCACTTTAAGTATATCATGCCACTCCCTTCTGGCTTGTAGAGTTTCTGCTGAGAAATCAGCTGTTAACCTTATGGGAGGTCCCTTGTATGGTATTTGTCGTTTTTCCCTTGCTGCGTTCAATAATGTTTCTTTGTCTTTAATTTTTGCCAATTTGATTACTATGTGTCTCAGCGTGTTTCTCCTTGGGTTTATCCTGTATGGGACTCTGAGCTTCCTGGACTTGGGTGGCTATTTCCTTTCCCGTGTTAGGGAAGTTTTCGGCTATAATCTCTTCAAATATTTTCTCTGGTCCTTTCTCTCTCTCTTCTCCTTCTGGAGTCCCTATAATGCAAATGTTGTTGCATTTAATGTTGTTCCAGTGGTCTCTTAGGCTGTCTTCATTTCTTTACATTCTTTTTTCTTTAGTCTGTTCCACAGCAGTGAATCCCACCATTCTGTCTTCCAGGTTACTTATCCATTCTTCTGCCTCAGTTTTTCTGCTATTGATTCCTTCTAGTGTAGTTTTCATTTCAGTTATTTTATTGCTCATCTCTGTTTGTTTGTTCTTTAATTCTTCTAGGTCTTTGTTAAACATTTCTTGCATCTTCTCGATCTTTGCCTCCATTCTTTTTCCGAGGTCCTGGATCATCTTCACTATCATTATTCTGAATTCTTTTTCTGGAAGGTTGCCTATCTCCACTTCATGTAGTTGTTTTTCTATGGTTTTATCTTGTTCCTTCATCTGGTACATAGCCGTCTGCCTTTTCATCACGTGTGTCTTTCTGTGAACGTTATTTCTTCTTAATAGTAGACATGGCATACAAATCTGCCAAGGTTTCTTCAGGGTGAGGCTCTATTAGCTGTTGAAAGGCAAGGAAATCCTTCTGTCTCTAATTTGATTTTTACATAATGTTTTGGCATTTGACTATTAAATTAAACTCTCCTTTCTTCCCTAGCTCTAAAGAGGTAGCTTTTACACTTCAAAAATAAAGTTTAAGGCTCCAAATGTCAAAGGTGAACAAGTGTATCAAAGTAACTACATTAATTTCTGTTACTTACATATTCACATCTAAGGAAGAAAATGTCATAACCTAGTTTATAAATATGAACAACCTTTTAAATTAAAGATAAATCATCTTTGCATCTGTACTTAAAAGTCAACAACACCATAGGTGAGCATCTGACCATAATTTGTTCATCAATAATTTCTTAGTTATCAGTATTACTGGCTCAGTCCCTTGAGCACTTGGAAATGAGAGAAATGAGATTGCTTGTTCAGAATCAAGAATTTAGGTCCACATCAGGAGGACATGAAAAGATATTTTAAAGAGGAAAAATGCCTTTTAGATTTGCAAAATTTGGCTATAATCAGACTAAAGATATTAATCTAGTGAAAAGACTGTAAGTCAGGTGGCAGTTGACCAGCTGTGAGAGCATATAAAAGGAAGCTTGCAAAGGCACACCACACCATGGAAGAGAAAAGCACCAAAAAGCAGTAACATGAATAAAATATTTTAAGTGTATGTATAATTAATGAATAAAAAAAACTATGCTTATAAAGTCTAAAAATTTTAATCATGTACCAAAGTAAAAATCATAGAATCATAAATATTTACATTTGAGAAGAACTGAAGGGGCATATGGCCTACCTTCTCCTCAATAATCCTCTTTCAGAAACATCCAAGATATTTTGAACACTTTCAGTTTTTGTTCTCTGCCCAGCAAGCTGCCCTCTCCCCTTTGGACCGAAGATGTCAATGTGCCCGTCGATTCTGTCAGTTCATTTCTGACCCACCGTAAAAGTAGCACACATAAAACTAACATTTATTCACTAGTTAGATGAGTTGTTTCCTAAAATAAATGGCAGAAATGGTTCATGTAAACAGAGAGTTAAAAGTAGGGATTATTTTCAGACACTCTGCTGGAGTTTTGGATTTGGGTGGCCTCTGGGGGAGAAGGGTGTATTCTCTTGATTTTCCCATTGCTCCTTTCCCCAGGCTATGTAGTGGTGGCAGGAACTTTAGACTGGGTGCAGGAAGGCACTGGCCTTGATGAAGAGTAAAGTACCCATCACACTAGAGGTTATATTAGCCTACTCATCACTGGTTTGCCATCAACTCTATGAGGAGCATGATACTACTTGTTTTTCATAACCATGTCATGTAATTTTCACAACATGCCTTCAAGGTAGTTTTATTATCAGCCAGCCATGGAGATGTTAAGAACCTTGTCCATGATCATTGTTTAGAGTTTATATTTGAACACAGGGCTACCTGGCTCCAAATGTCAGGGGAGACACTAGCTGCCATGACAACATTCTCTTAGTCTCCTTTCACCAATGCCTGGCTCTCCTCTCATTGCCCACCTGCATGGCTCCCCCCATAATCTCTTAGTTCTTTTCCTCATATAAGGCTTATTACAGTTCATATTATTTTTTTAAAATCATGCATTTATTATATATATACTACTGAAAAACTTGAAAATACAGATAAATAACAACAAAAAAGAATACCCAAAACAAAACAAAAATTGCTTAAACTGTAGTTCTACTACCCAGAGATAGCCATTGTTAACCATTGCTATACTGATACAACTTTAGGTTGCTTCTGTTTTACTGAACACATTCGTAAATGGCATCATATTATAATACTGCTCTATATCCTGCATTTTATTATCATTTTTCCATTTCTGTAAGTAGACATGTTCATCAGTATGTGTGTCTGGGTTTTTGAAACTGTTATATTAATTGAACTTTGCATCAAGTGTCTCAACTCACTACTTTTAAAAATTATTTGTTTCTGAGTATAATATATTTTTAGTATTAAAAAAAACTGTAGTAATTATATCATGTAGCAACTGAAAGCCTCCCTTGTGGTTTGGTTAGTGTACATACAATTCTTTATTTGATTTCTTTCAAAGTAGTTTTTAAAAAAAAAAAAAATTTATTTATTTTTTACTACGTTGTGTCTTCGTTGCTGCACACGGGCTTTCTCTAGTTGCCGTTGTGGTGCGCGGGCTTCTCATCGCGGTGGCTCCTCTTGCTGCAGAGCACGGGTTCTAGGTACGTGAGCTTCAGTAGTTGTGGCTTGCGGGCTCAATAGCGCAGGCTCAGTAGTTGTGGCTCATGGGCTTAGTTGCTCTGTGGCATGTGGGATCTTCCTGGACCAGGGCTTGAACCCATGTCCCCTGCGTTGGCAGGCGGATTCTTAACCACTGCACCACCAGGGAAGTCCCTCAAAGTAGTTTTGATATTGGTGGATGTTTCTCTTTGAAGATTTCTTTATGTCAACAGATACTCCAGTAAACTGAGAGATTTGGGTATGTATACAAGGATAGAAGAAGTGTGCCTTGGTACTTATGTATTTTAATTAGGGGAAAAATTCTTATTTATTTTGTAAACAAATAGAGATTGTGGTTAAAAAAATAATGTTTTCTTAGTGTACATTTATCCAAAGTTAATTGGTGAATTTATTAAAAATTAAAGTCTTTTAACCAAATGTAAATTAAAATTCTCAGTTTTTATTGTCTCTTTAAAATTACTCATCATACAATACTTTCAGCCTCTTAAAAATATTAACTAATAGTACTATTTCAAATATTTTATAAACAAAGCACTGCTCTAGAACACTGCTGGTGAAATATACAGCTCTACATTTGGAAGTTAAATGCATTAGAGAAATATAATGTGAGCCACGATACAAGCCACATAAGTACTTAAAACAGTAGAAACAGTAAAAGCAAACAAAAAAACCAAAACCAGATGACAATCATTAATCTTAATAGTATATTTTATATATGACCCAATATATCCAAAACATTATTATGTTAATACTTAGTCAAATAAAAAGTTTTACATCCTTTTATTTGATTGTAAGATGTTTTACATTCTTTTTTTTTGTATTGTCTTCTAAATCTAGTATATATTTTGCATTTGCAGCACATTTTACTTTGTACTTAGACACATTTTGAGTGCCCAATAGCTACATATAGCTAGTGTCCATTATATTGAAAGGCACAGCCCTAGACATCAACAACTGTTGATGTACTAATAATTAGCTATATAGATTTAAGACTAAAGTACAAATTCTGAATCCAAACTTTAAAAAATCTAGATAAAAACAATGATTTGCCACGTATTTTTCTTGGGTATGCATTTATGAGGCAATTGGCTCTGGTTAGAAATCCAAGCTAAGTTCAAGCAAAAAGGTAACTAATTAATCTCAATGCAAAATTAGCCTGGAGCATCAATTACTGATTATGTCATGACAAGTACATAGTATATATCTCATATGTTGTTCTGTGATTGATTGGGATTATAAGACGTTGGTCTTTTAGCATTATGCTCTGACTCACCCAGCTGGTCTTGGATATATTTCCAACAGGACACTGAAAAACTTCAGTAGATTGATAATTATTTGTATGAGATGACCATTTTTTGTTAGGAAACCAGAGTTTGGTGATATCTATAGAAAGATATGGGGCTTAGGACAGAAGACATGAAGAATATGCCAATATCCAGATTTCATTTAATCTGTATTCCATTACAGTAAACAGAGGATTGGGAATTTGTGTTCAAGGAGATTGGAGAAGTAAGCACTCTGCTTTATTAGAGGACACCTTATAATTTAATGGATAGGATTTATAATTCTGTTACTGCTTATCTATACAAAGGATAGAATATTTCTTTGGGTAAACTGGAGTGCTTTTAATTCATCTTTGTATCCTCTTTAGATAACATATTTGGAAATGAATGAAAAACAGTAGTAATTAATGTTAATAATATATAGCTATCTCCTTTCTTAAAAAATAAAATAATGAACACAAATCTCACATATTAAAAAAGTGACCTTTTAACAATAAAAACAGAAGAAAGAAAACACACACACACACTCACACACACTCATACACAGGGAAGAGTAAGGAACATGAGAATAATACTCCAAAATATTCATTCCCTAAAAAACATATTCCCCAAAGAGAAGAGAAAATCTGAATTCAGTTGAGAACTATTTTTAATCAGACTGTGTGAAAAGTAAATGATTTGATAGTAAGTCCACAGATGAGCCAGACTAAATTGGTTGACTTAATCAGTCCTTTACTACCTGTAAATGATAAGTTCTTTTTTCAAACAGCTGAAATATTTAATTGAAAAATATTCATAATGAATGCTTTATTGCACCTCTTCTTAACTCCAGCATTCCTTTCAGAGTTTTGAGTTTACAGAATCAAATTATTAAAATCGTGTTTCCTGTTTGACGAAACTGAAATGGTAAAGCACCAACATTAGTGAGAGCATCTTCCTTAGCATAGAAGTTCAGCCGTATTTATTTACTATTTACCATACGGTTTCTCAATAAGAAGCATTTCTCACCTTATTTATTAGCTCATTAAGAAAAATATGGTTTGATTTTTATCCTGCATACATAAAGATTGCTTCTCCCACTTACTTCAGATGATGAAAAAAGATGTCTCCTGGCTGGATGAAGGTGATGAATCTCTCGTTTATGTTTTATAGTTATAGCTTTATGATTAGAGAAAGAAAAAGAAGTAGGGAAATACACAAAACACTAGATCTTGAAGAGCTCAAAGGGAAAACAACAGAACACTTCAAAGGCGGGAATAGAAAAATTTTAGAGCAAAATGCTAAAACAGATTATAAGGAATTTAGAAGCTAATATGAATATTTAGAAATTAAACAGTACTTTTCTTGTGATGGTAAGGAAAGTTATATTTAACAGGTTTTCATTCTCTCTTTTTATTCTTCCTCTACTCTGTGATCTACATGACTACACATACCCACAGCTTGCAAAAATCTTTTATGAATAGCTCTGTCAAAATAGGTTACTTCAAGTTGAACAAAATAAAAATCTTAAATTTGAATGCACAGTAAGAAATTATTTCCAGAATTGTGTTCTGTGGAACAACACTACCACTAAAAACCCAGGAGAAAAAGGCCTCTGTGGTCGAAGTTTGGGGAAATGCTATATATACTTCTCTTCTGCAGATTTACAATGGGCTTTTTCATGTTAAGGTTCTGATAAATCCTGTAGTAAAGACTTTGTATAGCCTAATATATTTCAAATTTATTTAAACAGGAAGTCTGTTTAAAATCTAGCATCTTGTGGAACAGATGTTTAAGAGAAAAAATATTTGGGGAAATGCTACTGTAGACCCATAGTATTTACTTTGGTTACAGCTCCAAAGTAAATTTTGAGTATTATCAAATTCATAAAACCCAGAAATTAAGAAACTAAGAAACAGATGTTTGGGGATTAGCTAGGCTAGCAAGGTAACTTGCTTATCAAAACCAACATCACAGCCCATGAGATATAAATTTATGCTAGATGCTTTCATTACAAGATCTTTGTTTCTCCAGATGTTTATGTCTCAGAAGAGCCATATGGTAGTAACGCCTTTTTTTTTTAATTTTTAAAACAAGCTCTGGCCAATTTTATTAAAGAAAAATTGTGCACGATTTACTTTTCACCAGTCTGTTCTCGCATGCCTCTAATAATATCAGAATCACCTGGATCAGTGATAGCCAGTGTGCATACTCTGTAGTATTTTCAACACACTGTGCCCAATTCAATATTATTGCCACTGTAGTGACGGACACCAGTTTTGGCCAACATGGCATAATACTCTATTTCAGATTTCCTCAAGGCTGGGCAGTTGTTGGCAAGGATGACCAATTTCGCTTTGCCGTGTCCGATCATTTTCAGTCTGCTTGTACCCCAGCACGTACTTTCCACTTTTTGTAACCAGTTGGAGCCTAGAGTTGATCGACTCCAGTGACTTCTCCATCTTCTTTGTGGCCACCATCTTCCTGCCTTAGGTGCGGGATGCCCCCAACCAAGAGCAGCCACCATGATGGCCGGAGAGTGAGAAAGGGGTAGTAATGTCTTTATTCTCATTATAGTTGAATAAATCATGGAAATTTTGTGATCACTGATAAGTAGTTGGAACTGCAAATAATAAGTCTATGATAGCCAAGGATTAGAGATGCAGCATAGTCACTTAATAGCTTTGTGACCTAGCTGTTTACCATCTCTGTCGCTAAGTTTTTACATCTATGAGTTTGGGTAATAGTAGTTCCTACCATGTAGAGTTCATAAAAATTCAATGAGTTAGTATTTGTTAAAGTTCTTAGAACAGTAGTTTGATAAGTGCTATTTAAGGATTGCAAAATGAAACATAAAATACTTTCTTCATCAGTCTTATGCCTGAACATGGATGTCACAGATACGGATTTGTAAACTGTGGGCAGCAGTTTTGTGTCCCCATGAGTGGTAGGAAAATAGGAAGGAAGAGAAAGAGAAACAGAAAGGCTACCCAGTGCATCAAATGCATCAACTGCTCCACTTCCACACATTTGAGAAAATTTTTATTTTTTGTCATTTGTGGGGTTTGGTTTGTTTGTTTAAATGTGGTCTTAAGACCAGCATCAGAAGCTAAAGTTGAAATTCCTGTGTGCCACCCAGACTGCTAGAAACAGAATCAGAATTTGTGAGGGTGTGGCTCAGAAAAGTGCATGTTTAACAGACACTTCCAGTGGTTCTCAAACATACTGGAGTTTAAGAACCTCTACAAAAAAAAACAACATAAAGAGTTCAGGTAAATAACGTATTGGTTGACATTGAGAAGCAGAAAGAGGAAAAAGTACTATGTTTTGGCATCTCCACATGGTCCCCACAAGCCGCCTGGGTCCCTGATGGTTTTACACTTGTGATTTTAAGAGGTTATGGTCTTTTAATAAACTGATCTTTTCTTAAATTAAAAAAAAAGAACCTCTACCAGATACAGTTCAAAGTCTGTAACTGTGCAGGGCTTCTTATGGTTGGCCTCGTCTAGTCTGCTCAGGTTCACACCGTCAGTTTGCCCAAGTAACACAAATCCGAAAACCGATGGCTTAACTAAAACTACTTAAGGCATTTCCCCTCTGATGGTGGGAGAGAAGTCTGTGATAGACTGTGCAGGGTCCACAGAGCTGTTCTCTCCTATCTCGGGGCTGCAGGCTCCTTGCATCTTTCTGCTCAACCATCCTCAGCACTTGCTTGTTACCTTGTGGTGATGTGGCGTTGTCCTTCCTCTGGGCATCATGTTTACATTCCAGGCAGGGAGAACAGGAAGGGAAAAGGGCAAAAGGCCCATCCCAACTGAGCCTGCTCTGCTTTTAAGGAGTTTGCCTGGAGCCTCGTTTGACAAGGAACACTTTTAACTCACTGACCAGGCCTGGGCTGCACTGCTGTTCTTCACCCTTATTTGCAAGGAAGGCTAGGGAATGTCGTGTTTTCACTGGGCACATTTTTATGCCCAACAAAACTGCAGTAGGCTCTTTGACATACTCAACATTCCAAGCTTAAAAAAATTATGTTTTCTCAGCCTCCATGCCTCTGTGTATACAATTCACTTGAACAAGACTGCCCTTCCCCACTTAAATATTTTATGACCTTCTCTTCCTTCAACATCAATTCACGTTATCCATTCCTCTGTGAAGGGTTCCAATCTCACCCCCAACACCCACCCCGTGTCATATTCATAATCCTTTATTATGGCACTATCATGTACACTAAGTCAGTAGACTGGCATCACTTTGAAGGCGAAGATATATGGCTTATGCCCGGAGGCCAACTACAGCAGTTAACTCACAGTAACTGCTTTAATAATGTTTTCTGAATGAATGAATGAACATATGAAAATTTGAATGAACAACTGAACTTATGAATGAATAGTGGAGCATTGCTGTTTTGGGGTAATGACTTCTATTAGACTCTGCTATTCATTTGTACTCATTCAGGGAAATACTTGCTATATATTTGGGAAGATATTATATTATGAAATTAAATGAAAGTAAGGAGGAGTATAGCAAAAACAATAAATACATGAGCTCCTCTAGTAGAGAACCTATGTTTATTACCTTTCGTCTCTATTGCTTCACCCCATGAAGGGTTTGATTCATAGTAGGTTTTTAATAAATGCTGAATGAATGAGCATTGAATTAAAAGGAAAAGAGAGAATAATGAAAGAATTAGCAGGCTGCTTTCATTTCTTAAAATTCCAGCAGTATGTCAGGGAGCCTGATTCCTCCAGCTCCGTTTTTCGTTCTCAAGATTGCTTTGGCTAGTCAGGGTCTTTTGTGTTTCCATACAAATTGTGAAATTTTTTGTTCTAGTTCTGTGAATAATGCCAGTGGTAGTTTGATAGGGATTGCAAATCTGTAGATTGCTTTCCAGCAGTATATTATTAACATCATTGTTCTGAGCAAAAAATTTTAGGGTACAATAGATAAGTAATAGTAACAACAATTATTGCTCAAAATAATGATATATAAGAAGCTGGTATTTTTAACTTCTTTTAAGATATGTAGGGTAACTGCATCGAACATTGAAGCTTAAATTTTGCATTTTTATAACCACACATATGACATAACTTTATAGCTACACACTATTAGGATTTAATTATGAAAACCAGTGCCTTCACACAGAAGTACATTTTGGAAGAATTTTTTCTGTCATTTAGGAAAAAGAAGTATTCTATCTAATTCATGCATAATAAATCCAGATATTTAATTTTCAAATATTAAAGTGGTGGGTCTTAATTTGCTCTGCAAAATCTGGTTTACAGCAGGAGAAGACTGAGACTTAGCCTCTTTGTAAGATAATACTGATGAGAGGCTGGCTTTATGTGTAAGGAGGATGTGCTCTCTTTCAATATGCCAAGGGCCAAAACCTGGGGACTCCAGTTCTTAGAGTGCCCAGTCCACTGTTAAAATTGGGAAGAAGAAGGGTAGCTAGAGAAAAAAAGCTTACCCCTTTTTCATGTCCAGGGACTGGGAAAAAGAAAATAGAAATCAGAAGTAGGATATCAAGGTTAACAGATATTTGGTCTTGTCTAAAGTGTCCATAAGACATTTGGCCCATACCAAAAGGTCTTTGATATTTGGTCCTGTCCAAAATCATTTGGCACAGACCAAATATGCTCATGGACAGTTTGGATAGGACCAAACTTCAAGGACCCTTTGGCATGAACCACATGTCTTACGGATGTTTTGGACAGGACCAGATTTTAAGGACATTTTTGTGGGGACCAAATGTCGTATGACAGTTTTAGATAGGATAAAACATCCTTCAAGGGGATATCAAGTTTTGCTCTCTTCCTGAATAGGACTCAAAGAGTAAGGCATGTTCTAGAAGTTGAGAGAAAGAGCAAGGCAAGGTGCTTTTCCCTACTTTCAAACTTTGGGAAGGAGCCATGTTGGTGTTGGCCTCATAGTAAACTGGAAAGGTGGCTCCTGCTTCCCTGAAGTTTAGAGTTTCTGAGCCACCCTCAGTTCCGTGTATCACAGACACTGATTCAAGAACCACTGTGACTGGGCAACAGAGGCTGGGGGTAAACAGCTAGGTCAGCAAGCCAAAGGGAGGATCCAGCAGAGACTCTGCTGCTAGCTCTAGGTTTACATAAGGCACTCAAATTGAAAGGTAGAATAATATAAAAGCACGGGGAACAATGCCAGATTTGAATTTCACCAGGAATAATCAGCAAATTTTTATATATGAATCTATTATGCATCAGCAAATTTTTATATATGAATCTATTATGCATAGGAAAGCAAACAATTTGTCTTTCTGAGAATGATTTGGCTGAATTGGGCATAGACACTGAAGACATGGAACGCTAATACTGCCATGTGTTGGAATTTATTTTATTTAGTAAGGAGAGTATGCCAGTACTTCAGATTTTATCGGGTAGATAAATATGAAATAATAAACAGGTGCTTTGCTTTTTTATCTTGCTTTGCTTTCTAGAAGTGGCCAAAGGGAGAGCAGGCAGGAGGGGAACTAGAAGCGATTTTGATGGGAAAGACACATTTCTCATCATATATTTGAAAATACACTTTATGTGAATGACATGTGACACCCTATTCTGTATCATCAAGGAATTAACGATTGAGCTAAAGAAATTTGTTTAGGAACACAAACCTATGATCGTAGTAGCAAAAGGGAGTGCTATTGCAAAAGCTTATTGGTTGATCAAGGATTTAGATGCAAGGTTATTAAGCAGTTTGGAGGAGAGTTCAGTATCAGAGAAGGCTCTAAGAAAGGAAGCAGGATTGATTCCTTTCTTAAAGATTATACAGCAACTTGATTAGAAGAAAAACATAGAAAGGCATGGTGAGTAGATGTGAACATTCTAGGGCTGTCCAAGTAGCATTTGCAGAAGCATAAAAAAAGAAAAAGTATCCTTTTCGGATACTTCTGGGGACTCCATGGCTGTGCTTAGGACATAACAGGAGGTAGATAGATGCAGATCAAACTGGTCATAAAAAGCTAAAAAGAGTAGTTTATTCTTTGGGAGAGAAACGCTGCAGATTCACTGTAGGTTCTTGAGCAAGATGTTGGTGCCAGAAATGGAGTTCTGGGTATATTTATCACAAGGGAGAGATTAGCAAGAAAGTGAGGAGGGTGCTATCGAACTCAGTATATGGATGGGGGCAGAAGCAATGAAAAATTAAGAGAATTAAAGAATTGTCAGAATTTAATGACAGAAATATTAAATAGGGTGACCATTAACCCTGGTTTCCCAGGAACAACTAGTTTATATCTGTTGTGTCCATGTAGTTATTGATAGCACTCCTTTCACTTAGATAATCAATTATAGTGTCATTTTATATATGGGAGAAGAGCCCAGGCAGATGTGATGATGAAACTGCCTTGCAGCACCTCTGACAAGTACAGGGAAAATGGGCATCCAGAATGGAGAAGAATTTCATTTTTGACCTGATTAGAGGAAGGAGTAGCAGGATTTCAATGTATAAATGCCCAGTAGACAGTTAAAATAAAAGACAAACTGAGACGTGCATTCCAGAAATTGAGTTCATAGTTACCTGCAGACTTCTTTAGAAAAAGCTAGTTTGTACAAAGCTCTACATTTTGATTCTGTATATGAGAAGATGGACTGAACAGGGAATTAAAGACATCTAGCACAATCCACCAGAAGTCCATACACCACCAAAGGTCAAAAGTGAAAGACTATCATTCAGTGGAAATTTTCAATAAGAGTTTGACTGAAGGAGTCCCATGCTTTCCTCAATTTAACATTCCATCTTACTTCCCACTATTCCTCTTTATAAGTATCTGAATCTAGATGATTGTATCCAGACTAATTTGTCACTACCTGATATTAATACTGGATTCCCCTCTCCTCTTTGCCCTGGGTGTCTGTTACACCACACTCGCCCCCATTTTTTCCACCTCTCCCTTCCTAAGAGCCTTTCCTTAGCTTCTCCACATGCCCATTTCCTACCAGTGCTTTAATGCTCGTTAATTTCAAACTCCCTGTGAAGTTTTCTTGGCAACACCAAGACTTCACTCAGTAGTGTGACCTCATAGCACTTAATATATTTAATGCTAATTGGATTCCTATTTTAATCACATATTTGCATCATGATATTCATTTTTCTATGGTGTTATATGATCTATAACTATTCAACCATTCTATTATTTAACTTTCTATACATATCTAATTTTCTCAAGGATATATGCCTTTTGAAAGTGGGGCTGCCGTCCTTCTCTTGATTTGGTGCTAGTCTGTATTTCTCAAAAACAAAGCAAAACAAACAAAGCATTTTAATACTTTTTATACTGATGAATGAATTCAAATCTTAACACTATTGCTAATGCATTTTCAGAATATTATTTCAACCTTTACTACAAATTATGTCAATTATATCCCTTACCAAACTTACTAGAATCATCATAATCTTGAGAGATTCTGGTAATTTGAAGGCATTTGACACAAAACATGAGTTCTTTCACTTGTTTTAAAGACATTTTTTACTGGACATATAATAGTATCATTTACATTTAAAAATCATATTTATTTAACCTGCTACTTCATGTCATATAATACAGTATAGTGAAGTAAACAGAATATGTTCTGTTTATTTTCAGAAAACAATCCAAATTTAGAGCTGTATATTTCACCAAATTAACAAGGGTACAAACTTATTCACATTTCCTAGGTGGCAATGGCACTGAGTTCAGGGTGTGATTTTCTTTCCTATTCCTTTTGAATGTATTGATGAGCTTTAATTATTTAATCATTGAACAAACCTGAGATTTTTGTTGCTCTCCCATGTCTACCACTGCTACAAGTGCATTTACAACTAGCAATCTCATAAATTGTTAAATAGTATGGCACCTCTTTGTGATAACACAGGAGGTGTGAAAAAGGACAGCTTCCAGTTTCACAGAGAAACTCTGAAGGGTTATAATTAATCGAGGGTCAGAATTTGCACCATGATATATATAAAACAAACTATGGAGAGAATTATTATATTAAGATTTCATTGAATTTTCAAAGGTACCTCACAAATTCTGAATGTAGGTGTTTCTTGCATTATCTGTTTAATACAAGCTTTAGAACATAGACTGTGTCCCTGGATACAGCCAGTGTAGGTTGATCAAGAAGTTAACCTTCATGGCCTTCATCAATAACAACTTCCATGAGAGTAGGTGTAATTTACTGAACATCCATCCATCTTGACCTCCAGAAACATGAGTAATGTTCTTATATTTTTAATTTGCCCTTAGTCTGTATGTTAAAGAGCCTGTGTAAGTAGGTGGAAATTAAATGAGTAGAAATGTATGCCTGAAATTCAAATAGTGGCATGGGAAAATATTTTTACTATACTAAATACATCTCTGATGTCTTCAGGGGAAATTGAATAGTATTTTGTTGACTAAGATCAAACAATCTCTAATTACCACCCAGAGGCACAAAGTGAAATTGCAACAAGTACAGGCAGCATTCGGTTGCATCACATAGGCAAGTACTATTCTAGTATGTGCCCAGGCATATCCTTGGGAGCTCACACAAGGTTTACCAGAAAGTCCATCCTACCAGGCATTATATAGGAAAGTCTTTGTTGCCCTTCTCTGCCATGTCCGAGTTTGTTTCTTTTTACATTTGAGGTCCTCAACAAATTTCAATTAACTGGAAGGCAGAAACTAGGCTGTTCTGGTTAACTGAAGTACACAGTTGTTTTTTTTCCCAACTTATATAAAATATATAACCTGTCAATCCATTATCTGTACTAGTAACTGCAATATTCTGAATACACATGAGTCTTTTTGGCATGATTCTTATGGTCTGCATGTTTTATTCTCCTGTATGTAAATCTTCAAGATGTCCCTATTTCCTGCTGGATAAAATGCACAAGTCCTACCCTGAGACAGAAGGTACTTCCTCCAGCGTCTGACTCCAGCCTGCATTTCCTGAGATGCTCCACCTCAGGCCCTAAACTCTAGCCTTATAAAATTAGCTTCAATTCCTGAGTGTGCCGTGTCTTTCACAACCTTGTGGCTTTGTCCATGGAGTCAGAGTGATTTTTTTTTTTAAGAAGATGTTGGGGGTAGGAGTTTATTAATTAATTAATTTATTTTTGCTGTGTTGGGTCTTCGTTTCTGTGCGAGGGCTTTCTCTAGTTGTGGCAAGTGGGGTCCACTCTTCATTGCGGTGCGCGGGCCTCTCACTGTTATGGCCTCTCTCGTTGCGGAGCACAGGCTCCAGATGCGCAGGCTCAGTAGTTGTGGCTCATGGGCCTAGTTGCTCCGCGGCATGTGGGATCCTCCCAGACCAGGGCTTGAACCTGTGTCCCCTGCATTAGCAGGCAGATTCTCAACCACTGCGCCACCAGGGAAGCCCCAGAGTGATTTTTAAGATTACAAATTCAGGGCTTCCCTGGTGGCCCAGTGGTTGAGAGTCCGCCTGCCAGTGCAGGGGACATGGGTTCGTGCCCCGGTCTGGGAAGATCCCACATGCCGCGGAGTGGCTGGACCCATGAGCCATGGCCGCTGAAGCCCGTGTACTGCAAAAAAAAAAAAAAAAAAAAAGATTACAAATTCGATCATTTCCTTTCTCTCTTTTTAAATCCTTCAATGGCTTCATTGACTGTTGCTCATGGGTATATTCCTTAACCAACCCCCTCCTCCACCACCCCTCTTGAAAGCCATCTTAGGTCACTCCTGTCCCTATTGTTTATGTCCAGACCCTGCTCATCTTTATGCGCAGCTGATTACTGCCTCAGGGCCACTAGACTGTGGTATAGTCTCTTAATGCCCTTCCTACTCCATAATCCACTTAGGGTAGTTAATTCTCCTATCAGCCTCCAGGCTTTAACTTCAGTGTCACTTCCTCAGGAAGTAGCCCTGCTTCTCTTTTATCCTCTCTATACCCAAATTAAATCTCCTTAACAAAGATTTTTATTGTACTTTTAAAAGACAAATCACCTGTAGTTAACCCTTAGAATTCCCCGTGGGATAAAGATGCACACAGGCAGAGACCTTATTGTCTTGCTCACTCTTGTATTCTAGTATATGCAGCATATGTCCTGGCCCACGGTGGCTTTTACATGAGCATTTGATGATTGATCTATGTTGTTTCTGTTGTCTAGAATTCCACCCTCTGGTGAAAGGCTCTTCATTTTTCAATACACAGCTCAAATGTTAACCTCTTTTGAGTAACTACCCTGGATTCCTCTCTTAGAATTTGGATTTACTTTTTTCCCCCAGAAGCACATTGTACCAGTAATCATGGGCTGGTATGGGCTTCTCATGTGGCGTGGAGGTTGTCTGTGCTCATAGGCATGAGCAGAAGAAGACAGGCTCTTCTTCAACATGTCTGTCTTTGAGGACCATGACTGTGACTCATTGTTTTCACATTGCCAGAACCTAGCGTGGCACCTACATAAAGTGAGTGCTCAAAAACTATTTTTATTAAATAATTAATGTTATTGAGTTTCTCAATCATTGCATTGATATATTTTTCTCTTTGAGTAAATGGAGTGGAGGAAGTGAATCAAAAAAGGATATTAGGGCTTCCCTGGTGGCGCAGTGGTTGAGAGTCTGCCTGCTGATGCAAGGGACACGGGTTCGTGCTCCACACCAAAAAAAAAAAAAAAAAAAAAAAAAAAAAAAAAGGATATTAGCTGTCCTGGATTTAGTCTGAGCTTTATCACTAATTTATCAATGAAAAAAATAGTTAACCTCTCTGATATTTTATAAAATAAGGGAGATGTCAGTGATGATTTCTAATGTCTCTTCTAGATATTAAAAAAAAGCTTGTAACTAAAGAAGTAGATGTAGGAGCTATAGAATGAATATAAGAATAATTTTAAATATATGATGGACATCTGCTTTTGTGACTAAATTTTTAATAACATTTTGTTCACTTCTAAATATGCCTTTATCTTAAAGAAGAATTTGGAAAAAAAGCATTTATTACTTGAAATGCAAGGACGCATTGAAAAGAACAAGTCAGGTGGCAAAATTCCCTCTATCTAGTACAATGAGTATATATTGAGGTCCTGGACTAAATGCTGGAGCAAATAAAAATAAGATGGAGCCTTACTCTTCAAAGCTGACCATCTCACAGGAGAAGCAGACGTTCAGATAATTAAATGCAGAATAATAGTTAACACTTGAGCAATTACTGTGTGCCAGGCTCTGTTCTAAGCAGTTTACAATTATCTCACTTATTCTTCACAACTTGTGTAGGAAGGTGGTATTATTATTCTTATTTTGGAGTTGAGAAAACTGAGAGGCCAAGTGACCATCTGTGGTTCAACAACTAGTGAGAAGTGGCAGGGCTGAGGTTTGAATCCAAGAAGTTTGGTTCCAAAGTTCATGTGCTTTAGTAGCATATTCTAAAACCCTACCTTTTCATACACAAAATAACAGATACATGCAAAAGATCATGAAATATGACAGAGAAGATCATGAAATATTACAGAGAAGAAGTAATTAATTTTGTTGAGAAAGTAGTGGTTAGGGAAGGCTTAAGGAGGCAACACCTGAAGCTGAAGATGGTACAAAGCATGGAGTTCTGATGAGAAACATGCTCTCTCTCCCACCATGTACCAGCTACGTAGTGGTGGTCCAGTTACTTAATCTTTGTGAGCCTGGGTTCTCATCTTCAAAATCAAGACAATAATACCCACATCATAGGTTTATTATGAAGATTAAATCAGATATTACATACTAATATATTTTTCCCAAATGGCTGCTACAATATTCTTGGTCTCACATGTACTTCCAGAACCTGCAATGCAGAGGTAGAGTCTACCTCCCTCTCCTTGAACCTGGACCGGCCTTTATGACTTCTTTAGGCAATGGAATATGGTGGAAGCGATACTATGTGACTTTTGAGGCACATCATAGAAAGTAACACAGCTTCTACCTGATTCTTTCTTGGGATTATTGACCTTGAAACCCAGTCATGAGCTCTGAGGATGCCCAGGCCACACAGAGACAGCCAATGAAGCAGAACTAAGGTTCTTGGTCCTCATTCCTGGCTAGCTCTAACTTCCCAGCATGCCAGTGAGTTATGTAAGTTATGAAGCAAGAAATAACTGGATCATACTTAAATCAGATAATATAAAGTACTTATTGTGGTATATGACTTATAATACATGTTTAATTAAAGGTGGCAATTAACTATTAATGTTATACAGTGGAGGTTAGAATGACAGACCTGGGAGTTGGACTGCCTGGGGTTAGAGCCTAGATCTGCCACTTTCTAACTATGTAGTTTAGGGCAAGTTACTTAACTTCTCTATGCCTCAGTTTCTCATTTGTAAATGGAGGTGATAATTGTACACACTTCATAGTGTTGTAGTCAGAATTAAATGAGTTGCAGTTCTCCCAATAAGCTATGATTTTCATCACAGCCAAGCCTTTGTAGTAGATGTTCCTCCACCTCCAACTCCTTTGTTTAGGTCTCAGTTAGCTAGACCATCCTCTAGGAAACCTTCCACCTTCCCAGTTTGGATACCCCTCTTATGTGTTCCCATACACCCATGTGCAGACTCTGCTGACACGTGTATTGGGCACAGCTTTCTTCACTCGGAACTCCTCTGCAGGTACCTCTGTATGTGGTGAGGCCACAGCCTGTTCCTCTGTCACTGACACTGAAGCACAGATCTGTTTTAAACTCAAGTCTGCCAAATGGGAGAGAAGTCCTTTCTCCTTCCCCTGCTCCCACCTTTCTTCTCCCCATACACTGCCTTGAAGAAGACCTAAAGCAATGCTGCTTATGGTTCAGTGTGATACCAAGATCCTGAGAAACTGTCCTTTCAGATTTAACATTCATGCGTAGGGACTAGACAGGAGTCCATGGGGCTGGTCTGATAGGCAATTAGAAAGAGAAAGACCTGCTGTTTTCAGAGTTACCTCTCCTCTGTGACCATTGAAGCTCTGCTACTGCCCTAAACTTGTTCCCTAGTCTCTCTTTTTGCTCAGAATGAATGAATTCCCAGGGGGCTTCACAAATCCTTCATGTAAATAGATTTCTGAAGATCCCATTCTAAAATTTCAATGAAAATGACCAACCTGTTCTAAATCTCAGTAAGAGACATATCCCTAGGTGAAAGCTGGGCTCTCCATTGTATTAACAATTGAGAAAAATATCTCCCCTGCATACTCTGTGGCCTCCTGTGTGTGTGTGTGTGTGTGTGTCTGTGTTTCTTTTAAGTGCAGGGATGATTTTTAATTCCTTATATTGTGGTAATATCTATTCTTGCTTCTCAGCCAAGTTAAATGCAGCCTCATATGCAGAAGACAAATAAGTTAGTAGCAAAAAAAAAAAAAAATGAAAAGAGAAGTTGGCCCAAGAACACACAAAGCCATCACCAAGAGTGAATATACTGCCCAGAATGGTTCCTATAAAAATCAGAAGATTGTCCTCAAGCTAATAAAAGTTCAGAGTTAGTTACTGGAGCTTATATTCAGTATAACCCCTCCTGTTTAATCAAACATCTCATATTTTCTGGCATTTGAATGAAAATGATTCCTGGTTTTATTGCATTTTTTCAATTCAGCTAAAAGTCATAAAAGTAGCACAAATTTGTGATATGAATATTAAATATCAGTTTAGTGCTCAACACAATCCACATTCATTCTCACCTGCCATGGCCATGACCCCATTCACATTCATTCATTTATTATTTATTGAGCAGCCATAGACAGTAAGTGAACAGATGAGCAAGACTGTGTTCCAATAAGACTACATTTATAGCCATTGATATTTGAACTTGATGTAATTCTCACATGTCACAAAATATTATTCTTTTCATTTTATTTCAGTTTCTAAAAACTATGCAAACCATTTTTAGCTCATAGGTCATCCGTTAACAGGCAGAGGGTTGGATTATGACTCATTAACTACAGTTTGCTGACCTCTGGTTTAGAGAATATGGCATATGAGTTCAATTAAAGGATGAGTAGGAGTTTTCCAAACAGACAAAGGCATTCTAGGTTGGGGTAATAGCATTTGTCAAAGACATAAGTAGGTAAACAGGCATGAGTTTTCTGAACAGCCATAAATAGTAGCCTTGGCACTTACAGTTGGAGGGGGTGGAAGTAAGGCAAATGAAAGGAAACTGAAGGATCCCATCACCATACTGGGTTTTTGGCCTTTACTAAGTAGAATGTGGGAAACCATTGTAGAATCTGTAACATAAGGAGTTTTAAATTTAGAAAGGTCACTCTAGCAGCAAGGCAGAAAGCCGATGAGAGTAGTCCAAGAGAGAAAGAAAAAAAATGAGAAAATTATTCGTAGTTCAGCAAAAGACACACTCTTAGTTTCATGAAATTGTTTTCTCTACACATGCCACGTCCTTGACTAACTCAGAACCATTGCAGATGTTATTCCTTCTTTCTGGATTTTTTCACTTTTCTTTTATCACTTAACTCCTTTTCATCCTTTAGATTTCAGTTTCAATGTCACTTCTCCAGAAAAACCTTCATTTACCCTTCAGATCAGGATATACAGCCCTATACAGACAATAGGATCTTGTACTTTGTTGTAGCAGTGATCGCACCCAGGATATCTACTCAATGTCTGCCTTCTGTGCTAGACTTTAAGCCACATGTCCACCACTGTACCCTGGTGCCTACTTCATAGTAGATGCTCAGTGAATATTTGCAGTGGCCATGAGGTTGAAAGAGAGGAGATTACAAAGCAGAACTGACAGGATTTTATGGCTGAATGGTTGACATGATGGGATAATATAAAGTTAAGGATAATTCCTAGATTGGGGTGACAGAATTCTTGGTGGGACAGTGATAGAGAATAGAGGATGCAAATCATATTTGAGGCGGCTTGGAAATGTTGATTTTTTGAAGTTCCTGTGGGATGCCAAAGGAGACACACCAGAAGACATTATGTCTGTTTTCTACTAGGCTAAGCTGATCATTTCACATCTGTACTAGTGATTGCAATAACCTATGTCCTAGTTCCTGTTTCGAATTCTTCCTATCCAACATATGCTAAGATTTTGAGCTCTTTTCCAAAAACATCACTTCTATTGTGTTATCCCCTGCTTCAGAAGTCAGTAGAAGGCGAATTAAAAGTCATGTTTTCTCAACGCAGAATCCAAGCCCCTTCAATTAACTTCCTTTCACTGTTTTGCCTTAATTTCTTGATTCCTCAACATAAATATTCCCTGATCAGACTGGTCATCTAATTTGCCTCTGTTTTTCACCATTCTCTTTTCTGTCTTGTCTTGTGCTGCTCCTCTATCTGGAATTCTCTTTTTGACCAACCTAAAGCTTATCTTCCTCTAAAGGCCAAGTTAATTTCCATCTCTTCCTTGATGCCTCCTTGAGCAGATTAAATATACAATACTCCTTCCTGGATTTGCCTTAACTCACATGGACTGCTGCTCTGATAATAGTAATGCCTTCCATTTGGGGGAGCCTAGGTGGGCTAGCCCCTCATGTGATCTCCTGTCATCTGTGCAACACTTCAGAGGTAGTTATTATTCACTTTTCAAAATATGAAGACTCTGAAACTTAGATTAATATCTAAGAAATTTATTAATAATTCTAAGAAACCTAATATTGTAACTCTACCAAAGACTCACAGTTGGCTGTGAGTGGCTCCAGGTTTGACTGTTTACAAAGCCCACACTGTTGCTTTACTCTGTTAGAGTGGAAGGAAAATTTTTGGACTTAGGAAATGTGACGGTCTCACTTTAAATTCTTTGAATTCTTCCCAGCTGAGTGCCCATAAGGAAGTCACAGAGCCTTCAATGACCTCTGTCTAATCACCTGAAAAGTTAGAACACAGTCTGTTCAAAGGGAAAAAAGATAGTGATGTGACAATACTTTGAAAATTGAAAAGCGATAGACATTGTACAAGTATTGTGGCTGTTATTAGAGGTCTTGAGTAGAATTTCAACATAAATAAAAAATTGAAAACTCAGATAAAATAAAGCTGAAGAGAATAAGAAATTGTCAGCTTAGGCATTTACCAAAGAAAGTGATTTAGGTATTTAGTAAGGATCAGTTATCAGGGTTCAGTGGATGAATTATCAAGTTCAGTGGATGAATTTTAAAACATTAAATATAATACATCATACATGCTCTCAAGAAACTTTCTTTCCTAAGGTAAATACTGTGTATATATATATCTTCATTATGTGTGTATATATATATAATACATATAATTAAAATTTTGGATATATACATACACACACACACACACATACACATATAATTTGCTTAATTCTCTTTACTTAATTCTCTACCTTGGCAATTTTCAACTGCCGTTTTTGCTCTCTTAGGACCTGGTAAAGGATTGATTATATTTTATAATTATCTCCTTACATGTGCATCTTCTAGGATTCATCATTGTAGTCTCAGCATCAAACATAGAACCTTGCATATCAGTAATTAATTAATGTGGAAAGAAGAAAAGAAAGAAGGGAGGGAGGGAGAGCAGGAGGAAGAAAGAATCTAGGTCACTTTGTGAATGTTTGATTTCTCCTTGGAGAATTTTCTCAACTAAGGAGAATTTTCAAATGCTAGAGTCACAGTGATCACCTGTGTCTAGATCTTCTCATCTTTTGCACATAGATTTTATTCTCAGATTATCTTCCTTCCTGTGGCTTTTTTCTAGCTCCAGTCCTTGTCCAGCCCATAACCTTGCTGATTCATTGCCTAAAATCAATAACTAAGATCTTTCTTTAATCAAAAGCCGAGTAAAAATATATTGAATGAATGAATCATGGAAAACTCTATACTAGTCAGTGAAATTTCAAGATACGTTTCCCTGACCATGAAGACTTTCCAGTAAGATTTGGCAGACAACCCCCCTAACATGTAAAGGGGTGAGCTATGGCGTCAGTCTAGGTGTGGAAGACCCCTCCCCCACTACTAGATTTGTGACCCTAGATGTGTCACTCAGTGCCTATGAGTCTCAAGACTTCACTTATTTAAAAAAGAGTAATAATTCCTACTCTGCAGAGACTTTGGGGAAGATTAGAAATAATGTATCTAAAACATTTAGCCTAATACCTGACTCATGGAAGGAAATAAAAATATATTATTTGAAATGAGTGAGTTTTTGTTAAATGAATATTACCGATATTACAGATAATAAATTGCTTAGTAATTTAAAGACAGAAATACAGTTAGCTACTAGCGGTGCCTGAGAATATAGTAATGATGTAATAAATATTGATCAATGAGTTGAACAGTGGATATTGAATTCATTCCCAAAACACATGAAATAATTTTAAAATATTGTTTGATGATGATGTTCCCATTGGCCAGGTTTTCACATCTGATTTATTCCACTGGTGGGAGGAGTGAAATAGTGATGCATTGTGACATTAAACATGGCCAATCATACTATTAAAAAAAAAAAAAAACTAGCCTGAGGATCTTAGAAAAATACTACAAGCAACCAAACCCAGTGAATCATAGCAAGAGAAAGTTCTTGAGAAATGGTTTGTCATGTAAGTCTAGTTGAGTTATTGTAAAAGAGCATGAGTTCTGTAATGCATCAACATGGTAAGGCTTCAGACAAACTAAGAGAAAAGTAAGCACAGACGTGCTGGGAAGTGACATAATGGATGAAGCATTGATGCAGCATGGCTCGACCCGTTTTCACATGGATTCCGTGTAAGGTAGAAAGGTGAAAAGTAACTTCTCTCCTAGAAAATACCCCCCAGCTTCCCAGAAAGAGAAACCCATGTTTTCTATTTGCCTGCTTAGTGTATGTACTCATTTTACTATGACTTCCTGAACACGCCCTGAAAAACAGTGACTCTCTGAGCTCGTAATGAATTCCACTGATCATCTTTTATTCATAAAATTACTTTCATAGAAACACTTCAATGAACCCCTAAAGCATATTCAGTTCTCACTCAGACAGTGGGTCTATGTACCTTCTAAAATCTTGAAAATCTTCTCCGTCTTCCCCAGCATTAAGAAAGGCTAATGCCATCCCTGTATGAAATGTGCCTGCCCATGATTTTTTGCCCAGCATCCCTGCCACTTACGTGTATTGGTTTTCATCTGGCATATGCTGCGTGTGCTCACAGGGACTCTTCTCTATCACATCACAAGCTATAGAACAGCTGAGCCTTTCAGGGCTTTTTTTTTTTTGTCACTTTATACAGGGCTGAATTATAGAGATGGACAAAAATGGAATAAAACGGATCCCATTGCACATATTGGCTGCACTCCTTTGGTTTTGTGCAAGAGCTCTCCAAATCCAACCATAGGATGTCAATGAACTGAGCATCCAAACATATTTGTAAGAGTCAGGGCTCAGACCACCTGAAAGTATCTGTGATTTCTCTCTTTGGCAAGTTCTCACATTTTCTTAGAAATAGAATTACTTTTGTGTATGTGTTTGTGTGTGGTACTCGGGCCTCTCACTGTTGTGGCCTCTTCCGTTGCGGAGCACAGGCTCCGGACGCGCAGGCTTAGCGGCCATGGCTCACGGGCACAGCCGCTCCGCGGCATGTGGGATCTTCCCGGACCGGGGCACGAACCCGTGTCCCCTGCATCGGCAGGTGGACTCTCAACCACTGCGCCACCAGGGAAGCCCCGAGAACTACTTCTAAATCCTTCTACTGTACAATGAGTTCATGTGAGCACAGACATTCCTTACTTGATACCACACCTTTTCGGAGACTTTAAAGGCTGGATATGCTTACCTTGTTCATAGGACTGAGGATATCAAATGTTGTTTTAAGATTGATTTGTATTTATGTAAGCCCTGGTGTTATAACTTAAATACTTACACCAGCCTTTTGTGTTTCTTTAATTTTTTTTTTCCTCTTGAGCTACAAAGCCTGTGACCTGTCATGCCATACTGAGACAAAGAATCTATAGTCACATTACAGGCTTGGAATGTATGCTTAATAATGTGTTCCCCGGGGTCTTAATTGTTTAGCTAAGCTCTCCCAATTGGTTTACAATTTCTATCTCCTTTCCGCTCCCTTTCTTCCTTCCTCAACTCAAACGTGACACTTGCACTTGTTAATAGTCAGAAATGTTTGATTTTAAAAAAGGTTTCCAGTTTTTCATTTCCTCTCCCAACAAGCATTTTATGTATGTACATCTACTCTAATATGTCTTTGGAGATTTAGGAGAAAAAGTAAGGCTAAGCACTCCTTGAATTGTAAGAACTAAGAATTTTGGGAAGGGTGGCAAAAACAGGGCAGTCATCTGCCCCAGACATTCACTTGCCTCAATTTTCTGGGACCCTGACAACTACATACTAGAAATAAAGCAGCGGTCCGATGACTTGATGGGAAGTCATCCTAGGGAAAGCCAAGTAACTTGTCTCGGCTGTATCACCATCTGGGAAGGATGTCATTATGAGATAGTTTATTAGGTGCTGGAGCCAAAACATGAAGGAAATATCACGAGAAACATTAACTTAGAAGATGGAAAGCTTCCCAAGAATCCAAAGCATTTGCTTGTAATTCAGAGTGCTGTTTTCTACCTTTGGAACTAGAATAAGGCAAACTAATAATAATAATAGTAATACTGACACTTAGTAAAATCTTGAGAGCCTATATGTTGCTACTGTGCTAAGCACTTTCCATATATTATCTCTTCCCTTTCAATCCTCACATCAACCATGTGAGATATTATCTCCATTTTACAGATAAGGAAATTGAGTAATTGAATAATTAAGAGTTGATTAATAGTAGTAATAGTTACAATGATAACAGCAATAACAATAATCAACACTATTTTAAGGATATAAATTACCCAATTTAATCTCAATAACAAGTCAACAATATAGGTTCTAGAATTAGAAACTTTACACAAGAGGAAACTGAGGCACAGAGAAGTTAAATAAATTTCCCAAGGGTACTCAGCAAATAAATGGTAGAGCTGGCATATGGATGCAGAAATTAGTTTCATAATCAAGGCCACTGAGCATTATGCATCTCCCAAGAAGCAAAGTATAAATAAATGTAGATATAGTTAATCAAAACCCACCTCATAACAATAGCTTCTCATTTCACTGATAGAACTCAGGTGGTATTAGGATGAATAAAATAGTGTACTCCTGGTTGCTAAAGCTCTCTAAAGAGCATGACATAAACAAATCAGCTAGAGAGACCAACCCTTTCCGATTTGCCCAGTACATTCCCAGTTTTTAGCACTCACAGTCCCCACATCCCAGGAAATCCTTCAGTTCTGGATAAACTGGGACAGTTGGTAATAGTAATGTAGACCATAAACATTGCTTAACTGGTACCCTAACCCCTCCACCCTCCAATATCAATTTCGACTGGATGTTACCAAGAAGAGAAATAAGACATCCATCATTGGAAGCCTAGCAAATATACCCTATCCTAAGGATCCTGTTATAACGCTTAGCAACTTTGTGGCTTTCAATATCCCCAACTTTTATGCCTAAGAAAGACTCAATAAACCTGAACTGAGATTAAGGAATTCATAGCCACTAAGAAATAAGTATACCACATGCACCATTTAATTCTTTCTGAATTTTTTCCCTTCTCTATCATACTACGTGAAAGCCAGTCCTATCTTGTCTGGGCAGACAGGCTAGGTCCTAAAGGCTGTGACCTTCACTAAGAATTTGGGCTGAGAGTCAACAAGGGCCTTCTGCCAGGGTACCCAGAGAGTGACCTCTTGTCCCTGGATAGTCTGTGAGAAAAGCTTCTCCAACTAAATTAATTTGTGTGTTTGAGAAAGCCAGTCCTAGCAGCAAATGTTGGAAAACACAAAGACAGTGGCACATCTATACCTGGTGAGGTTTGGCAGGTAATAGGACCCATATATTTAACAATATCAGTAATCACTCTTAGTAAACAGAGCCCTACAATCCTGAAAAGAAAATTGAAATGACTTTACAGCACTACATGAAAAATCCATATTATACTAAAAGCAAACAGCCTGCTCATTTGCATTCACACATTCTCACAGTAAGCATTTTTGCCTGTTATATGCTGACTATGCTCTAGAAGCTTGAAAGGGGTAAAAGTCATTAAGATAAAAATATGAAGCAAAATGTGCTAAAAGTACTATGGACAAAGTGCCATGAGATTGAGATGAACTCGGATGTGGAAGCCTTGAAGTCAGGACTGAGTGTGCTAAGGAGACTAGGAAAAGGAGAGCCTTGCAGACAGAGCAAATGTCATATGCAAAGGTGAGAAGTTCACATGGACATGGTGTTCTAGAGCAATCTCAAACAATTTTCTGTGGATGGGGCATAGCGTGGGAAAGAGGGGCTAGAGGTAAGACTGGCAAAACACATAGCTTTGGACACTATTTGGATAGCAGGCTTTCACATTTGTGTTATGAATGCAATAAGCATATAGTACTAATTTTATTAATGATGATACTAATAAGTAATTAATTGAGCACTTACTATGTTCCAGGCACTTTGCTACAAGCTTGACTTGGATTTTCTCTGGTTAGCATAATTTATCTATTACTATGAAAAGTAAACATGTTATCCAGAATAATAAAAAATAAAAAAGTAGTGAGAAGAGTGGCGATGTTTTACATTCTTGCAAATTTGTTTGCTTCCCAGCTTTATTGAGATATAATTGACATATAACTTTTTGTAAGTTTGAGGTGTACAATGTGATGACTTGATATGCATGTGTATTGTGAAATGATTGTCACAATAAGGTTAATCAACACATACATCACCTCACATAGTTACCTATTATTTATTTATTTTTTTGTGATGAGAACTTTTAGCAGCTTTCAAGTATACAATACAGTATTGTTAACTATAGTCACCACACTTTGCATTAGATCCCCAGAACTTATTTATCTTATAACTGGAAGTTTGTACCCCTTGACTATTATCACCCATTATCTACCACTGCCCCCACCCCTGCCCCCAGTAACTACCAATCAAATCTCTGTTTCTATGAGTTTGGGTTTTTTGTTTTTTGTGTTTTTTTAGATTTTTTTATGTAAGTAAGATCAAACAGTTTATTTTTCTCCATCTGATTTATTTCACTTAGCATAATTCCCTGAAAATTCATCAAGTTGTTGCAAATTGCAGGATTTCCTTCTTTCTCATGGCTGAATAATATTCCTGTGTGTGTGTGTGTGTGTGTGTGTGTGTGTGTGTGTGTGTGTGTGTGTGTACGTGTACACATACATACATACTACATTTTCTTTATTCATTCACCCATTTACAGACACATAGGCTATTTCTATGTCTTGGCTATTGTAAATAATGCTCCAATGAACATAAGGGTACAGATCTCTCTTCAGGATATTTCCTTTGGATTTATACTTAGAAGTGGAATAGCTAGATCATATGGTAGTTCTATTTTTAATTTTTTGAGGAACCCCTATACTGTTTTCCATGGCAGCTGTACCAATTTACATTCCCCCCAACAGTGTCTGCCCAAGTTGGGGAGCAAATTTGTACTTCCACTCAAATGATGAACATAGTCTCCAATTCTGCCCTACAGGAAGCATGGGCACAGATGCCCAGGAGCTGGAGAGCACATCCTAAGGACCACTTGGGCTGGAAGCCAAGCCAGCAACTGTGCCCAACTGTTGAGCATAGCCTCTGGCCTTGTATAACCAGTAAAACAATGTAAAACAATGACCCTGAGCAGCCTCAGAGCCCAGCTTGCAGTACCATCCAGCCACGGAGCCCATTCTACCATCCCACCCAGCAGCAGAGCCCAGCATGTGGCCTGCTGGTTTGATGGACACAGCCTGAAGCCTTGTCCAGACAGGGAGTCCATCAGTGACCCCTTCCAATCATGGAGCATAGCCTGTGGCCCTACCCAACCTGGGCATCTGGACAGCAACTCCGTCTGACTGGGGAGCCCAGACAACACACCCACCCTGTGCCCTCAGAGCAAAGGGAGTAACCATGTCTGACTAGAGACTCCACACCCAGCTGAAATAAAAGGATGCTTATTAGCATCGGAAAAACATGAACGTGCAAAACTCATCAGTAAAGATAAATATATAAGGTCAGATTTTCTAATATTGTAATAGTGGTATGTAAATCACAACTATAGATTAAAAATTAAAAAAACAAACGTGTTAAAAATAACCATAACTACAATAATTTATTATTGGATACACAATATAAAAAAGATGTAAATTATAACATCAATAACCTAAAATGTGAGGGGCGGCGAGAAGTAAAAGGTTCTGGGTGCTATTGAAGTTATCAGCTTAAAATAAGATGTTGTGAGATATTTTGTGTAAGTCTCATGTTGACCACAGAAAAAACCCTGTGGTAGAAACAAGAAAGATTATGATAAAAGAGTTGGAACATACAGCCACAGAAGGTCATGAATGCACAAAGAAAGACAGCAAGAGAGGCAGCAGAAAACAAAGGATCTACAAAACAGTTAACGAAATGGCAATAGTATTAAGTCCCTACCTATTAATAATTTAAACATAAATGGATTAAATTCTCCAAACTTGCAAATTTCTTAATGTCTGGCTTAAATATAGCTGGTTCTAATATCTGTATCTGCATTACATACATGATATGCTGTTTTTGGTTGAAGTCTATCTACTTGTTATGTATTGAGCTCTTTGCTGGACAGCAGAAATATGATGAACAAAACAAATGTGATCCCTCTATTCATAGAGTCTACAGCCTATGGAGGGATGCAGTCTATCAACCATGGTTACACCAATAACTTCCTAAGTGCTCCTGCAATAACAGCTATAAATGAGGAGCAGAGGATGCAGTGAGAGTACCTGACCAGGGAGACTGATCTAGGGTAAGGAATCTGGGATTAGGTGATTTGATGATATAACCACATTACAGCCTTCAGAAAAAAAGAAATGCACATTTTCATATCTTCATTTAAAATGTTCATTTTAAAAAATAAAATTCATTATTAGCAAACTCACATTGAAGCAATCAGCTAGACAGATGGAAACTGCATTCAGAGCAGATTCATGTCTTTCTATCAGCTAGCAATTAGACATGTGAAAGCATATTCTTAAACCATAATGTGTCAAAGATTTGCAGTTTTTAAAGCAATACTGTCAAGCTGCAAAACTTATGAAATTATCCACTTTTTTTTATTACTGTCTTTGATTTATATGTTCCCAAAAGCAAGGCTTGGAAATCTTCCCATTTTGTTATTGAAGTCACTAGAGAAAATTGAAAACACAACATTTTTTTAACCTTCTTAAAATTGTATTAGACTCTTTAAAGGGATCAAATTTTATTAATTTATTCTCTTTGGTGTACCGAATATCCTGCTTTCTTAGTAGCAATAACGACAATAAAAAGACTATTTTAGGAATCTGGAAATGTCTAGTCAGCTCTTCTTTTGAATTTTGAACCAGGAGCCAGAGATAAATGAGCAGCCCTATAATGTTAGACCGGCAAGCACAGTGCAAACTGTTGGTTTAAATTAGCCTCTGCTACTTCCTCTCTCAAATCCAGACCTAGAAGCTACATACAGAATTTCAGAGCATCACTATAACTAAACTGAGCACTAGGAAGATTCCAGCCTGCCCCTGTAGGGCAAGGAGCTCTGACCTGGTAGACAGAAGCAGAGCAGATGAGGGAGGCCTGAGGACAGGCAGATCCCAAAAAGCCAAGTGGAATCTGAGTCAAGCGAGTCCTGTGACTCTTGGTTCACTCCTTTGTCGTCTCCTCCTCCTTGGCCTCTGGAAAGGGGGCTAGTGGAAGAGGAGAGAAAGGACTAAGGAAAGAACTTGGAAAAAGGGAGAACACATTCACTTCTTCCAAATAGAATGGGACTTAAAATCAGGGTCCAGGAATAAATAGCTTCTCTTCTTTGTTACCTTCATAATTTCTTTCTGCTGGGGCCGGCACTAGAAACAGAGGCATGTAAAAGGCGCTCTCCTCCGCACCTTCAGCTAACCCATTAACTCCGGCTTGAAAACCTGACATGTTCCTATGAAATCTAGACTTCCAGTCTTCTCTGAAATCGATCCTAGAAATGATTTACAAATAATGAGGTTTCGACATGGTACGAGGTGAAGAGCTTTGTAATCAGAGACCCACCCCTGCCCCAACACACTCCCCCAAATGATATAACCTTTGGTGAATTAACTTTCTGAAACACAATTTCCTCTATATAATTGGGTGAAGTAATATGAGCTCAAATCTTTTTTAAAAAACTCAAATGAGAGAATACGTGCACATGCAGAATTTAAATAAATCACTATTCAAATAAATATTCAATTATTTCTTATCGATTACAACTTTATTTGAAGGTCGGTAAGAGGTATAATGTCACTGATGGTATACAGAATGCACTTTATTCAGTTTTTCAGAATTTTCAGTAAAGTTCCTAGGGATGTGTACTCTTAAAGATATTTCTAATTTAATTCCTCCTACACTCCCTCCCTCCCTTCATCCTTCCTTCTTCCCTTTCTTCCTTGCCTCCATTCTTTCTTCCTTTATATCTTTCTTTCCTTTTGGGGGGATGGGGTCCAAAGAGTATGCCCTTTTTTGTATTAAATGACATGTATAATTTTAGTACTCCCTTGGGTGTAGGATTCTTTGTACTATCTATAAAGACTTTAGTGCTTTATTTTTAAAATGCCCAGTTAAAACCTGATTCATCATAATTCAGCCTTAACATCAGAATTGGAAATGCATGAGTAGTCCCATGCACTTGTAATTTAATAGTTACCTAAGTTACTAATAGCACTCTGAACTTAGGGCTAGTTACTGTCCAACACTGATTTTTATTATACTCCATATATCACTGCAAGGGAGGCAAATATCTTACAAAGTAAAAAACAAAAAAATAAACCTCAACTCTGAGATTCTAAGATAATTACTCTAGTAAGTGTTTTAGTTTCTACACACACAGAGACAAAATTCAGTGCTTTTCATTATTTGACTTAATTTGTCATTCTTCTTAAATTTTTTGGCTTCCTTTAAAATATAACCATACAGGGGGCTTCCCTGGTGGCGCAGTGGTTGAGAGTCTGCCTGCCGATGCAGGGGACGTGGGTTCGTGCCCTGGCCTGGGAGGATCCCACATGCCGCGGAGCGGCTGGGCCCGTGAGCCATGGCTGCTGAGCCTGTGCGTCCGGAGCCTGTGATCCGCAACGGGAGAGGCCACAACAGTGAGAAGCCCGCATACCACACACACACACACACACACACACACACAAAATATATATATATATATATATAACCATATGACTTTAACACACTACCAGTTTATTACAACTTTCATAAGTTCACTAGTGTACTTTAATTGCTCCCTCCTCCCTCTCTTCCTTTTTTCCTCCCTTTCTTCCTTCCTTCTTTCTTTCCTTTTTTCCTACCTTTCTTCCCTTCTCCTTTGTTTTGAATCTTAGTCTACACATTTTCCTCAAACAAATGTTTGCAACACTGTGTTAAATATATAAAACAATAGCAAAAAAGCAATAGTGGACCTATGAAGATAACAAGTCAGTATAGGCCTAGGCGGAAAAGGAGAATGTATTTCTCCATTTTGCCTTAAATACATGCTCCATTTTTATTTTACTTACATAGAAATCAGTGAATCTATCCATATATGACCATATAGTGAGTCCATCCTCAGGAAGGAAAAAAATACTCAATTTTAAGTATTAATCTGTAGAGCCCAATACACCACTTATTTATCTGTGGTATATCTATATAGACTAAGAAAATTGCTCCCAGAAAAAAAAAAATACTGGTTTACCACATGAAGGATATGTTAGGATATCTTTTTTTTTTTTAATTATTTATTTTTGGCTGTGTTGGGTCTTCGTTGCTGCACAAGGGCTTTCTCTAGTTTAAGCGAGCGGGGGCTATTCTTCATTGTGATACACGGGCTTCTCATTGGGTTGGCTTCTCTTTGTTGTGGAGCATGGGCTCTAGGCGCATGGGCTTCACTAGTTGTGACACGTGGGCTCAGTAGTTGTGGCGCACGGGCTTAGTTGCTCCACGGAATGTGGGACCTTCTCGGACCAGGGATTGAACCCGTGTCCCCTGCATTGCCAGGCAGATTCTTAACCACTGCGCCACCAGGGAAGTCCCATTAGGATATCTTTTGAAGCTGTGGTGGTAGGGGAATTCTGCTGTTGTGTTTACTCAGAAAATACTTTTATCTCAGTTACCAAGATAAATTTCAGCACATGTAGCACCAGTTAGTACATTCAATATGGTCACACAGCTTTGTAACAACACTTCCCATGCTCTTCCACTCCCATATCAGAAAAAGGCAGACATTTCCAGATTTTGGGCCTCGGCAAATAACTGGTCTGGATATTCTGGCCCCATAACTTATCTTCTGTTATCATTGTTATGCTCCTAACATAAGTCGTAGTTTGGGCAATAGCTCTGCCAAATTCTTTGGGGGTTTATTTGGTTTTAAATAGTTTAAAAAGCTCTTAGTAATATTGTCTAACTCTCATATATGGTTGTAAAAAAATTTGTTCGTAGATGTTAAAAAATCTCGTGTACTGGGAAATATTTCAGTGGAGTAGCATGATATGCTTATTTAACTTAAATAAATTCAATTATATGTGTGCGGAGGGCAGAGAGAGAGAGAGACAGAGACAGAGACAGAGAGAGAGAGAGAGGAAAGGATCAGTTGATTTTGTCCTCTGTCCACAGGGTGAATTTTTGGCTCTGAGTGAGCATGAAATGGAAGACACGAATCTGCTGTTTGCCTGGTTATCTCAGTTCCCTACCGCCTGAGTGTATCTTGCTGTGGTAGGTGTAATCCTCATTTTAAAACACACAGTAAGTATTTTTTTCTGCGACATGGTCTTTAAATGCCTTACATGCAAGCCAGCTGTCATCTGGTAATTAACCAAAAAAACCAGAATTTTGTACCAACACTGGAGAAGAAATTGTGTTGGACTTAACTAATTCCCACATGAGATGCTACTATGCTGTGAATCCATCATTAGTAGTTGGAACCATAATTTAGCTAGTATCATCAACAATTTTTTGATGCAAATTAGGAGAAAATTATAGTGTGAGTGGGAAAAAGAACCTTGTTACTAAGATGCTGTTAAATAGTTTGGTTTCCATTTTATAATTAAAGTAAGATGCTGAAGACGTTTTTAAGCTGAGACCAGGCTCTCGTGCAAATCTGAGATTGCTGGAATCTGAATCAAGAAGGCCATAGGTTTGCTTAGTGAAAGTGCTAAAAATGAGTGAATGCTTAATAAATGCTATGGCTACTTGTAGAAACTGAGTCTTAAGTTAATAAAAACAGTATTATCTGATGGGACAAAGTAAACAGGCAACTTGATTTTTTTTCTTTTTTTCTCTTTTGCCTTTTGTTATTCTTAATTAATGATGCCCATATTATTATACATTGGAATATAAGTATAAAGGTTTAGTTTACATATCATAAATTGAGAAAAAAAATTCACCAAAGTTTTTTTTCAAACTAGCCCCTCATCATTTATTGTTGAACAAAACTTATTTAGATATACTAGTTACTTAATGCAGAATGAAGAGGGGTTAAATTTTTAAAAATATAATAATAGCAGTAGTAGTAAACATCAATTGAATACTTTGTATGTGATTGGCATGGTGATAAGTGCTTTCCTTACATTATGTAACAATCTTCAGAGCATGTTTATGTAATGAGTATTATTATTATTATTATTATTATTATTATTGGCCACAGTTTACCAATGAGAAAGTTGAGGGGTAGAGAACTTGGCTAATTTTTCCAAGAATCACAAAGAGTGTTAGAGCCAGTTCTTAATCTCTCTAATCTCAAAGCCCATTTAATAAGCTACTATACCATTCTGACACACACAAGGACATTAGAAACAGACCCAAAAACAATTTAGAAAAATTAAAGGATGGATGCTCATTAAATTAGAAGTGGATATGCTTCATTAAAAATCCTTGTAAGTCATTACTTTTTTGTATATTCTTTTCATTCTTTCATTCTTAAACTTTGTCTCACATTCCTTCTGCGCTGCTGCCTTAGAAATTAATGTGGTCAGCTTTTCGGTGTTGACTCCCTCTTTTGTGGTTGTTATTGTTAGGAATGGTGCGTGTCAGTCTCCTTTGCCTCACAATGAGACACCAGACTTGCATGGCAAGAATGCAGAGGCAGTGCCAGGAGGGGCAGCAGGAGGTGGTGGCAGTCCAGTACCACTTATGTTTGACTCCATTAGTGGTCAAGTTTACTTGTTCCCAGAATAATGAAGCTGTAATTGTGAACTTAACTACCAGGCTGGTACTCACTTCTTCTTCTTCACAGTTAAAAGAGTTGTTTATACTCTCAGCCTCCACCACTGTACCAGTTTTTCATTTGGGGCACTCCATTCTCCCTTCTGACCCACCACACTTTGAAACTTCTTTGCCAAGGTCATAAATCATCATTTTGTTGCTAAATCAAATGACTGTTTTACATTCTTTTTGTAGTTGCCTTAGCACCATCATTAGTCACAACTGACCATTTCCAACTTCTTGAATATACTCTTCTGTTGGTTTCTTTAGCACCATAATTTCCTATCACCTTCCTGGACATTTTTCTGTTTTCCTATGTCCATTTTATAATGTGTGGATTACATGACTGCAGTGGACATTTTTAGCCATTCAATCTGGCCACAGAGGTTGAATTAGGGATTCCACATGACCCAAATCAGGTCAAATATAGCCATGGAGATTCTTTCCTAGAACTTCTGTTGAAGCCATCAGGGAAGAATTATGTTCGTTCTACTGGGATTGCTGGTGGTGAGAATGATGTTAAGTACAGTGTTGCTAGAGGTCAGAAAAATGAGGCCATTACTGTGGAAGCAGATAAATACTAAGTCCTGAGTAATTCATTTAAGTCCTGGATCCAGATGGGTCTGAAATCTTAAGTATACTTATGGATTTTTCCATAACATGAGGCAATACATTTCCTTGATTATATGGGTGAGATACTGTGTCATTTGTAAATGAAAGGGTCTTTCATGATAAGATATTCCCCTCCCATCTACCCATCCATTCCCACTGAACTCTAGACTCCATAAATATAATTTTCTATTAGAAATCTCATTTTAGATGTCTCACAGGCCCCATACACTCAACATGCTCACTTCTATCCACCTAGTATCCCAACCAGAAACTCGAGCATGATCTTTGACTCTTTCCTCTCCCTTAGCCACAGTGCCCCATATCCAAATCGATCACCCAGTCCTATTTACCTACTTTATTCCATCTAATTCTCCTCATCTTCAGGTCCCCAACATAGGGTACACCACTATCTCTTGCCTAAATTACTTTAAGTTTCCTAAGTGATTTGCTTGCCTCCAGTCCATTTTTTGCCTTGCATTCACGGTGATGTGTGTCCAAAGTGCAAATATAATTATAATCTTCTGTTTAAGACTATATATGGCTCTCCTCTGCTCACAGAGTACTATGAACCTAAACACTTCACCATGGCTCACATCATGATCTGGTCCCTGCTTACCTCTTCAGCCTCAGCTTCTGTTAGTCCCTCCACCCACACAATCTTCTCACACACGGAACTACGCTTAACCCCAAAAGGGCCATGCTCTCTCTGGACTTGTGGAATGCCACGCTCTTTCCTTTGCTTTAGAACACTCTTCTCCACTGCTGTGCCTGGTACAATTCTATGTACCCAGAGTAAAACTTCTATCAGACACTGCACTCCTCTAAGACAACTTCCAAGTCTGAGTTAAATGCACTTATTTGTGCTCCTTGAGCTACTCAACCACATTTACCTACTGTAATGTTTAATTGCCTATTTACGTTATCATTGCCAATTTATATCACTCAGCCTGAAGGAAAACCGCTCGAGAGCAAGGGTCTCAGTGCCTTCAGCAGCGCTGCTTCATAACTACTTGTATAAATGAATGAATGAACAGTGATTAAACAATCAGTCATGCCATAGAATTGACAGAGATTGAGTTTTCCACATATATAATTGTATAAGCCTCTCTCCAGTATATTCTAAGCAGCTTAGGCTGGAACAAAAGTTTAAAAAATGGGGTCTTTGGATACAGGAATTTCAGATCTTACTTGAAATATTTCTCTTCCCAAACTCGTTTGATTGACGTTACACTTAAAATTAGGCAAAGGTTTATATCAGGGAAAATGAGGGCATGCCCTTAATTTTCCAAATCCATTTTCTTATTGAAACATAGACCTTTTGACCCCAGTTTACATATTCATTTTTAAACTTAAAATAATAAAATTATACAACAGATAGGTTGATAGTTCATGAAGGAAATTATGCTGCTGTGTGATAACTGACTGAGTGCTTTACACAAAACATCACAGCTGAGAGGCTGCCCTGACAAGCCCAATGCCTCAAGTAAGAGATGCCTGAGGGCGGGAGGACACAAAGCAAGAGAAATAAAGGACACTCTGAAGAGAACCCAGTTCTCAAGTCCCCAGCCCTTCTGACCTCTCCTTACCACACACACACACACACACACACACACACACACACACACACACACACAGCCTGTTTCTAACCTATTACTTGTTGGTTACCAAGTATGAATTCAGATTTCAGTGATTTGGGTTTCTTGGCCCCTAAAGAAACAATCATTTGAATCTTAAAAACCTGTCAAGGAAATTTCCTATTCTTTATTCCTAATTTCTTATTAAGGAAAACAAAGCACCAAACATAAGGAACAGAAAATTCAACAAAAAGTTGGCGAGATGCAAAAGTTCCCAACAGGCTTCCTTGAATATACTTTTCCTTTCCTCCAATCTGATCATCGCAAAGATGTCAGAGCAATATTGCAAAATTCAAAACTGATCAGATTCTGCTTCAAACTCTTCAACATCTGCCCATTACCTTTCAGATAAAGCCCCTAATCTACAAAATGCCTCTCTTTCTCACCACATGCTGCTCCATGTAGACAGCCCTTCACTTCCTTGAAGGCACCATGTTCTTCTCTGTCGCAGGCTTTTGCACATGCTCTTCTTTCTGCCTGAAACGCCTTGATACTCACTCCTCTACTTGCTTAATTAAATATTACCCACCTATCAGTTCAAATCTCACTTTCTCAAAGAAGTCTTCTCTGAGTTATCAGAGTGGGTTAAGTTACTCTTACCTTTGACACCTCCTTTCGATGACCTTATTGGAATTACTTATCACCCTTATCAAATTCCATGTTAGATTATAAACTCCATGAAGACAAAGACTGTGTCTGATCATTTTCTTTGAAGCTCTGTTACTTCTCAAAGTATCTAACAGCTACTGGTGGTTCATAAATGTTTGTTGAATGAATAAGTATTAATTCGGGGGAAAGAGATTAGATGTGTATGTAATTCACAGATCAGGGAAGGTCTCTCAGTAAGGCTTTGTTGTCAGTTGCTTTGGTAGGAACCAGTTCTAATCAGGGCCAATTTCTTAAGCTGTGTTCCACAGCATCTTGTCTCATGGCTTATTAAAAATTTGCTTAAATTTTAATACATATATGGATATACTTAATCAGCTTTTCCTCCATGTTACTAAATATCCTTCTGCTACCAAAATGTATGCATGGACAATTTTGAGATCATATAAAATTACTAATCCTGGGTGCTGAAAATCTTTTATAATTGTGGTCACTTAGCCCAACTGAGAGGTGTGCCAGTCCTCCTATATTTTATCAGCATTTTTTACAACAGTTAAAATCTTCCTGCGAATTTCCCACCCCATCATTCTCTGCAATATCTCTAGTTTCTGATAGCATGTAGCCTCAAATAAGTTTCAGTGATCACTTGAAAACTAGCCTCACCAGAGTAGTCTAGACAAAATTTTGTTTCTGCAGGTAGATCAAGGTAGTAGCCCTTAGTCAGCTATCTCCTGCCCTCCTACATACCCTCTTTTCTTCTAGGAAAGAATCCAGTTTCTTAAGAAGTTGCAGATCTGGTTGGATTAATTCCCAATTTCCAACCTAATTCTTATACTTTCAATTTTTGAAAACTACTTACATAGTTTAAAAGGTGAAATAGTTATATAACGTTTATAAAGAAAATCAGTTTATTTCCTACAGCTTAACTCTTTATTTTTTCTATGATTTTCTTTTAAATTTATCTTCTAACTTCTCCTTTTAATTTTTTATTTCTACTCCTCAATTTTTAATTTTCAAGACTAGCTTTTTTCTCTGAATCTTTCCTACTGCTTCCTGCTCTTACAGTGCAATTTAATTTCTCTTCGATTATAATTTCTACAAAGAGTCTGTTCCTTTCACTGTCTGTTTCAGCTTTTCTTTTTTTAATCATTTTGATTTCTGCCTTTCATTTTAGAGGATTTTCTCTCAAGTTTGGTGATTGTTGGCTGCCCATTTATCTTTAAAAGAGGCTAAAATGCTAATTGGATGTTCAGTGAATGAAAACAGGCTTTTCTACTTCTGGGCTTCACCATAGTGTGATCTGGCTGGGCTGTTTCATTGGACAACCAGCATCGAAGACTGTCAATATCTACAGATTCCTTTTCTGAGACTGGGCAGTTTTCCAGAGAGGAATTCTGTAATGTAATTCTGAAGGGAATGAGACTGGCTACCAGCTACTCATTCATAACTAAATGAGTCAAGGAGGCCCACTGTTTATATATAGCCTTTTACTTTACTCCCCTATATTTCTTGTGATGCCCTTGCCTTCGTCTTTATATGGTGTCCCTCATTTTCAGCTTTCTAGAAAATAAAATCTTATCTTCTACTGGGGTACATGGGGGAATTTCCTGACTGTGAGGAGCATGGGAGTGGATCTGGGGTTTGAACTACTGTTTACACAGATTTTAAAAAATAATTTCCCCTTTCAAGCCCCAGCTGTGCCCTACTCCACTTTAGGGTAACCAGTGTTTCCTATTCCTGAGTTTTGCTGGGCTTCTGCATTGTGACTAGCTTGCTTCAGAGGTTCCCACCCTTCTGGATGAAGCTTCAGCTTTCTCTGGTCTTTTAAATCAGTCATTAAAAGACTGATTAAGCTTCTAAAACATAGTTATCACTTTTCTCCTGTTTATTTTTTCCTTGTAGGTTTGTACCATTTTTTAAATCCTTTTATGGTCATTTTAGTATGATTTTAAGAGAAAATACAGGAGTTTATGGTCAATCCACCATATTTAATCAGAATTTTGTAATTTCATTCTTTTTTATTGAGATATAATTGACATATACTGTTATATTAGTTTCAGGTGTACAACACAATATTTGATATTTGTGTATACTGCAAAATGATCACCACAATAAGCCTAATTAATATCCATCACCATACATAGTTATAATTTTTTTTCCTTAGGATGAGACCCTTTAAGGTTTACTCTCTTAACAACTGTCACATGTACATTACAGCATTATTAACTATGGTCACCATGCTGTACATCACATCCCCATGACTTATTTATTTTATAACTGGAAGTTTGTACTTTTTGACCATATTTACCCATCTGTAACTTGATTCTTTATAAGAGAATTTGTTAGACTTATACCAATAAATTTACTTCATTCTGGGTATACCAGCCTCCATTTGAAATATCATGATTCCAAAATGGCAATGAAAGTCAATCTCATAGTCATTTCCAAAATTTTCTTCTAAGTGATGATTTTCACAGGACCATCATAGCTTGTCCAGGTCAGAATATGCTTCTCAATATCATGTCTAAATCACTTGGAAACTCAAAAACACACTTATAACTAATTTATGAGTAAAAGAGACCGTCTCAAGGAAATAAAAAAAATTTTAATACATTGAATTAAATGAAGATGAGAGTACAACATATATTTTGTGGGACGCTGTTAAGATAGTGCTGAGAGGAACATTCATAGCACTAAATTCTTACAATGGAAAAAGAAAAATTTACAGACTAATGATCTAAGCTCCCATCTCCGGAAACTGGGGAAAACAAAAACACAGATAAGGAGAGACTACTGTACCCTGTTTCCAAATAAGGTCATATTCTGAGGTACAAGAGATAGGTCTTCAACATATAAATTTTGGAGAAATGCAATTCAGTCCACAACAGTGGAGAACTTCAACTTGTTTAAGAACATGTGTAAAAAACCTACAGCTGAGCTTCCCTGGTGGCGCAGTGGTTAAGAGTCCGCCTGCCGATGCAGGGGACACGGGTTTGGGCCCTGGTCTGGGAAGATCCCACATGCCACGTAGCAACTGGGCCCGTGAGCCACAATTACTGAGTCTGTGCATCTGGAGCCTGTGCTCCACAATAAGAGAGGCCGCGATAGTGAGAGGCCCGCACACCACAATGAAGAGTGGCCCCTGCTTGCCGCAACTAGAGAAAGCCCTCGCACAGAAACGAAGATGCAACACAGCCATAAATAATAAATAAAAATGTTAAGTGGAAAAACAGCATAAAAATTGGTCTTAAAAAAAAAAACCTACAGCTATCATCATACTTAATCATGAAAAACTAAATGCTTTCCCTCTATGACTGGCAACAAAGCAAGGATGTTTACTCTCACCATTGCTGTTCAACCTATTATTGGAAATTCTATCCAGTGCCATAAGCTAATAAAAGGAAGTGATAGACATACAAATCAGAAATAAACTGTCCCTTTTTATAGATGGTATGATGATCTACATAAAAAAAAACCACCAAAAACTAATAAATGAGTTCAGCAAGACTGTAGGGTATAATTATACTTCTATGTACTAACAATGAACATGTGGAAGCTGAAATTTAAAATACAATACCTTTTGCAGTTGCTCAAAAAAAAAAATGAAATACTTAGGTGTAAACCTAATATGACTTGTGTAGGATTTGTATGTTGAAAAAATACAAAATGAAAAATGTTAATGATAGAAATCAAAGAGGTCTAAATAAACAGAGATATACCATGTTTCCTGGATTGGAAGACTCAACATAATAAACATGTCAATTTGTTACAGTTGCAATTTAATATAATTCTTGTCCAGATCCCAGCATGATTTTTTATATATAGACAGGATGATTCTAAAATTAATATGGAAATGGAAAGAACTAGAATAGCTAAATCAATTTTGAAAAGGAAGAATAAAATGGGAAGACTCACTCTTCCCATTTCTTCTGTGAAAAACCATGTGGAAAGATGAAAAAACAAACTATAAACTGGCAGAAAATATTTGCAAACCACATATCTCACACAACACTCATACCCAGAATGTATAAAGAACTTTCAAACTCAACAATAAAAAACCAAACAGTCCAATTACAAAATAGGCTAAATACATGAAGAAACACTTCACCAAAGAAGATATATAGATGGCAAGTAAGCACACAAAAATGTTCACCATATCACTAATCATCATGGTAATGAAAATTAAGAACATGATCAGATACCATTACACATTTATGGAAACAGCTAAAATTAAAAATAGTGACAAAACCAACTTTTGGTGGGGATGCAGAGAAACCAAATCTCTAATACATTGCTGATAACAATGCAAAATGTTACAATCACTCTGGAAATTAGTTTAGCAGTTTCCATTTAAAAAACTAAACATATGCTAATGATATGGCTCAGCAATTGCATTGCTGAGCATTGTATCCCAGAGAAATGAAAACTTAATGTTCACACAAAAACCTCTATGCAGTTGTTGATAGTAGCTTTATTTGCAATAGCCAAAAACTGGAAATAGCCAACATGTCCTATGGTTGATGATTGGCTAAACAAACTGTGGTATATTCATATCATGGATTAATACTCAGCAGTAAAAAGGAAAAAAATTCTTGACACGTGCAACAACTAGGATGGATCTCAAGGATGTTATACCAAACGATAAAAACCAATCTCAAAAATGCATGTACTGTATGATTCCACATATATAACATTCTTGAAATGATATAATTATAAACATGGTGACTAAATTAGTGGTTTCGAGGGATTAGGGATGATGGTAAGGAAGAGGGTAAGTATGATTCTAAAGGAGTAATATAAGTGAGATATTTATGGGATAAAATAGTTTTGTATTTTGATTTCAGTGGTGATTAAATGAATCCAATGTGCAATTACAACAAAAAAACAAAACACTGTATACATGTTGTACCAATATCAATGATTTTGATATTGCATTATAGTTATGTAAGGTGTAACCGTGAAAAACTGGGTGAAGGATATCTGGCTCCTCTCTCTACTATCTTTGTAGCTTCATGTGAATTGATAATTATTTCAAAATAAAATGTTAAAAGTAATATATAAAAGCTGGGGAGGGGATAGGATGAGCACATTGGTAAAATAAAACTTTTAATAAATTAATAATTATTAATGCAGAGTGATGAATATGGGATGTTTTTATAATTATTCTAATTTTGTGTATATTGGGAATTCTTTATAATGAAAAGTTAGAAAACAAAACTAGGGACTATGTCATATTTATTTGTGTATCCCCAGTGTTCAGCATAATGGTAGATGCTTAAAAATATTTACTAAATAACAAACTTCAAGAAAGTCAACCTTTCAGTCTTGCTTTCCTCCTTTACAAAATGAACCACATAGTATTTACCTCTCAGGGTCATTGTGCGGGTAGAAAGACAATAAATATGAGCATTTTACACATAAAAGTAATGAAAAAATCATCAGTGAGTTGTGGGGCCACTTCAAGCAACCTAATCTGCATGTATTTGGAGTCTCTGAAGGAGAGGAGAGAGAAGAAAAGACAGAAAAATATTTGAGAATATAATGGCCTAAATTCTCTAAATTTGATGAAAACTATCAACCCACAGTTCAGAGAAGCTCAAACAAACCTGATGACAAGAAACATGAAGAAAACTACACCAGGGTGCATAGTAATCAAATATCTCAAAACCAGTGTTAAAGATCAAATTATAAAAGCAGCCAGAAAAAAAGTGACAGGTACATACAGAGGAACAAAAATAAGACTGATCGCATTGTTAGAAACAATGCAAGCAATAAGGCAAGATGAAATAGATAAAATGGATACACTTATAACTTAAAGTTTAGAAAATAAACTTAAAATTTAGCAAATATAACATAATCCAGTAATATATGAAGAAAAAATACAATATGAGCAAGTGGGATTTCTCTCAGCAATGCAATGTGGGTTCAACATATGAAAACTAGTCAATGTAATTCACCTATTAACAGGTTATAAAGAAAAAACTGATATAGTTGTCTTCATAGATACAGAAAAAGCATGTGACAAAATTCAAAAGCTCTTAGTAAGCTAGAAAGCTAGAAAGCTCTTAGTAAACAAGGAATAGAATAGAAAATCCTCAGTATGATAAAGAACATCTATGAGAAACCCACAACTAGCACCATACTTAATAATGAAACACTGAATATTTTCCTTCTCGACTGGGAAGAGCCAAACATGTCCCTCTCTCCACTTTTTTTCTACATTGCACTGGAAGACCTAGCCAGGAGAATAAACCCCCTCACCTGCAAAAATACCCATACAAATTGGAATAGAAGAATAAAACTGACTTTGTTTGCTGTAGGCATGTTTATGTAGAAAATCCTAAGGATTCTACAAAAAAGCAAGAAAAATTTATAAGTGAATTTAGCAAGATTGCAGATTCAAAGCAATTATACAAAATCAATTTTGTTTCTATATATTAGCAAGGCATAACTAGAAGATGACATTTGAAAAACAATACCAGTTAAAATAGAGACTTCCCTGGTGGTCCAGTGGTTAAGACTCTGCACTCCCAGTACAGGGTGCACAGTTTTGACCCCTGGTCAGGGAACTAAGATCCCACATGCTGCATGGCACAGAAAAAAAAAAAAAAATTTAATAAATAAATAATATAAAAATTTGTCTTAAAAAAAACAGTTTAAGCATAAAATATGAGATACTTAGGGACAGATTTAACAAAATATGTTCAAATTTTATGAACTAAAACTACAAAACATTGCTGAAATTAATTAAAGAAGATATAAATACATGAGGGATACTGAGTTTTTTCGAAGGGCTTTTAGTATTAAGACTTCAAATTTTTCCCATTATGACCTATAGAATCAATGCTATTCCAGTCAAAAACCCATCAGGATTTTTTTGGAGAATTTGACAAAGTTATTCTTAAATCCACATGGAAATGCTACATACATAGATTAGCCAAGGTGATTCATGATGAAAAGAGGATTTTTGATAAAAAGACAAAATCAAAAACTTATACTACTTGATTTCATGGCTTACCATGAAACTTTAATAATCAAAACAGTGTGGTACTGGCATTAGGATCAATGTATAGATCAATGGAATAGAAGGAAGAGCAGGAATTTCAACAAAGGAGCTAGAGTAATTCAATGGGCAAAGGATAGTCTTTTCAACAAATAGTGCTGGAATAATTGGATATCTTATACAAATAAGAACTTTGGCCCTTATATCATATACACAAATTATCCTGAAAGGATTGTAGGCCTAAACATAGGAATTAAAACCAAAAATATTCTGGAAGAAAGGAGAAAATCTTTGTGGCCTTAGGTTAAGCAAAAAAAATTTTTAGTTATATCACAAAATGCATGAACCATGGGGAAAAAACATGGTTAAATTGGACTTCATTAAAATTAAAACTTTTGCTTTTCTAAAGGCACTATTTAAAATATATGTGAAATATATAGCTGGAAAACATTGTATCCTGATTATAAAGAAGCACAACTATAACTCAATAATTAGAAGACAAAAGTCTGAAAAAAATATACAAAGATTTTTAACAGACATTTCACAAAAATATATATATATAAGTGACTAATAAGCACAGAAAAAATGTTCAACATCATTAGTCATCAGGAAAATGAAAATTAAAAGCACAATGAATACCGTTGTACTACAGTGGCTAAAATTAAAAGACTAATAATATTAAATGTTGGCAAGGATATGGAACAACTGGAATGCCCATGTATTAGTGGAGGGAATGCAGAATGGTACAGTCACTTGGACAAAAGCAATCCTACTCCTATATATTGATCTAAGAGAGATGAAAACATAGGTGCACATATTAGCTGTATTCATATTAGCTGAAAATTGGAGACAATTCAAATGCCCAACAACTAGTGAATGGATAAACAAATTGTGATATAGCCATACTTTGGAATAACTATTAAGCCATAACTAGCAACTATATACTGATGCATGCAATAACGTGGATGAAAAAGCATTATACTCAATTAAAGAAGCCACACATAAACACTACATGATATATATTTCCGTTCACTTGAAATTCTAGATTAAAAAAACTACATTAAAAAAAAAAAAGATCAGTGGTGTCCAGGGGCTGGAGGTTGAGAGATAGGATATACTGCAAAGAGGCATGAGGAAGCTTTTTCAGGAGATGGGAATGCTCTGTACCATGATGGTCATGGTGGTCCCATGACTGTATATAATTTTAAAATTCATCAAATTGTATAACAAGAATTGACAAATTTTACTGCATTTAAATTATTCTTAAATTACAAATATATTTTAACTATATCATAATCAAGGTATAATGTAAATACACACACATATAATTTATATTTATACATCTGGTAGCAGAGGTAGGGTGGATAAAATTGAAAAAAGACTAAAGGATCAACTATACTTCAATTAAAAAAATAAAACAGACAAATATCCACTGAAAAAGAGAAAAAGAAAAAAAGACTAAAGGTAGAGAAGACATTAAGAAGTCAGGGTGATCCTGGTAATCCTGAAGAAAGGCAGTTGTAGAGGGAATGGAAATGAAGAACATGAAATACATGTTAGAGATGTTTCAGAATTAGGACTGTTCCACAGAACTTGCTAGCCCCTTTTCTTTCTCTTTTTTTCTTCTGGTATAAATAAGAAATCCCTCACCTTAGTCTCAGGCACATTTGATCACGTTTGGTGGTACCAGTCACAAGGAATGTATGAGGAAGAAGGAGATTGGGATATCCATGAGCTTAGCATAGCCATTCTCAGCTGAAAATAGATAGTGGGAGATTAAGATTGCACAAAATAACCCATGTGCTTTTTTTCACTTTATGTCCACTTTCCCAATTCCCCACCCCAGGAAATTGTGACACAGTTTTGTGAGAGAGGTTGATTTTAAAACCTCCATACATAATTCTGATTCAGTCTCACTTTCTAACAACTTCAGTTTCCCTCTCCAGAACTTGAGTTGAGAACCATTGATTTAAAATTTGATAAGACATACCCAGGGAAGAGAGTAAGATCAGCTTTTAGATATGCTGAGTTTGCAGAGGCTGCAGAGAATTCTAGGGGGCATGTGTGACAAGAAATTGAGATTGAAGATACGAAGTTAAGGAAACTGGTTAGAGCTGAGGATGTTAAATTGAAATTTTTCAGTGTGGGGACGGTATTTTAAGCCATAGAAGTTGAAGAAATCCTCAGAGAGAGAGAAAAAAAAAAATAGATCTGAGGATTGAATTCAATAAATTAACCAGAAACAAAGGGCAAGAGGAAAAAGAAGAGTCAGCAAAAGAAACAAAGTAATAGTGATAAGAGAAGTAGGGGAGACTCAGAAAAGTGTGATAACATATTTAGTCAAAGATTGGAGCAAAAATATAAGCCAGAGAGGGTAAGAGTCACTTGTACTTATGTGATTTACCTGAAAAGACTTCCTCTTAACAATCTGTCTTCTATGTTAAAGATGAAATTGAAAGATCTTTGGAGGCTTTTAAAAACTACATATATTATCTGGATAGAGTCGAGTGTGTAATGGAGAAGAATAATTAATGGCATTTTAAAAGATTTATACTGAGATATTTATGCACTCAGTCTCATGTATGTAATTCATTTGCCAGAACATGACTGATCACTTTGCTTTCAAAGAGAGAAAGAGTAAAACCCTGACAGTTACATGTTCAGATGTCTCAATTTCAACTTCATTTTAATTGTAAAATGCTGTTATGTCATTTCTAAACCAGTTTATAAAGAATTACTTTGACATAATTATATAATGGCTTCTATCAATCATCGCTTTTGCAATTTTTCAATCCCAGACTTAACTTAAAGCACACTCAGTGGCCTGTGCAGCTAAATTGCCTTAAATAAAAGCCATGCTATCAAAAGTAAAGAAACTAGAAAACTTTTTAATCATGTGTAGATTCCAAAGAGTTCCAATCATAATTCTTAGTCAAACGTATCAGCCTCAAATGATCTACATGGAGACACTGAAAGCAGTAATAATTCAGTTCTGTCCAAGAAAGTTTATTTAACATCTATACAATGCCAGACACCCTACTTGATTTAAAAAGAAGGAAGGGGGCTTCCCTGGTGGCGCAGTGGTTGAGAGTCCCGGTCCGGGAGGATCCCACATGCCGCAGAGCAGCTGGGCCCGTGAGCCATGGCCACTGGACCTGCGCGTCCAGAGCCTGTGCTCCACAACGGGAGAGGCTGCGGCGGTGAGAGGCCCGCGTACTGAAAAATAAAATAAAAATAAAAATAAAAAAATAAAAACAAAGAAGGACATAGTCTCTTTCTTCAAGTAGTTCACAAACTAGTGAGGGAGACAAACAGCTCCTCATCATCTTCATCACTTGAAAGTTATTTATACGTTTTTATACTTATTTAGTTTTGTGAATTTCAAGCAATAAATATGTAATTTTAACTTTTTCAGTACCTCTAATTTAAGATGGCAAAAATTGAAAGAAACAACAACCATAAAAAAAGAAAAATGCATTGGCAAGAACAAAAATAAGTATAGCGGAAATGTAGATAAACTTTTAAATTCTGTTTTTTATAAGTTGGTATCATTTATACTTCTGAACATAATAAGGCTTAAAACTGTACTAAGACTTTTGGGATAGACTATTTTTCTTCAGATATTTTTCTATACCCCATTTGTATCAGTCTAAGTTATGCTGCAGTATTAAGATCTTAGTGGCTTAACACATTAAATGTTATTTCTTATTGATACTACAAGTCCAACATGGGTCATCAGGGCTCTGTTGATTACAGTGACTCAAGAACCCAAGCTAATGGAGCTGCCTCCTTTTTTATTTTAGTTTTATTTTTCCAGGTTTATTGAGATATAATTGATATAAGATGTATTTAAGGTGTACATAACGGTGATTTGAAATACGTGTACACTGAGAAAGGATTCCCACCATCTAATAACACATTCATCACCTCACATATTTATCTTTTTTTTTTTTTTGGTGAGAATATTTACTTTCTACTCTCTTAGCAGATTTCAATTATACAATATATTATCAACTATAGTCATCATGTTATACATTAGATCCTCAGACCTTGTTCATCTTATAGCTGAGTGTTTATACCCTTTTACTAACCTCTCCCTATTTCCCCCATCCCTAGCCCTTGGCAGTCATTTTTCTACTCTCTGTTTCTAAGAGTTGGACCTTTTTTAGAGGGGGGGGGGTGGTATTCTACATACATATAAGTGATAACATGCAGTACTGAAGCCTCCTTTTTTTTTTTTTTTTTTTTTTTTTTTTTTTTTTTTTTTTTTTTTTTTTTTTGCGGTACGCGGGCCTTTCACCGTTGTGGCCTCTCCCGTTGCGGAGCACAGGCTCCGGACGCGCAGGCCCAGCGGCCATGGCTCACGGGCCCAGCCGCTCCGCGGCACGTGGGATCCTCCCGGACCGGGGCACGAACCCGCCCCCCCTGCATTGGCAGGCGGACTCGCAACCACTACGCCACCAGGGAAGCCCTGAAGCCTCCTTTTTGATACGTGTTTCCAAAGTTGACCAAATGGAGAGAAAAGGGAATGTAGTAAATTAAATGTGAACTCCTAAAGCCTTTATCAGTCACACTTTTTGGGGGATCCAATCGTCACACGGCCATGCCTATCAAAGGAAATGAGAATTGCAATCTTGCTGTGTTCCTGGAATGAGTAGAAAATCACTTTTCTCTTCTTCAGAAACAGCCATTAAGTGTGTGTTAGTTCTTCCCAGTTACTTCTCTGAAATCTTGGTGTATAGTTTTTCCATTTCATTTGGGGATAGTTTCTCTAACCTATTCTCCATATTTCTGACTTTTTCAGTTGCATTTATCCCATTTGGGGGGTTGTTGCTAGAATGTGTTTCATCATTATGATGCTTTTATTGGTCTTCAATTCCTGAGTTTTATAAGAATGCTTTTCATTCCTTTCCATGCTCTATTGAGTACTTCTTTGTACACTTATATAACTGTTTTGAACTTTTTAATTTCTTTTTTTAATCATCCTCTACAATTTTACTAGGTAGAATCATGTAATTTAATTTCTTTGTGTGTTTTTCAGCTGCCTTTTGCTCATGTTTCTTTTTCTTGCTTGCTTCCAGTCTATTTTTTTCCCCTTTTTATTTTTATTTTTTCAGGCATAGGTCCCAGGATGATGTCTTTTCTGAATATTACTGAGCTTTAAACGGTGGTAAATACCTGCTGCTGAAGTTGGATTTATTTCACACTCTGCTCTCTTCAAGTTATTTTCTTTACCCGAGGAACAAATGTCTCCTTACATTGCAAAGTGCAGCAACTTTGCCTTAATAGTCTTTAAGTTCTTCTGTCTTCCTTTCCATTGACTTATCCCTTATCTTTGGCAGAGAAGCTAAGTCATGGACAATAGAAATGACATAAGCACCACCATGAATTTTCCTTATGTGTGCCCTGTTTCATAATTCTGGGCTGTCAAAATCAGTCTAACTGGGCCTTCTAATAAAAAAGTTATTGTATATGTCCTTTAGAATGTGACAATTTGGAGGGGGGGGATTTATTTCTGGCTCAAAATCCGAAAACAGCATGTGTTGGAACTAAGCATGTTCTCTTCTCTCAGTCTGGGTGTGCTCCATAATCTAGCTTAGGAGTCACAGCAATCTCTTCATCATAATGAATATTCTATTTTTACTTGTCTTTTTTTTGGTTATTTTTGATGGGGTTTGAGGTTGAAGGGTAGAGTAAAAATGCCTTTAATACATGGCCTTAGACATTTTCATTTTTTAAAAAATAAGTCTTTATATGCTGTGTTCCTATTGAACATAGACCTCTTTGAAGTTATTCCTCATCATTTTATCTCCAGCACTGAACATAGTGGGCCCTCAACAAATGTTTTTGAATTGAGGTAAAGAGGGTTAAATTTTCAAATATTTTATTGTCTACTTTTGGTCATAAGGGGGAACCAATAAAATATGGAGATATAGCATATCTTAAGACATCATCATGACTGGAAAACAATACCAAACACTCTGTTGGTTTTGGAATAAGATCATCGTTTTTTGCACAGCAAAGCATCAGATTTATGTTGCAATTCAATTTCCAGTGCTTATAATAAATTGCTTTCACTTCTGGTAGGCAACTGGGAAAAAAGAATCATTCAGAAGTATACTATTCACTCCAATGTTAAGGAAAAGCCTATTACTTCAAGTCAATAGCTACAGGAATTCTATTCAGCATATATATCTATACCACAATCTTCAGCATTTCCAGTGATCATCAACCTACTACCTTTACAGGTAGTTTAGACACACTGATGGCCAAACATGGAAGAGATGGGAGGGTTTCTATTTTGTCTGGTGTAATAATCAGTGTGATCCAGAGAAACAGAACCAATAGGTTGTGTGTGTAGATAGATGGATGATAAATAGACAGATATTTTAAGGAATTTTAGCTCATGTGATTGTAGGGGTGGGCAATTCTGAAATCTACAGGTAGGCCAGTGGTCTGGAGACTGAGGCAAGAGTTGATGATGCAATCTCGAGTCCAAGGGAACTCTATAGGCAGAACTCTCTCTTCCTTGGGCAACCTCAGTCTTTTTTTCTAAGACCTTCAACTGATTAAATGAGGCCCAACCCACATTATGGAGGGTAATCTGCTTTAGTCAAAGTCTACTGATTTAGACATTAATTTCATCTAAGAACTACCTTCGCAGCAACACCTAGACTGATGTTTAACAAAAACTCATTACCATGACTACCAAGTCAACACATAAAATTAACCAACTCACCTGCCATGCTTAGAAGAATTACAGATTAGCATCGATTGATCTGGCTTTCAGTTCACATACTGCTGTGCTATTTTATACCACAAAACGTGTCCGCAGGGGAGTGATGCAGAAGTCTCAAGCAGTAGTCTTTGTTGTGGTATCTAGATTTATTTAGCTTATTAAATATGTTATTGTAAAATGTTCTTGATAGCTTAAGGCATCCAAAAAGCACATTTATAGAAAATGCAACATCACTATTGGAGCTGAGCCTCCGTCCTCCCTACTCCCCCACTTCACATGATGGATAATTTGGAACTCACTCATGTATATGTTTTGTCTAAATTTTGAGATTTATAATGTTTTATAATCAACCTGCAAAACGAGTCCTAATTTCACATGAGCTGAATGAGGACTAAAAATCAAGCAACAAATATTAGGATTATCCTTCCATTACACTCCCTTTGAAAAATGACTCCTTGCTGCCACATGAAGGATTCTCTAAGCTTTAATACCGAGCAGAGATTTAAAAGGATTAACACAAACCACCTTCCAGTAAACACACAGAATGCATTTTAACATCTAGTATTTCATCTTTATTTGAGTAGTTTCAAATTGTAATGTTCTGGTCACGTAGAAAGACAGGCTGGTATTGTCCGTTAGTATTCCTGCTAAGTTATTCACAATCCCTCACTGACCTTTTTGCAGCAAGTTTTTCAGATCTTTTGTTTCGGCTGCTGTTTTCTGTCTTGACGACGTTAGTTAGTCAGATTTATTGTGCTCCGTGCTAGTCAGATTTATTGTGCTCCGTGCAGGGGTTCCCATGTCATTATTACTAATGCTTCTTCCTTTAGCAACCAGTATTTATAACTTCGCCACTTAGTTGCTTTGCCCAACTCTTTGAATTCCTAGGACTTACACCTCACTGGAATAGCACTTCTTATTGCCAAGGTACTTTGTAAACCACTTGACTCTATTTTCATGTATAACTATTTTTAGAGCAAACAGTGGAATTGAACAGACCTGTTCTTTGATTGTTTATTTTTGCCTAGACATTTATTTGGAAGATGTTCATTCTCGTTGGGCTTCCATAGATGACCCACTCGTTCATTCAACATCTTCTAGTGCACCAAATATGGACACGACCAGCCTGCTCACAGATGAAATAAAAGTTAACACTGTCTTATCATGAAAATAGCTGCAATGTAGGTCTGTTAATATGTGACCTGCTTTTAGTTTTCTCTAACTATGTGAAATACTATCCCTGCCCTCCAATAAAAGGTGCTTCTCATTATAACTTTCAAATGGGTGGTGATAATAGGCACAGGCAAATATTAGATGGCTTTGTAACCTTTAAAAAAAAAGCTGTAATGACTGATAATGAGGATTATGCCATGGTACAGCTGGAATAGAATGTTACTGAGATAGCAAGATCAGAGGGACGTTGAAAACCTGCTTGCTCCAATTCGTCTCCCCATTGACCTGTCTCAGTGATTAAATCACCTAGATTCATATAACATTGTGGATAAGTTGACATCTTAAAAATACACATGCCTCTGGGCTTCCCTGGTGGCGCAGTAGTTGAGAGTCCGCCTGCCGATGCAGGGGACACGGGTTCATGCCCCGGTCCGGAAAGATCCCACATGCCGCGGAGCAGCTGGGTCCGTGAGCCATGGCCACTGAGCCTGAGCGTCCAGAGCCTGTGCTCCGCAATGGGAGAGGCCACAACAGTGAGAGGCCCGCGTACCGCAAAAAAAAAAAAAAACAAAAAAAACACATGCCTCTAGGTGAAAAATGCCTCTAGGTGAAATATCACTTACTCCTTAAAACTGTTTGAATTGTCTACTTCAATCATTTTATGGAACTTATTACATAATTTAAGGTTTTGTTATTTATCTGCATTATGTCTGTCTTATTCAGTTTGACTGTAAGGTCCTTTAGGGTGAAGTGAGTGTGTGAAGTTTTCTTTAATTTTTCTACAGTAGATAGCAAAGACTGTGTATGTTGTGGATGCTTAAAAAACTGCTGAATAAATGAAAATAGAAATGACTATATTAAAATTGGTTAGCCTATCAGTTTAACTAGGGAAGGTATGTAAGATAAGCATAATATGATGGTGAAGAAAGATATGGGTTGCTGCTACAAAAGTTAGTTTCCAAGCAAAGTGATAAAAATAATTGTTTGAGGTAGAACTTCCAGAATGACAGAGAAAACCTTGGCAAATCTCCTCTGTAAGAACAAAGAAAATACTAGCAAAAATTATCTAACTCAACCATTTCAGAATCCTAGAAATTAACCAAAGGCATAGTTCAAAGTATAAAATGTTTATTTAAGAAAAGCTACTGAGTGAAGAAAATGAAAATACCATCTTAAAAAGATATATGCACCCCCATGTTCATTGCAGCATTATTTATAATAGCCAAGATATGGAAACAACCTAAGTGTCCATCAATGGATGAATAGATAAAAAAATATGGCATATATGTATGTGTATTTCAGCCTTTAAAGAAAGAACTATTGCCATTTGTGACAACATAAATAGATTTTGAGAGATAACACTGTATATTTGAAAGTTGCTAAGAGAGTAGGTCTTAAAAGTTTTTATCACAGAAAAGAGATTTTTGTAACTATGTATGATGACAGATGTTAACTAGACTTACTGTGGTGATCATTTGTCAATATATACAAATATCTAATCATTGTGTCATACACCTGAAACTAATATAATATGTCAATTTTACCTCAATAAATATTTGTTTGAAAGACTCATGGAGCTGAATATTAAATATCTGTACATTTCATTGCATATATATAGTATGTATATGCATACATACTATATATATAGTGTTAATATAAAGAGAAGCTACTGAACTTTAGTAACAAATGCAGGATCTGTGTCATTTTGTTTTGAAGATACTCCTGTCCCTCCCCCTCCTTCCATAGCACGGCAGCTGCAGCAGCTACCAGCCTCACAGCCACTGAGGGGACTGAATTGTTTTGGAGCTCTGCAAAAACCACATTCCCCAGAGTGCTGTCACTATTTGACTAGACTTGGAGCTTTCTGAAGAAGTCCCATTCTCAGGACCTTGTTGCTATTTAACTTGACTTGGAGTTCAGCTTGGTAGAAAAATGCTATATTCAGGTCATTATTAAAAACAAGTACAATTATCTGCAGTAGTTGATAGTACAGCTGTCTAAGGCAGAAATACCAGTTGGGACAAATAAGAAGCTGGCCGGAAGTTTTGAGAGGAAGATCTAGGGAACGACCCAACCTTAAAGGGTTTGAAAAGCCCCAAGTATTCCTAAGGATCGGTAGGTCCACGCACATGTGTGCACATGCACAGAAAAACTGGAGAAAGACCCATTTACTTATTCATATCTGGCTGACTTTGGAGCCCTTTGCAAGCGGGAATGAAGGCTAATGAAGACGCATAAAGTGCCTGCACTTTGAAGCATGCTTCAGTACGCATGTAGATCCCCTTGGAAAGGGCAGAAGATTTGTTGGCTGAAGGAAAACTTCTGACAAACCGCTGACTGACCACTAAGCTATGCTGACTCAGGAGTGAACCCTACAAATCCAGGCTTAAAGATACAAACAACAAAATAAATAGATAAAAAGCAAAGATTTCAGTGGCCACACACTGCAGGGAATACTCTACAGAATTAGCCATGGAAAGTCATTAAACAAACAGCAGCAGCAGCAACAACAATAAAACAGTAAAAACAAAATCGTTGGGGGTAGTGTCTGATTCCAGAGTTGCTACAATATACAGTTGATCCTTATTATTCTCAGATTCCATACTTGTGAATTTACCTACTCACTAAAATTTATTTGTAACACCAAAATAAGTATTCATGTTGCTTGCTTTTACAGTCATTCACATGAATGTGAGTGCACAGAGTAGCAAAAATGTAGTCACTCAACATGCATGTTCCCAGGTGAAGTCAAACAAGGTGGCCCTCTGCCTTCTTGTTTTAGCTCTCGTCAGAGGTGACCAAAGGATGAAGACAGTAGTGGGGCAGGCTCAGGCAAGTTATTAACATTCCTAAACCTCATTTCCTCTTTTGTGAAATAAAATAGTCTACCAGGATGAGTTGCTTTCAGGATTTAAGATTATAATCTATGTGATATATATGTGTAATAGTTAAGTATTCATTAATGTAGTGTTTGCAGTGGCCTTATAGAGCATAACTACCATGAATAGAAAGAATCAACTGTATCATCTAAATTTCCCAGTTTCCAAAAAAAAATTACAAAACATGCAAATAAACAGGAAAGCTTAGCCAATACACAGAAAAATAAAATTAGTCAGTAGAAATTGTCCTTGAGGCAGCCTAAATGTTACACTACAGGAAACCATGTTTTAAGGATTAAAGAAAAGTATGACAACTATATCTCACCAAATAGAGAAGATCAATGGAGACAGAAATTATAGGAAAAAAGACAAATAGATATTATGGAGTTCAAAAATATGATAACTGAAATAAAAATTAACTAGAAGGGCTTAGTGACAGATTTCAGTAAACAGAAGAATGAACCAGTGAACTTGAAGTTAAAGAAATAATCAGTGAAAGAAGATAAATTAATAGAGATTATTCAGTATGAAGAACAGAGAGAAAAATGAATGAAGAAATATGAACAGAGCCTCAGAGACTTGTGGGTGTTTCAACATGTACGTAATGGGAGTCCCGGAAGGAAAGGAGTGAGAGAAAGGGTAAAAAACTTTTGAAGAAATAATATCTGAGAACTTCCCAAATTGATGGAAAACAATGTACACATCTAACAAGCTCAATGAACTCTAAATAAAAAAAACCTCAAAGAAGTCCACATGCATACTCATCATAGTCATACTGTTGAATTATCAGTGACACAGAGAATATCTGGAAAGCAGTAAGAGAAAAAAGTGACTCAACAAATACGTGGGATCTTCAGTAAGATTAATAGCTGATTTCTCGTCAAAACCATGAGGACCAAAAGGTGGGATGACATATTCAAAGTCCTGAAAGGAAAAGACTGTCAACCAAGAATTCTACATCCAACAAAACTATCCTTCAAAAACGAAGGAGAAATTAAGACATTCTCCTATAAGCAAAAACTGAGAGAATTTGTTGCTAGTACACTGCGTTATAGAAAATTAAAAAGGAAACCTGTTAGTCTGAAAAGGAAGGACACTAGATGTTAACTCAAATCCACACAAAGAAACAAAAGCATCAGTAGAGGTATATACATAGGGAAATAGTAACTATTTTCTTCTCTTATTGATTTAAAAGACAACTGCATAAAATAATAATTATAAAACTTTGCTAATGGGCTTATATAAAAAATGTAATTTGTGTGACAGTAGTAATGCAAAGGAGGGGTAGGAGAAGAATTTAGATTGAGGCAAACTTTTAATATAATACTGGAGTTAACTTAGACTTAATCTGAACTAGATTGTTTCAAATTAACATGCACTTTTTAATTCCTCAGAATAACCATTATGAAAATAACTTAAAGAGTGTAGTTTAAAAAACAACAAAGGTAATAAAATAGTACACTAAAAAAATATGTTTAACAAAAAAAGAAGACAGCAGAGAAATGGAAGAACAAAAAAGACATGATGTATAAGAAAACAAACAGCAAAATGGCAGGTGTAAATCCTATCACATCAATAGTTACATTTAATGCAAATGAATTAAACACTTTAAATAAAAAAGTATAGATTATCAGGCTGGTTTAAAAACCAGAATCAAAATATATGCTGCTGGTAAGAGACTGATATTAAATTCAAATAGGTTAAACCAACTCAGAACTGGAGTAACTATACAAATATCAGGCAAAGTAAATTTTAAGGTAAAAGATATATTACTAGAGACTAAGAGGTATATTTTATAATAATAGATGGGTCAGTTTATCAGGAAGAATTATAAATTTGTGGAGCTAATAACAGAGCCACAAAATATGTGAAACACTAAGAGGTATATTTTATAATAATAGATGGGTCAGCTTATCAGGAAGAATTATAAATTTGTGCAGCTAATAACAGAGCCACAAAATATGTGAAACACAAATTAACAAAATTAGATAGAGCAACAGACAATTCAATATTGTTGAAGAGGTCAATATGTTGACATCAGTAATTGATAGAACAACTAGACAGAAAAACAATTACTTGAGGGTGAAGGAAAAATAATTGACTTGTAGCATGGCAGTGAGGCTAAGGTAGGGGTTGGACCAATTTTTCCAAAACAGGTCCATAGGTCTTCGATGGCATCATTTAAAAATTATTTAATGCTCTTTAAGAGTTGTTGGACTTATGTTTTACTGTTTTAATAATGATTGAATTTTATGATTTTTTTGGTTGTTTTAAAACCTATAGGTTTTAAAGCCTATAGGGTAGTTAAATTGCATTGTTGTGGTAGTGTCTTTTTCTATGACATAATTTTTAAATTTATAACGATTCGTAAATAAATATAAGCACATGACAGAATACAGAAAAGAAAGACAAGAAAAATAATGGCCGTAGTTCCATAAATTTTGGCTAATTTGAATAACTTTGCAATACACTTCTTTATAGCTAAGTGATAACACATATTGTAATTATTTTCTTAGAATAAATTCCTAGAAATAAAGTTGACAGAGCAACAAGTAGGCCCATTTTAAAAACTTTTTGATACACAAAGGCAAATTGCTCTCCTAAAAATAATGAATCAGTTTATATTCCACCATTATGGTATGAGAATCTGTTTCCTAATGAATCTGTTTTCCTAAAGAATTTATGATGGTGAGCTGAGTGAATTATTCAGTAATTTATTTAATTATAGTTGGACATTTCATTCATTTAATAAACAAGTATTTATTAGTGCCTGCTATGTGTAACATCATGCATAGAGTAATTTATAAAATAAACATGGACTTTGCTCTTATGAACTTTTCACCGTTACACTACTCTACTAATATGATGACTATCTTTTTACATATTTGGATTGCTTTTAAACAAGTCCCAAAAGGGATGATGTATTTTGTAACACTTCTGGAAGTTCAAGGTTCACAATGCCTGCAAATACTCTTCATTGGAAATTCTATGAACATTAGTAAGGCTCCCAAAGGCACACCAGAGGATAACTGAGGGACTGGAGTAAAGAAATCTGGTTCATGCTCATTTTGAAACAATCTTCAAGAGAACAGAGTAAATGAAAGTTGGTTCTATGTGTATACGTGAACTAGGACAGGCACAGACTTTCAGAGATAGACTGACGTTAGAAATCTCATTCAAATTCTTAATTTTGCATTTTCACTATTTTTAAAAAGATGTGTTTTTATAGTCTCACGACTGAAAATTTTAGAAACATAAATAGTAGCTAGAAGAACTTGAAATCTTATTAAACTTTCACTACGCCATATAGCAAATATCAGTGGTCCAATAATTATTGATCCTGAAAGGAGGATTATTCTGGAATATAAACACTGTTTATATAACTTTAATATATATAATGTCAAAAGAAGGGGAGTTTGTCCTTTCTAATCACTAACTGATAATAAATATGCCTAAGATATTAAGACATTCAAGTTTCTCCTTATTTGTCTTTCCAGAGAGAGTGGCAGAGAATTTTGAAAGAGCAGCCTAAAAAACCTTGCTCTGACATTGTCCACATAAAACATCACTGCTTTATTAGGGTCTACATGAATATCATAAATGTTACAATTTTTGTGATCTCCTAAGGAAACTGGAGAAATTGTTCTGAAGAATCAGAAATTTTTTTTGAGAAATATTTCCCTTTTTTTGACATGATTTTTGTTTTTATAATTGAAAGTATTAACTTTTTTTTTTAATTTGGTGTTTTTTTTTATTTTTAAGTATTTACAGTATGTCTAAATAACCCTGTTCTGTTTCCTCAGTACTTTGGAGTTTGGGGTTATAAATCTATAGATAATTTTATCAAAATTCTAATTTACGCAGCAGGACACTTTATTTTCATAATCTAAAGGACACCCTCAGACACGCTCATGAATAACAGGTTGCTGATTTGCCATCAACATCTCATGTTTCAGCTACCTGGAAGAATTAACTTTGAAAAAGACTGAGGATCTCAATACAATAAAGTTTCACATTTACTATCCATAAGGAACAATAACACAGACGTGATGATTGCTAGATAGCAGCTTGCTATCTGGAGAATTCCAATTCATGATGTAATAAAAAGAAACAAGTTAACACCCAGAAAATGAACTGTTTCTGATGATCAATGTCACAAGACCTCTGCTTTTTCTGTATAAAACTATTAACAGGAACTTCAAATAAATTAGTTGATTTTAAAAAGCAGTATGATAAAAAAGAACTTAATGTGATGTCTTAGAAGCTCTCCAGAAGATAAGCAAGTTTCACTTCCGAAAGACATTTGTTAAGCAGAAATTGACTGGCCAAAGATGAAAAGCTGTAAAACTTTACAGTAACAATAAAAATAAATCTTTATTAGCTTCAATATGGAAAATTTCTTCCAGAATGAGTGTCAGCAAAGATAACAGGGAATTAAGAGTCCCTATCCTTACTTCTTTAACCTTGATCATAACTTTGGCAATATGTTTCAACATGCAATGTTTGTCTCTGCCAACGGATTTTTTTTTTATGTAAAATATATAACATAACAAGAAATGATTGTTAGGTCCGTGAATTGCCCTCATAGGAAGCCTATAACTTTACTTACTCATCTAACTGTCCTATGTTACTACTTCCTATTTTATATAATATTGACTCAGTGGGATAGTAATCAGGCTCCTCAGGAAGTTCAGGTAATGTGTTGTTTTAGCTGATTATCCCATATTTGCATAACCATACATTAATTTTTTTTTTCTGGGAGATTTACTCTGTAGCCATTAAGGTTAGTTCTCAAAGTTCTGGGCAATGGTATACTTAAACCCTTGACCCTCTTATGGGTTAGATGGGACTGTGTGACTAGTTCTGACCAGTGATTTTTGGGCAAAAGTGATGTGTGTAATTTCTAGACCAAGCATTTAATAGCTAATTTTGGATCCTCCAGAACCCTCTTTTTTTCCAGTTACATTTCAGATGTTGGCTACTCTTTCACCCTGGGTCCCTGAATGCCTACAATGGCAAGCAGAAGGACCTACAGGGAAAAATAGATGCCAGAGATGGTAACATCACTTTTGTTTTTTATAAAAATGATTTATGTTGGATTCATATGAATTAACTAGGTTTGGAAATAACAATCTAATTATTTGGTCAGCTTCTTAAAAAAATTGAGCTATATCATCATTTCAAGGGTATATTCACTTATTGTGGCACATGCTGATAAAAAGAATTTTCTTCAAGGATCACAGAAGCTAACAATATAAGAAGAGATAATAGTGATACAAGCAGAGCTGGTTTGTTAATTAAAATAAAAATGGAGGCTTTTAACATTTATTCTTCCCTCATTTTGAGTGTCGTGTAAACAATTGGGTCTCTGTTGGAGCTACTCTCTAGAGATCACTTCTTGGTTACTGTTCTTGCCAATTATTAAGGTATATCTTTTTGTGGAAATTTTTGATTAAAGTGAGTGTAAATAAGCACTTTATATCTAAGCAATGTAGTCTAGGGGTAGATACAACTAAAAGGAACTAATCTGTTCTGGGGTTACTGCTCCCTACCCGTATATGTAATGTGTAAATTCATTGTTGGTATAACTTTTTGTTTCTTACGAAGTTGGTTAATTTTTAAAATTAGCATATGAAAATTGCAGAGACATTTTTATTCTAGTTCCCTTCCCCAGAACCCACCAAAACCATTGTCATCGATGAAGGAGGCATTGATTTATACATTTTAGTATTTAGCTACATACAAAAATGTATAAAATACTCTGGCCAACTACTTTGAAATTGGACTAAACTGGACAAAATTAAGGGCTGACTTATAAATTTTCAAAATTTGAGGAGGAAAACAGTTTCCCTAAAAGTGTCAGTCCTATCCAAATATCTTGATTAAAGTGGCAAGATTTTGAGGTGCAGCTAGATCACAACAGAAGGCGTATCATTATGTAAACTTGGTTGGACACAGCATAAAGGCAGAGAAAGTAGCGCTAAAAAAGAAACTATCTTTACTCCTCATTTACATTTTCTATGAATTATAAACCTAGACAAGGGAAACTTCCTGAGGAGAAGTGGGATAAATTATGGAGGTGAGGCAGTAATTGCTATACTTCAGCATCAAAATCCTGTGACTTAAGGCTTTGTTTTAAGCTATTTAAATATCTTAAACATCAGACACTAAGGAAAAATGAACTATCAGGGCAAAGGAAATAAAACATTTGGTGAGATGGTTTCAAAACAATAAATCAGAAACAGAACTGTTAACTACCCTGTTTATTTTCCCTATGCCACCCACCCTATTTAAAACAGAAACTGACTCATAGACTTAGGTAAGGAACTTATGGTTATGGGGGGGTGGGGGAAGGGTATATGGAAAGGATAGACTGGGAGTTTGGGACTGACATGTATATACTGCTATATTTAAAATAGATAACCAACAAGGACCTACTGTGTAGCACAGGGAACTCTGATCAATATTCTGTAGTAACCTAAAAGGGAAAAGAATTTGAAAAAGAATAGATACAGGTATACTGATCACTTTGCTGTATACCTGAAACTAAAACAACATTGTTAATCAACTATACGCAATATAAAATTTTTTTAAAAAAAGAAAATAAAGCATATATTTATAAAATATAAAATGAGTAATTATCAAAAACAAAACAAAACACAGAACCTAAATATAAATGCTATATATAAATGCAGCAAGTGTACATAAGCTAAAAGCAAATGAAAGATCTACATCATATAAAGACTTACCCAGGGGCTTCCCTGGTGGCTCCCAAAAAAAAAAAAAAAAAAAAAAAAAAAAAAAAAGACTTACCCAAAGAAATAGAGACAAAAATAGTTCAGATACATTGTTCTTCATAATTTCAAAGACATTAAAATAACACAGTAACCCGAATAAAAAGAATCTCAAAGAATAAAGTAGCCAAAATGTGATAAGATAATGAGAATATTTGAAAAGGAAGCTTGTAAATCATGAAAAAGAAATTGAAGGGAAAAAATCCATTACAGAAATAAAAGCCCTTTCTAATACAGAGGCCATAAAAAACAGATTACTAATAACTGAAAATACAATCAAGCATAGGTTGATTGACTATAGGAAAATACACACATGCACACACACACACACACACACACATATGTACACCCACAGTGGTGTTGTAGACTTTTGGAAGATTTCTTCCTGGATAATTTTTAGTTTTAGTTGCTGTTATAAATGGGTTATTTTTTCAAGGTTTCCAGTTTTTGCTAGAGTATTGAAATGCAATTGACTTATTTTTAAATCATCTTTATTAAGATATTATTTATATATAAGAAAATGCATCCATTTCAAATGTTCAGTTAAGTCTTGATAAACCCACACACCTGTATAAACTGTGCCCTTTAACAGTCAATCATTCTATTTGCTCCTGGTTACCACTGGTTGGTTTCATTTTAAATAAAATTTGTCTTTCCTATAGGTTCATGTAAATGAAGCTGAATCTGTAGACCAGTTGGAGAATTGACATCTTAACAATATTTTAAATCTTCCAGTCCATGAATATGGCATATCTCTCCGTTTATTTAGGTCTCTTAAGTTCTTTTAGCAATATTTTGTAATTTTCAGTATGCAGGACGTGCATATCTTTTGCTAAATATATTTTGAAGTATTTTACATTTTTTATTCTGTTGTAAATAATGTTTTTAAACTTAAACATCCAACTATTTATTGCTTGTATAGAGGAGTGAAATTGACTTTGTCTTTACCTTATATCTTGTGATCTTGCTTAATTCATGTATTGCTTTTCCTTATGAGACTCCAAATACAGGTATGTTAGACTGCTTCCTCTTGTCCCACAAGTCACTGAAGTTCTATCCATTAGTATTCAGTCTTTTTTTTTCTCTCTCTGTGCTTCAAGTTAGATTGATTCTATTGCTGTGTCTGCACAGTCTAATTTGCTCTTTATCCCATCCTGTGAATTGTTCATTTCACATTTCTTTTTATCTCTAGTCATTCCACTTGTTATATTTCTGTAGCTTCTATTTCTGTCTTCATGATTCCTGTTTTGTTTTTAAATCTCTGAACATATTGAGCATATTTATTATAGCTATTGTAATGTCCTTGTTTGCTAATCTATCCTCCCTGTCATTTTTTAGTCTGTTTCTATTGACTGAATTTTCTCCTGACTATGTGCTATAACTTCCTGCTTCTTTGCATATGCAGTAATTTTTTTAATTGTATACTAGACATTGTGAAGTTACATTGTTGAGTATCTGTAATTTGATCTTGCTTTAAAGAGTGTTGTGTTTTGTTCTGGTAGGCAGTTAACTTATTTGAAGATTAATTTGATCCATTTAATTTTTATCTTTAAGCATTTCTATGGCATGTCTAGAGTAGTTTTCATTCCAGGTATATTTCAATTTCTTTACCAAGATATGACCCTTCGTGGGGTCTCTTGAATGCCTCAGGGATGACTGAAGAATCTCTACACCGGCTCGTCAGAACTCAGATGTCTTCCTGCCTTGTGCAGGATCTGAGGATTGCTCATCTCACAACTCTTTGCCTGATTTCATTGAATTTTACCTCACACGTGCAGACACTAAAATATGGCAAAGACTCAAGGGACCTCAATGCCAGTTTCTGAAGTTCTTTTCTTTAATAGCTCCTTTGTCTATAAAATTCTATCCCACAATTTCCAGCTGTCTCAACTTCCCTGAATTCCTTCTCCATCTACTAAACTAAGTGAGAGTACCAAGCTTTATTTGCATTCTCCTTTCCTGTACCCATGGTCCGGATATTGCCACCAGGCAGAAAGCCAGGGTGATTATTGGGCTTACCTCATTTGCTTCCTTTCTCTCCTGGACCACAGTGCTGTCTGTTGTTCAATGTCTAAAAATAATTGTTTCTCCATTTGTCCAGTTTTCTAATTATTTATGTCAAAAGATTATGTATGGCCCATATTTCTCCATTATGGTCAGAAGCAGATGTCCAATTAATTGACTTTTATATGTTGATATTACATCCAGCTAATTTACTGAACTCTTGATTATTTCTAGATACTTGGATGGGAGTCTGGGTTTCCCTATGTGGATAACTATATCACACATTAGAAATAATGACTTTAGTTTCCTCTTTTCCATTTCTTAAACCAGTCATTACTTTTTAGTATCCTTCATGGCAAGAACCTCCAATAAAATATTGTCTTATTCTGAGAGGGATAATGCTTGTGAATATACTTACCTGAGAAGTATAACAATTACTTTGGTTTTTACCTTAATTCTTAATTTTCATTTCTAAATCGAGTAAAATTAAATTTAGTATATTATTCTAACATTAGCAGAAATAGATTCCATTTTTTTCTATCTACTTATCCATCTATATAGTTATCATATATGGACAAAGGCATATCATGATATTTTAAATATTATCCACCAAATTTTGACATTTATTTCTGGGGAGTAGGAGTTGGAGTGGATTTTTTTTTTGTAACTTGAGAGAGCTTTATTATTATTTTTAAAAATTTTTATTGGAGTATAGTTGCTTTACAACATTGTGTTCGTTTCTACTGTACAGCAAAGTGAATCAGCTATGTGTATACATATATCCCCTCTTTTTTGGATTTCCTTCCCATTTAGGTCTCAGAGCATTGAGCAGAGTTCCCTGTGCTATACAGTATGTTCTCATTAGTTATTTATTGGAGTGGATTTTGAAACTAATTTTTACTTTCCTTTTTGTTTCTTTCTGCATTGCTTTAATTTTTTAAATAACAGACTTCTATTATTTTATGAAAATAATAGTCCTTAATCTAAAAAAATTACATTTTAGAAAGTCAAATAATTTGAAAATGTAGATAGGAAAATATGAAAGTTATTTTCATTCAATACAACCCAATTCCCAAGGGTATACACTAAGTGATGTATATACATCCATATTTTTTTCAGTGTATATACAAGCATTATGTATGTATAAATGGGTGTATATATGTAATAAATGTGTATTTATATAGGTATATATGTATATATATGTACATCACATGTACATCACATATGTGTGAATATATAAAATATGTATATATATACACATGTGTATATTATATATGTGTATACAATGTGTGTATATACATATATATAACTAAAAATATACTTTTTCCCCAAATGAGATATTGAATATAATAATTTGCAATGTACTTTTCTTAGTTTAGCAATATTATATATATTTCTTTATGTCTATATATATATAATTTTCTAACTTTGTAAAATTATATTTAAATAACTATTATCTTCTATCTATATTTAAACAGTAGAGAAATATTGATAGAAAACTGTACATTTGTCACTTCAGCTACTTCTTTCTCTTTTCTACCATCTTTTCCAAAGGCAACACTGTAAATAGTTTGTTATGTAAACTTCTGTCTTCTACACATTTAAATTTATTCAATTGTACCTTTAAATAATATAATTATATATCCCCATATATTTAATTATACATATATACTTAAATATATGTGTACATAGTTTTTATGACACTTGATTTTATACCTAACATATGTACTATAAGTTTTTCCATTTCATTGTATGTATTCTTTTTAATAGAATGTTAATACTTTTTTAGCATAAATGTTCCACTGTTCATTTAGCTCCTCTCTCACTAATGGGCTTTTAGGTCCTATGGCATATATTACACATTGACTCACTTCAGTCCATTTAAGGTATCTTGGAACATGCTTGGCTGAATGACAAATGTTGAAAAGTTATAGACTACTTTTCTCAGACTCCTTTACAACTCAGGTTCCAAATGCCCTTAGCTTTTGTTGAACAGACAGATTCATATATTGAGAAGGCCTGCTGGTACTTATGCTGTTTCTGCTAGTGAGCTTAGTTGTGGCATTTGGTTTTATGAAAAGCAATTACTGGCCTATGCATGGTACCTAGCTTCATAGGTGTTGTGAGGCAGGGTGCTTGACACCCACTTTACTGGCTTGAATCTTGTCTAAGTGAGAGTGGTCCTGGAACTGGATGTGGTGGCAGCCTCACCTTCCCTACATTCTGGCAGAAGAGGCATGGAATGGTATACATGCTTCCTTGATTCTTCTGATCATGGTGACGGTAGAAACTTGCTTGATGGTACAATTCTATGGGGGTGTTCTGGGAGTCATTTCTAGAGATTCAGCATAAAGATTGCTTTTTAGCCCTTCAGTTGATTTCCAGGCACCTAATTTCCTGTACTAAATCCTTTTCAGCTTAAACTAGCTAGAGTAGTTTCTGTTATCTGTAACTGAACATTGAGTGCAAAGGAATTTTGAACTTGAAATCGAGGGTTGCATGTAATAGAAGCCATATGTTTGGCATTGATTTAGTAATCAAGTGGAGGATGGGGAGGACTCAGGTGTTATATTCTAAAAAGATGATGAACTTTGTTATTCGATGATAAAAACTAATACAGTTGTTTCCTGTGGTTCAATATACTGACCATGGCTGTACCATTAAGAGAAATGGGAGAGACACCCATTATTACACTAGGGTGTGTTGATTACTTCTTTCACCTTTACCAAAATTCTACAAGAAAGTTATGTGCACAGTCTGAAGCCAGTCAGTCTGCAAGCAGAGATGGAAGGAAATACAATCCCATTCACTGAGTGCTCTCTGCCTAGCGCTACAATCTAGGCTGGCTGAGGGTGCAGTAATATAGTTCCTTGAAACAAAATTTCATTAATTCAGTTGAAGGAAGGTTTTAAAACTATTATTGCTGTCCCACAACTTTGGGAAGTCAATAAGTATATTTTAAAGTGTGTGTTACCTATGGTATTAGCATTTGAAAAAAATATGATATTTAAACAATTGCAGGTATTTTAGAATAAGGACACTATATGAATATATACATTGTTGATGTGTTTATATGAATACCTGTGTTGTTGATTGGTTAACAATTTATGAATATAATGTATCATTTTTCATTTTATTATTCCAAAGCAAAATAAGCAGCTATCCTTCCCCCAAAAGTCATTGGGTCTATATTTAGACAAAGAATTAATCCAACCCCAATTCTCTTTTCTGTATAGTCAGATGTTTTAGTGCATGTTTAATGAGATAGGCAAATATCGGTGTTCTCAGTTTCCTTTGATTGACAAGAAACTGGCAGAAACTGGAATTTCTGATTTCTTATAATTCTGTTAAGTGAATGTATTAGTATTGTGAAATATTTCGCTACAGATATTGGGTTGGCCAAAAGATTTGTTCGGGTTTTCCATAACATCTTATGGAAAAACCCTAACAAACTTTTTGGCCAACCTAGTACTATGATTTAATAGTTATTATGTGGACAGAAAGACTCTGACATTGGATTAATGTTGATTTTGCATTAATAAGAGATGAGTATATAACTTTTAGAAAAATTAGTGAGAAATGCAGAGCTTGATTATTCTTTGGCTACTATTGCCTCTGTCATAGTCACATGGCACTGTTTAGCCAGCTTTGTTTTAACAGGTTCTTTATTTCACACAACTCACCCTGGAAAGGATTTGATAGTATACTTTCCCAGTTGCTGTTGAGGGTCAGCTCCTAATTAGCCCACATGTATTTGCTGACTGGGATCTTCCCCAGAGCCTGAAAGAAGTGGTGGGCATTTTCTCCACCTTCTCCCTTTGTCTTGCTCCAACAATAGAACCAGGTTGCAAGGGTCACTCTAGAAGGAGGTTGTTTACACATCTAGTCTCCCAACTTTTATGACTGACACCTGAGGGACAGGCCCCCAAACTGCCTAGCTCTGAGAGCCAATGGAGCTTGCATTCACAAATCTCGAAATATAGCAAACGAAGAAGCAGTTTGTTAAATGGGTGTGAGAACAATCCCTCCAGCTATATACCCAGGCTCTGCCCAGAGGGAGCAGGAAAAACTCTCAACAAAGTGAGTGTAGAAGGAACACACTTCAACATAATAAAGTCAATAAGTGACAAGCCCACCGGTGACATCCTACTTAACAGTGAAAAGCTGAAAGCTTTTTCTATGAGATCAGAAACAGACATGGATGTTCACTCTCTCCACTTTTATTCAACATAATACTGGAAGTCCTAGCCAAAGCAATTAGAAAAAAAAGAGAAAAAAAGCATCTAAATCAGAAAGGAAAAAGTAAAACTGTCACTATTTGTAGATGACATGATATTATAGACTGAAGACTCTAAAGACTCTGCCAAAAAAACTGTTAGAACAAATAAATGAATTCAGTAAAGTTGTAAAATACAAACTCTATATACAAAAAATGGTTACATTTCTATACAGTAATAATGGACTACCAGAAAGAGAAATTAAGAAAACAATTTTATTTATAATTACATCAAAAAAAAAAAAACCAAAACCCTAGGAATAAATTTAACCAAGAAGGTGAAAAACATGTACACTGAAAACTATGACATTGATGAAAGAAATTTAAGAAGACACAAAAAATTGGAAAGATATTTCACACTTTATGGATTGGAAAAATTAATATCGTTACAATGTTCATACTACCAAAAGGAATCTACAGATTCAGTGTAATAACTATAAAAATTCCAATGGCACTTTTCACAGAAATAGAACAATCCTAAAATGTGTATGGAAGCACAAGAGACCTTGAATAGCCAAGCAATTCTGAAAAAGAATAAGAAAGCTGGAGGCATCACGCTTCCTGGCTTCAACCTACATTACAAAGCTGTAATAATTAAAACAGTATGGTAATGGCATATAACAGACACATAGCTCAATGAAACAGAATAGAGAGCCTAGAAATAATCCCATGTGTATATGGTCAATTCATTTATGACAAAGGAACTAAGAATATATAATGGAGGAAAGAACAGTCCTTCAATAAGTGGTGTTGGTTGGGAAAACTGGACAGCCACATGCAAAAGAAAGAAACTGGGCCACTATCTTACACCATACACAAAAATTAATTCAAAATAAATTAGACTTGAATATAAGACCTAAAACCATAAAACTCTTAGAAGAAAATATAGGTGGTAAGCCCCTTGACATTGGTCTCAGCAATGATTTTTTGGATTTGGCAACAAAAGCAGAAATAAATAAGTGGGACTACATCAAACTAAAAAGTTTCTGCACAGCAAAGGAAATAATCAACAAAATGAAAAAGGCAATGTACCAAAAGGGAGAAAAATATTTGCAAATCATGTATCTCATAAGGGGTTAATATATAAAGAACTCAACAAGTCAATAACAAAAAAATCAAACAATCTGACTAAAATGTGAGCAGAGGATCTGAATAGACATTTTTTCAAAACAAGACATACAGATGGCCAAAAGTACATAAAATAAAAAGGTGCTCAACATTACTAATCATTAGGGCAATGCACATCAAAACCACAGAGATATCACCTCACTATTGTTAGAATGGCTATTATCAAAAACACAAAAAATAACAAGTATTGGTGAGATGTGGAGAAAAGGAAACCCTCCTGCACTGTTGGTGGGAGTGTAAATTGGTGCAGCTACTATAGAAAACAGTATGGAGGTTACTCAAAAAGTTAAAAATAGACCTACCATATGATCTAGCAATTCCACTTCTGGGTATTTATTTGAATGAAATGAAAACACTACTTGAAAAATATTTGAATCCCCAGGTTCATTGTGGCATTATTTACAACTGTCAAGACATAAAAGAAACCTAAGTGTCCATTGATGGATGAATGGATAAAGAAGTTGTGATACATATATATACAATGGAATATTATACAGCCATAAAAAGAAGGAAATTTTGACATTTGGGACAACACAGATAAATCTGGAGGGCATTATGCTAAGTGAAATAAGCCAGAGAATGACAAATACCATTTGATCTCACTTATATGTGGAATCTACCCCCTTCCCCAAATGAATTCATAGATACAGAGAATGGATTGGTGGTTGCCAGAGGTAGGGGTGAGCAAAATGGGTGAAGGTGGTCAAAAGATACAAACTTCCTATTATAAAATAAATAAGTCCTGGGGATGTAATATACAGCATGATGACTATCGTTAACAGTACTCTATTGTATATTTGAATGCTGCTAAGAGAATAGATTTTAAGCGTCCTCATCACAAGAAAAAAATTTTTGTAACTGTGTGTGGTGATGGCTGTTAACTGGACTTACTGTAGTGATCATTTTGTAATATATACAAATATCGAATCATTATGTTGTACACCTAAAACTAATATAATGTTATATGTCAATTATATCTCAATGAAAAAATAAGATAAAATTTTTAAAAAGATATGCAAATGGCCATCAGGTATATGAAAAAGTGCTTAACATTATTAATCATCAGAGAAATACAAAGGAAAACCACAATGAGATATCACCTCACACCTTTTAGGATGTATATTATCAAAAAGTCAAGAGATAACAAATAATGACGATGATGTAGAGAAAAGAGAACCCTGTACACTGTTGGTGGGGATGTAAATTGGTACGGCCACTATGGAAAATAGTATGAAGTTTCCTCAAGAAATTAAAATTAGAACTACCATGTGATCCAGTAATCCTACTTCTAGGTATATATCCAAAGAATACAAAAGCATTATTTCAAAGAGATATCTATACTCCCATGTTCACTGCAGCATTATTCACAATAACCAAAGTATGGAAACAACTTAAGTGTCTATTAACAGATGAATGGATCAAGAAAATATGGTATATCTATTCAGTGAACTATTATTCAGCCATAAGAAAGAAGTAAATCCTGTCATAACAACTACATGGGTGAACCTGGTGGGCATTATGCTAAGTGAATTAAGCCAGACAGAGAAAGACAAATACTGCATGGTATCACTTATATGTGGATTCTAAAAAAAAAAAAGTCAAACTCATAGAAACAGTGTAGAATGGTACAAACATTCAATTTTAAGATGAATAAGGATCTAATGTGTAACATGGTGACTATCGTTCATAGTACTGTATTATGTAATTGGAATTTGCTAAAAGTAGAACTTAAGTGTTCTCACCAAAAAAAAAAAAAAAAGGTAACTATGTTAGATGACGGATGTGTTAACTCGACTGTGGGAAGCCTTTTACAATGTGTACATATATCAAATCATCACATTGTACACTTTAAATATATCATAATTTTGTCAATTATACATCAGTAGAGCTAAAAAAAAGAAATGAGCTATCAAGACATGAAAAGACATGAAGCTTAAATGCATATTACTAAGTAAAAGAAGTCAATCTAAAAAGGCTATATGATTCCAACTGTGTGACATTCTAGAAAAGGCAAAACTATGGAGACAGTAAAAAGATCAGTGGTTGCCATGAGTTTGAGGGGAGGGGGGTTGACTAGATGAAGCAAGATGTTTTTTAGGGCTGTGAAATTAGTCTGTATGATATTGTAATGGTGGATATATGTCATTATACATGTCACATGGGTCAAAACCTATAGAATGTACAACACCAAGAATGAATCGCATTGTGAACTATGGTGATTATGATGTGTCAATCTAGGTTCATCAGTTGTAGCAAGTGTACCACCCTGGTGGGGGATGTTGACAGTGGGAGAGGCCAAGCACGTGTGGGGTCAGGTGCTATATGGGGAATCTCTGTACCTTCCTCCTCTCACTCTTTCTGTGAACCTAAATCTGCTCTTAAAAAAAAAAAAAAATCTATTAAGAAGTTTCTAAAAAGATGGATCAGACTTCCCTGGTGGTGCAGTGGTTAAGAATCCACCTGCCAATGCAGGGGACATGGGTTCGAGCCCTGGTCCGGGAAGATCCCACATGCCACGGAGGAACTAAGCCCGTGTGCCACAACTACTGAAGCCAGTGCGCCTAGAGCCTGTGCTCCACAACAAAAAGAAGCCACCACAATGAGAAGCCCACGCACTGCAAAAAAGCATAGCCCCCACTCGCTGCAACTAGAGAAAGCCCGTGTGCAGCAACTGAAGACCCAATGCAGCCAAAAATAATTAATTTTAAAAAATAAAATAAAGAGATGGATCTCATCTAATTCCAAAACAACTCTAAGAGTTAGATATTATTGTAACTCTTATTGTATAGATGCAAAGATGGAGGCACAGAGAGACTAACTTGATCAATACCAGACAGTGAGCAGGTGATAAACCTGGGATAAGAAAACAGTGTGACTTCAGAGTCTGTGCTCTTAACTACTACTTCATACTGCTTCCCAAAGGGACCAAAGTAATAGAATTTTGAAAAAGACTCCACATGGACACAGGCTGCCTTTCTCTTCAGGAATGTGACCATCTCATCAACTACCTCCAGTAAGAGTATTATGAGAACTACCCATAATATTTGCTGTGTTATAAAGCATATACGTATGTGAAATATAGTATCTTGTAAATTTTAAAATTGTCCCTAGGTATTTATACTAAGTCTTCTTCCTGAAAGTCTATATTACAAAAGAGCATTTGCTTTTTATTCGCCTTTGGTTTTTCAATGAGTGTTAATCTGAACCTATAAAGCTTGTCCAATGTCAACAATGTCAACAAACAAAACTGCCTTTTCTTTTGTGAATTAATCCGTGACTTTGCATACATACATCCTTAGACCATTCCTGTAGGACAGCAGCAGCAGATTAATTCAGAAAGAAGCAGACAGGTTTCTATGGGTACAGAGAATGCCTATATACTTTCAGTAGATTTACTTTTATGGCCTAAAATTTTAACAAGAGTCTTTGAACAAGCTGTTGTAGAGAAATTCTTGTTAACAGATCCAGTGAAAAGACTTGGGCAGAGAGTCCGGCTGTTACTGCTTTACTTCACTTTACCTAATTAGAAAACCTGCAGATAATTCGTATGGGGTGAAGAGAGTCATTTTAAGTTAAAAAAAACCACAACACATTAATTTGCTCATCTCATGTAAGTAAGCTAGAGACACAGATTAAGAACATGCTTTCTCGTATCAGGATCACAATATCCTTTTCCTAAAATAAGTATTTGTATCACAGTGAAAATTCCCCTTTTCCCTTAGATACCTATGGGAAAGCTTCTAAATATTGCATTTGTTTTGGCTCTAAAGCAAATCATGGGTAACTTGAACCTCTCATCAGTTTCACAATTCTCTGTAGATTAGTACTGCTTCTTCAGCAAAATTTCCTTGATCACAATGGAAATTTGGGCAAAAAAGTGTTTATATTTTCCACCAGTAAAATAGTGTTATCTGAAGGGCCTACTCTGTGGTATTTGGGGTACTTTGCTTGTCTTTCACTGTGAGCAGTTTAGACGAGAACATGAGTCAGGCTGCAATATTTGGGCTGTTTCAGAGCTCATTCTAGGGCATTTTGTTCAAATCACAAACCACAGTGTGATGGGAGCTCTTACAAATTTCAAAAACACACTCTCCTGGGGTGATATTTTAGTGTGGTTAAATATCAGCAAATCATCTTCCTTACCCTTGCTAAAGATCACCAGGGAACGATGTGGTCCATTTCTGTGGCCCATTAGCAAAAATGACCATTGACAGAAATAGTTTATATTTGGCATGTGCATGCATGAAGCCCTTCAGTCTAATCTCCTCAGACCACTTTTTTCCTTTCTTCTTTCTGCTCTTCTACTTCACTATTTTAAATCTTTTTCTAAGTTTTTCCTCCCATAATTGACATAAAATATTCCTTCAATATTTTAAGTGTTTAATAACAAGCCTCTGGGAGGACATAACATTATACATATTTTAAAACCTTTTGTTAATTCTGGTGATTTATAAAGATAGGTCTGCCATTAAGTATTCTTGTTCCAGGCTCTGAGCAAAATTTTTAAGTGCCTTAAAGAGAGAGCAAATGACATAGTAGAAATACCAGAGTAAGAGAACAGTTAAAGAATAGTTTTGGAAATTATACACAAATTAGGAATTTTAGAGAAATAGTGGCTTCAAAGGAATGAGAAAAAACAAACAAACACATCCAACAATTATTGAATACTTCCATGCACTAGGTACAAAATTACATATTTTTACTATCCTGTGTATGAGAAGCATCTCACATAACTTAAATAAAACTAATTTTTAATAATGAAAACATTTATAAACATTCTCTTGTTAATTGAAAAGCTAATTTCATCAATGAAACACCACTTCCAATATAAGTAGAGCTTCTTACGCCAGCATAAAATAAAGATGTCCCAGAGTGTAATCTTTTCTGATTAAATGTTGAGCCTACTATTCTCCGTGAACTCCTAAGTATGGCAGTTGATGTCACATACATCATTTCACAGTGTCTATGCTGAGGTATTTTAAAATAAATTACAGACATCTTAGCACACCATGGATTTTCCTTCCTACCTCACAGATCACTGTTTCTTAGTTAGCTTTGCTGGTAGATCTGGAATCAACCTATAGATGTGGAGCTGCCTAGGGCTGAAGCTTCAACACCCTCTTTCTCTTTAAATAACTTTAAACATCATCCATATGCTGATGAGTCTCAATGTCTATCTCCTGCCCTGACTTTTCCCCTGAGCCCCTTAACCACTGCTTGATGTCTCTACCTGGATGGCTAATCAGCATTTTCAGCTCTTCACAGTTGAAACAAGTTTCTTGATTCCCACACCCAACTCCCAATAAGGGAAAAAAAATCCTGTTACATTCTGGGTCCTCTCTCCATCTCAGTAAGTGGTACCACCTTCTATCTAGCTTCCCAACTCAGAAACAATGGAGTGAGCCTTGGTTCTTTCCTTCCTTTTATCCCTTGCAACCAATCCAGAAATTCTAGTCGATCTGACTTCCAAAATACGCGTGCATTGTTCCACTCCACTCTATTTTCTTCATTACAGTCCTAATCCAAAGTAGCATCATATCTTACCTGGACTGCTGCAATAGCTTCCAAATTGTTGTCCCTGCCATCCAAACCATCCATTGTTCACCCAGCAGCCAGTGGTCATTTTTAAAATATAAATCAGATCATATTGTTCCCCTGCTTAGAACCTTTTAATGGCTTCCCATTGCATTTATATGAAAATTCAGTCTGTGATCTGGCTGCCCACTTCTTTATCCTTTTTTTGGTCAAACCTACTCCTTCACTCCCCTCCCCCATTTGTTCATTACACTTCAGCTTCTCTGGCCTCCTTTCTGTCCCTGGAGTAACCAAGTCCTTTACCAATTCATGAACTGTTACCTCTGCATGGCATGCTCTTTATCCAGATCCCATGTCGCTGATGCCTGCTCATTCTTTAGGTCTCAGCTCAAATCCACAGAAAGCCCTTCCTTGGAAATTCAGCTGAGGTTACTTTTCCTTAAAGCCTCCACATTCACACTCCATCACATCAGCCTATTTATTGCCACAGAGGCACTTGCCACAATCTATAATTCTCTATCTATTTACTCACTGGCTTCCTTATTGTCCCTCCAAGAGAATTTAAGCTTTCAGAGAAAAAGAACTTTGCCTATCTTGTTCATGGCTACATTCCCAGTGGCAATCACAATGCCAGATCTATAGATAAGTGCTCGATAAACATATGCTAAATGAATGAATGAATAAAAATAAAGAACAGAGGAGTTGTTAGAAGAGTGAGAAGTGAAATCATCACGGAATAATAAGATGTTACAAGGCAAAAGGGCTTTAAAGACTTCTCTGATGAACCTTCCAGATGAGATAGCCCAGAGGGGTTAAGTTGTCTAAAGCTGAGAAAGTGAGTGCTAAAATCTGAATGTCCTGACTCTGAGTTCAGTGCTTTCCACTAGACAAATGGCTCATAAACTTGGTCCATGATAAGGTTTTCACTGAATTATGTTGAGAAAAACAAGAGCAATATTACATGTGGTTATCTTTCCAAGAAAGAAAGCTTATCTTTCTTGGAAAGAACACCTCTAGCTCATGCCTTTCCTTTCTTTTTGTTTTAAATGTCTTTTCTTTTATAAAATATTGATAATTAAATGTTTAAATGTTCTATTTTGACAAAGTAAAAAATTGGCAACTTTAGGCCAATTTTTTGTGCTTTTTGTTGTTTTGTTTTTCATTTTAAAGAGACTGAATTTGAAAACTCTGATAATCAAGCAGCTCTAAACAAGCCTAGTCATTAAAAGTGATTTAGTTTATAGATCCTACCTTCTACCCCATCAACTCTTCCAATCCTGGTCCAGTGAGATAACAAATAACAGTCTGGTGTATCCTTCCACATCTTTCTCCATACTCACAAAAATGTGCACCTGTGCACGTGCCCCCCCCCCACACACACACACACACAGTTTTTATTTTGATTTAGTACAAAGGGATCATGTTATCATATTATGCACATTACCCTAAATTTACTTTTGTAACCTAGTAATCAATCTGGAACAATGCACATATAATTGTATATCATTCTTTTAATTTTGCATAATATTGCATAGCATGGATGTGCCAAAATGTATTCAACCATTCGTCTACTGATAAATCTTCTCAATTTCCCAGTTTTTTTTTGTCCACCACAAAGAATCCTGCCATAAACATCTCTATATTTGTGTCAATAAATTAATATAAAAATCTCCATCTCCATCTCTTCCTACATTTACATTTCTTCTCACATAATAGTGCTTTTACTTCTTTAGGAAACATGTTCAATAGTAGAATTGTTAAATCAGGGGGTGTATATATATTTTAATTTTAATATATTTTGGTAAGAGTTAAGAAATTCAACCAGCATGGTCTATATTCCCAAACACAGTTTTAGCTCCTTGAAACTTCCTGCTGTAGTCATTGTGGCCTTGGCACAGAGCACTTCAGTTACCTCCAAGACACAACCACTTAAGCTGTCTCTTCGCCGTCTCTATTTTTTTCTGTTATTTGCCACTCTAGAGACAGTTTAGTAGTCTGAACTACCCAAGAGATTGACGTATCTTCAGATGAGATGGAACTCTGTATTCAAAAAGATACCCTCAGTTTCTGCTCCTTATTTTGTATTTCCAACCACTTGCCCCAACATGGTAATCCACTGTCTGAAAATGCAATTAGCTCTGACACTAGGTCATAATGCTTAATGCTGGTACATGTTGCAAAAGAAAGCAAAAATGCTGAAGTCACCTAAAATAAAGCTGCTATGAATTGCTATACCAATTTTAAATTATGGTAGTTTTGCTTATTTAAAAAAAAATAAAACCAGTCAAATCCTCACCTGTCAGATTGGTAGGAAGCCCATGGTCCAAGGAGTCTGAAGGGTGGGAAGACTGACCTTCACTCCCCAAGGAGAGAAGCCTGTCACTGCTTTTGGTTCTAAAGGCTTTACAGTCACAGAGGTGATGGGGATGTACCCTGGGTCCAGGTCCCTGCACAAGAACGTGAATTTTCTCCCAAGCCAACCTCAGCCTGGTATTGTTTACAACACCTCAGGCTGGCCAATCCCTTAAAATACTGCTTCAAGAGTGTCAGAATTGGGACTTCCCTGGTCCCAGGTGGTTAAGAATCCACCTGTCAATGCAGGGGACACGGTTCAAGCCCTCGTCCTGGAAGATCCCACATGCTGCAGAGCAACTAAGCCCGTGTGCCACAACTACTGAGCCCATGTGCCACAACTACTGAAGCTCAAGTACTCTAGGGCCCATGTGCTGCAAATACTGAGCCCACGTACTGCAACTACTGAAGCCTGCACGCCTAGAGCCCATGCTCCGCAACAAGAGAAGCCACTGCAGTGAGAAGCCTGCGCACCGCAATAAAGAGTAGCCCCTGCTCGCCGCAACTCGAGAGAAAAGCCTGCGCACAGCAATGAAGACCCAATGCAGCCAAAAATAATAATAATAATTAATTAAATAAAATTATTTTTTAAAAAAGTGTCAGAATTCTCATGTCCATCTGCAAACTTAAAACCATCTTGCCCTTTCCTTCACTGGGGTATCTCACTCCAAAGTTTCAATTCTTTTTATGCTCCTGAAAGATAAAGGGGGTCATGACACCCTTTTTAAATAAGCACTGCTATGGGGTAACCTGCCTAACTACCTGGGGTGGTAATTCTGATTGCCCCAAAGAACCCCACAATTTCCTCCTCCCACCTGTGCGTGCATGCACACACACACACAGTCAGAAAGGGAGTGATTTATTTCCTCAAAGGTAGCTTACCAGGCTAAAGACAACAAGGTGACTTTCTGGTCATGGAAAGAAAAAGGGAAACAAATCTACAAGATAAATCTTCAATAAGACGTTTATTCTTCAATATAACAAGTGGATTAAAATTTTGACAAATAAAAATGAAGGTGGGGCTTCCCTGGTGGGGCAGTGGTTGAGAATCTGCCTGCTAATGCAGGGGACACGGGTTCAAGCCCTGGTCTGGGAGGATCCCACATGCCGCAGAGCAACTAGGCCTGTGAGCCACAACTACTGAGCCTGCACGTCTGGAGCCTGTGCTCTGCAACAAGAAAGGCCACGACAGAGAGGCCCATGCACCACGATGAAGAGTGGCCCCCGCTTGCCACAACTAGAGATAGCCCTCGCACAGAAATGAAGACCCAACACAGCAAAAATTAATTTAAAAACTCCTACCCCCAACATCTAAAAAAAAAAAAAAAGTGTGCACTCTAAAATATTCAAAATGTGTAAAATCTAATCAGAAATCTGCTCTTGTGCCTTAGTAGAGACTACAGAAGAGAGTCATTGATGTTCATTTTCTCATAAACAAAATTGGAACTTATTCTATTCTTTAAATATTTAAACAGCTTCCAAATCGAAGAAAGTTTTAAAATGTCAGTTTATTTACCGTGAATACCTATTCAAGAAATTCAAGAAAAAACAGTCACTTATAGAGTGAGTTCTTAGGTTACATAAACAGGCTGGGCTGCATTTGGTGTTGGGTGAATTAAGATATGAGTCTGCTGGCAACATTTTGCATAAACAGTACATGTCAGGCAAAGATTCGACAAACTGTACTATTAATTTACTCCCCTAAATTCCTTAGCTGAAAATGTTCTTCAAATTATTTTTTGTGTTTGTTAAATGTTCTATTAATGGGAAATTCAGCGGCCATGGCTCACGGGACCAGCCGCTCCGCGGCACATGGAATCCTCCCAGACTGGGGCACGAACCCGCGCCCCCCGCATCAGCAGGCGGACTCTCAACCACTGCGCCACCAGGGAAGCCCCCATATATATTTTTTTAAACTGTGCTTCACTTTGCTTCATGAAGAAACTGAATTGTACTTTTTATGACTTGAGTTGGTCTGCATAATAATTTAAAAAGAATACATCTACATGTCTATGGGATACCTTAAGAACTGAAGTTAATCTATAAGTCAGTTATTTGCTATAAAAAATGACATAAAAATCCTAGAGCCAGACATTTCACTGATTTGGCAAATAGTTGGCTTTTGGATATCATGGATTTTCTTTTCATATAAGGCTGAGTGCTAAATGGTTGGATTTAGTATGAATAAAGGGTTCATCTTTCACATTCACTTACTTTTAAAATACAGGCAGTCATTAAAAACCCCACAAAATGCAAGAGTCCACCTCTCGCTCCAGTTCCTGAGTAAAATAGGGGATGAATCTCACTAAGGAATAAACTAAATACAATTTTATTTTATGAATAAAGAGCCAAAGACCATGGGCTATTTTAAATATCAATACCATGAGGAAATTTTAAATGGTAAAATGAACCAAAAACCAATTTCAAGCAGTAAAAAAAGATAAAGTGGGAGAAATGATTACTTCTGTGCTCAAATAGAAAATAGCAATAGGTTGAGCATGATAACATACCAATTAAATCTGAATTAAAAAGTAGATTTAACTGCCCCCCATTAGTAAGTCAAGAGTGATTATGACCCCCAAAGTGCAATTTGGAGGAAGGAAGATAGTTTTCTGGGTTTGGGTGGCGACTACTGCATTCCAGAAGCAAGCAGTCACAGTCTGCTTTCAAAGATGGAATTATAGAGGCTGTGAGAGTCCTAGATTTGTCCTCTAGTGGGAGTGACAGAGACTCCTCCTCCAACATGCCTTCCTTACTGGCTAACCCTATTATCAAGCCTCAGAAAGGGCCATGCTTGATTTTGTGATCTCTTGTACTTAAACTGAAAACATCTCTAAAATCATATTTCAGCCCAAAGGGTGTGTCTTCTTTTCCTGACATTCACAAACTGTCAGATGTTCTTCCAGGCATTCCATACACTGATCTAGATAACTTATAAGCAACTCGTACTAGATACCACATCACTGAATGTATTTGCTCTTTGCTGTTCCAGCCCTACTGCCAACCCCACAGAGTAAGAGAGCTATGTATCGAGCACTTACTAAGTGCCAGCCATTGTGCTAAACTGTTCACCTGTTGTCATATCACCTTAGCCTCACCCCAACTATATGTGATAAGGACTGTTACTATCTTAAGTTTACAGAGAAGGAAAGTAAAGATTAAGAAGATAATAACTTCCCCAGAATTACACTGTGGAACCTGTGTTTCTCATCTCGATGACATCATCCTCTGTAGAGTTGAACAAGCCAGAAACAGTTCTGTGTCCTTCTCGTCCACCTCCTGCATTTAATCAGTCACTAAGCCTTGCCAAACACTCCAATACCCCTGGAATTCATCCTTATCTTTTCATTCCCTATCACTGCCAAGTTCAAACTTTCATCAATTTTCTTTTTTTTGTCCTAAGGATTACAGTAATCAAATAATCTCCTAACTGGTTTTCTTCTTTCTTGTCTTTCCCACTCTAATCCTTGAGCCACACTGACACTTCCAGCCTGCCTTTTTTTTTTTTTTTACCTTTTTTCCTTTCCTCCTCCAAGAAACCTCCCAGAATTTGCTGCCTTGTCATTCCTGCCCAAGGTTAATGTGCTCATTTCTGCGCCAGTAGAACCTGTGTGTCTTACCAATATAAAACTCATGGCATTGAAGCACAGATAACTAAGGTATTTCTGTTGCTCCCACAACCATACTATTAACTTCTTATAGACAAGACTCTGTCTCACTATACCTTCATTCATTCATCCATCCAACATTTATTGATTACCCACCTTATGCCAGGAACTTATTTTTTTAATAATGACAGCTATCTTTTACTCATAATATACTTAACTATCCTATGAGGTAGGTATTGTTATCTTTATTTACATTAAGGAAACTGCAAAGTAGGGAGGCAAAGACACCTATGTCAAGAGAAACATTTTGGTTGTATGCCTGGGACTGTGTAAGGGTTCAACAAGTGTTAGTTGAATTTAGCTAAACTTAAAATCAAAGAGCAGACCAGCACTTAAGAGAAACTTGTTCAAGAGGCTAAGAATAGTAGAGGTAGTAAGTAAAGCAGTGGTTGAAGAACTTGGGGACCTTAGAGTCAGACAGATATACACATTGCAATCCCTGCTTTGTCACTAGTAAGCTACATTACCTCAAATAAATTGCTTTAAACATCAATTCAAACCCTTTAAAATGGAGATATTATTAGTACTACTTTAAAGGGCTATCATATTGGTTAAATGTGAAAATACATGTAAAGTGCTTAGTAAGCCACCTGGTACAAAGTAAACCCACAATAAGTATCAACTATTATCATAATAACAGTACAATAACATAATATAATAGGGGTCAATAATAGTCTATTCAATGAGGAATTACAAATTTTCTAGTTAGAGTTCTCAGTGTCATTATTTTCATCAATATATTTGTTTTTGTTATTGTTGCTGTTATTGTTGTTATTTTTATAGAGAGCCAATAGGAAGTACAGCATGGGAATGGCCAATAAACCTTGAGTATCAACTGATGAGTTCCTCCAGCTTTTCCATAACAGGATTCAAAGCTATAAAATATGACCCTAAAGGAAAAATAATACTATCTCCTTCTTCTATAATGAAATAGAGCTATTTTGAAATGTTCTACATTTTATCTTTCTTTCATAGGATTGCTGTACCAGGAAGAATAAATAAAAGCGAAAGTAATTACTGGGTTAAGAAACTAGGTTAAACATCATAGAAACATTATTTACAAGCTAATTTAACCATCTCAATTGTTGTTGAATTAAAGAGCAAATGCATTTTTAAACAACCCTAGGGATTGTCCTCTTAAGGGAGAGAGAAGAATTTCAGATATCTCAGAATACAAAGAAGGAATTTCTGAAACTTAGAGAAGGCTTCTGGCTAGAACATCAATTAACCAGCATACTCTAGGCCTGAGACGCCAATTGGCCTGACCTGCGGTTTTCATTGCGCTGTTTGGAACAAGATGGCACATTGCCCAGAAGTGGCTGTCCTGTGTGGCGGGTGGGTGAGCACGTGGCCCTTCTTTCTTTCTTCCCATTAGGTATGCCCAACTCCACACTAGTGGTCACTTTCCCAATGAGTAAATAAGGCCTGATTTTTGACACACATTCCCCAGGCAAACCAGATTTTAGGAGACAAAAAGTCAAATGTGTCAAAAGGAAATTACAGAAGCCCAAGAAGCCACAAAAGAGTGGGGATTGTGGGAGGTGGTAGCAGGGGCTTTTCTGAAAAGCCAGGGCAAGCATTACTCAATCTTCTCTTTCTATAAACATCGTTAGGATGGAAGCACTAGATTGTGGGCCACTCCAGTAATTCCCAAGCTAATATATTGGGCCTTTTGTGGCTTATAGTCTAGGATTTTATTTTGCTGTATCATCTGTGTAATTTTCAATGTTGTATTTCTTTTGGTTAATCTTCCTTCCTCCTGGGAAGCAAAATGTTCTGCAATAACAAACACTGTCTCTGGTAAGTCCCTAAAACTCCAGTGCAACAGATTGCAAAGCCTGCTGTCCATTCTAAATACACTTGCACTATTTCTCTCTGAAGCTGGTTGTGTTCATGTCTCCAACTTTATATTCCACATGTGTCATTTTTCTTTGGTCACCAATCATTGATCACTCTTTTCAAAAGATGTTTCACCATGCACAGCAAATGTGTTCTTCAAATGAAATCCACAAACCTGCTTGACTTGGAGAAATTATTGACACCCCAGTAATAGGATAACTGTACCATTTTTGCTGCTTTTACTATGTACAAGTCTGTATACATGTTTCTAAGTGTAACCTTATAAACGAAGGCTAAAATCTGAAAGATTTTTGTAGCCAGTATCTTAGAGACTAAGAATGTATAAATTTGCTTTTATGAAAACTTAACGTTCCTTATTCACCAAATGGACCACTGTAAGTCAAAGGTAGTCTTACAAATTCTCAGTATTATATTCTGAAAGACTTCCTGCTAAGCTATTAGGAATGAAGATAAGGATCCACATTGTGACTCTAATGTACCCCAAGCCCCTCCCCCAACTATATAATTCCTACTCTAATCAGAAAGTATCCAAAAAGAAGATATGTCCATTCTTTTGTAAGATATTTTTCATCTTTTTATTAGATCACGGACCCTTTGAGTGAGTGTGTGTGTGTGTGTGTGTGTGTGTGTATGTGTGTGTGTATTTTAAATGTTCATCCTTTTCACTTACACAGCAGCAAAAATCTTCCTCTCCCCATCAAACCCCTCTCAGAATCAATATCATCTGCCTCTCTAGTATCAGCACAGAAGATTCTGTGGTGCTCATTTCTGTTAAAAAACAATACAAAACAATTACAAAAACAATGTGACTTTCCCTTTTCAAAATTAAAAGTATGACATTGAGTAAGCTTTGCAAGCTAATATGCTATCCCTTCAGAGATACAGAAATGTGTACAACCCTGTTGTGAAACACTGCTTTCAATTTTCAAAAGAAAAATATTATTAAATAGCCACATCTACATATTGGTTGAACGTAAATGTGCATGACCATTATTTCCTTGTTGAAGAAATCGAAGAATTTAAGATGCAAACGATGTAAGACACAAGCAAGTTTTTTTAGAAATAAGCAGTCCTTTAGCTGAGATTAATTGATGGTGTTTCTGAGAGTAGCAAGGATAGTGGTAAACACAGTTTCTGATTTGTCTGCCATGGTCTTATCAAAAGGCCATATACCCTAGAGTAAAGGGCTATGGTTTGGCACTAAACCAACCTCTATATCTTACTAACCTATTCAACTCTGCATGTGTGTGTGTGTGTGTGTGTGTGTGTGTGTGTGTATGTGTGTGCAATGGAATAGATACTCTACGCAATTGGTTTTTTTGAAGACTAATGATAATATAGAGTGCCTAGTACAGTGTATAGCATGCAGTAAGACTTTAGTAGTTGATAACAATTGTAATTATGGTTATTATAATTCTAAGAGCAAAACTGTCAAGCAAGAGTTCTATAAATATGTCCAGCAGTACTTGGCCTAAGGTTCCTTTAAGCATACAGCCAGCACTCCTCTCCCCACCATGCAGTGATAATTTCCCATGTTTGTGGCCCCAGCTTAGACATTAATCTTCCAGGAAGCCTGCCCTGTATCCAAGCCTGAGTGAGACGTCCCTTCTATGACTTCTCCTAGACTTTGTGTTATTATAACTATTATCACTTGTATTGATAATGTCTGTAGGCCCTTGAATACATTTTGCTTGACCTGTATCCCCACAGCCTAGTTTGGTGCTTAAAACATTGTGCATGCTGAATATGTGTTTTTGAATGGCTGCTGATAAGTAATTAGTACATACACTATTAACAGGCTGAAAAGATGCCAACTGAGAAAATTATTCAGATCACCCTAGGAACTGATTCTGGTGGGATTCTCTTTCGTTCCTGTATAGATTTTCAAATTTGTGAACCTAACTTTTCCTCTTGGTCAGCGTCTTCCTAGTTTGGCATACGCCAATTAACTGAGGCTATTTGACCCTACCTGTCCTCACACAACTTCATGTATTGGATCCTGGACCAAATACAGCACCTGCTCTTGCTACCTCTAGAAATGATGCTACATATACCCTGATTTCCTTCCTGCTCAATCCTACTTGGGTCCTATTGAGAGAACTCTCATTTATATTATCTGCTTCTCCAAAAATCTTTCCAGTTATGCCCTTCACTATGATTTCTAGTCTTTTACCCTAAGGTGACTTTACTTATTGCATGGCTTTAATACCCCTTTACTTTGGTTTAACCCACATAGTTCTCAGTATGGTTATCTTGACCATGTATTCTGCCTTGTCTTTTCCTAACTTATTCTGGTACTTGCTATCTAATGGATTCACTTTTGCCATTGGCCTACTATTTTTTTTTAATTTTTACTTTATATTGGAGTATAGTTGATTAACAATGTTGTGTTAGTTTCAGGTATACAGCAAAGTGATCAGTTATACATATACATGTGTCTATTCTTTTTCAAATCTTTTCCCATTCAGGTTATTGAAAATGTGACTTTTTCTTTGGGATTTGTGCAATTGAAACTCCCTCAAGGAGTGTCCTTCCTTTACCAATAATTTAAAAGATGAGTAATCAAATACCGAATTGTGGTGTGGTAAATTGTCTGCGAAAATGGCCACAATACTTCCTCCCATCCCTGTGGGCTTTTGTAATGTGACTTGTCCACTTCCCCCATCCAGAGGCAGAGTCTATTTTCCCAGCCCTTAAATTTCAGTTGGGCTATTACTTGGTTTGACCAATAGAATACAGCAGAAATGATGATAGAGGACATTTAAGCTTAGGTTCCAGGAGATCTTACAGCTTCTGTTCTCACCCCCTTGAATCACTGTGCTGAGGTACCATGTGAGGAAACCTAATCTAACAAACTGAAGATAAAAGGCCTCCTGGAGCAAGAAGAACCCTCCCCTCTGAAGGTCCCTCAACCAACTATCTGATAGCCAATAGTAATCATCAGAAACATAACCAGCTTATACCATCCAACCCCAGTTAAACCTCCAGATGATTGCAGTTGTATGAATAACTCCAGATGAGAATAGCAGAAGAACTACCCAAGTGAACCCAGCCCAAATTTCTAACTCACAGAATCATGATGAAATAAGTTAAGCCAGTAAATTTTGGGATAGTTTGTTAGATAACTGATAGCAATAGTTAATGGCTTTCTAAAGAAGCACAATTTATTTTTGTTTGTTTTAAGTCAAATCTGGAAATGTATCCTTTTTGAACCTACAGTGTTATTTCATTGTTCTTTCTCACTCTTATCTAACATTTGTGGGACATCTTAAAATTCAAAATCTATTTTTATATCTATTCCTTTGATCCTGATATCCACTCTGTAGGAAGGAGGCAGAGCAGGTGTTACAAACATCCTCATTATCTGAATGAGGAAATTGAATGCAGAGAGAGCCCTCTGTCCATCCAAGGGCACATGGTAGAGGCCAGGATCATAACCCAGCCCTCTATTCTGCGCAGTGCTCGCAGCCCCCTCTGCCTCAATAGAATAATATTGTTTCTAATATTGGCAGAATTGCATTAGATCTAGGTTTGCATTTACCAAATTTTTGATTCTCAATTTTTAAAAAATCCAATCTAATGTTCACTTTTCATCATTGTCTTTTTAAAAAAGTTTTACAACCATGTTCATTTTAAGTAAACTTAACTTAGCTCTGAAGTTTCTGATTCATTTTCGATCAAATTTTTGTTTAACAATAATTCTTTGATGTTCTATAATCCCCTTGAAACATTTTATAAGCCATTTATACCTTTTATCTTTGAATCATCCAGTCACATCTTGCCAAGGTAACTCAAAATTATGTTTCACACTCTTTGTATTAGGTTCAAAATGCACTGTATTTCTCTAGAACTAATAACGAATTTGGTAAGGTTGCAGGATACAAAATTAATGCACAGAAATCTCTTGTTCCTATACATTAACAATGAAATATCAGAAAGAGAAATTAAGGAAACAAACCCATTTACCATCTCACAAAAAGAATAAAATACCTAGGAATAAACCTACCTAAGGAGGCAAGAGACTTGTACTCAGAAAACTGTAAAACACTGATGAAAGAAATCAAAGATGACATAAACAGATGGAGAAATAGACCATGTTCTTGGACTGGAAGAATCAGTATTGTGAAAATGACTATACTACCAAAGCAATCTACAGATTCAGTGCAATCCCTGTAAAACTACCAATGGCATTCTTTACAGAATTAGAACAAAAATGTTTACAATTTGGATGGAAACACAAAAGACCCCAAATAGCCAAAGCAATCTTGAGAAAGAAAAATGGAGCTGGAGGAATAAGGCTTCCTGACTTCAAACTACACTACAAAGCTATAGTAATCAAGACAGTATGATGCTGGCACAAAAACAGAAATATAGATCAAGGGTACAGGATAGAAAGCCCAGAGATAAACCCACACACATATGGTCACCTGATTTATGACAAAGGAGGCAAGAATATACAATGGAGAAAATACAGCCTCTTCAATAAATGGTGCTGGGAAAACTGGACAGCTATATGTAAATAACAAGATGAAAAGGCAATCCTCAGAATGGGAGAAAATATTTGCAAATGAAGCAATGGACAAAGGATTAATCTCCAAAATATACAAACAGCTCATGGAGCTTGATATCAAAAAAACAAACCAATTAAAAAATGGACAGAAGACCTAAACAGACATTTCTCCAAAGAAGACATACAGATGGCCAAGAGGCACATGAAAAGCTGCTCAACATCACTAATTATTATAGAAATGCAAATCAAAACTACAATGAGGTATCACCTCACACTGGTCAGAATGGCCATCATCAAAAAATCTACAAACAATAAATGCTGGAGAGGGTGTGGAGAAAAGGGAACCCTTTTGCACTGTTGGTGGGAATGTAAATTGATGCAGCCACTATGGAGAGCAGTATGGAGGTTCCTTAAAAAACTAAAAATAGAACTACCATATGACCCAGCAATCCCACTACTGGGCATATATCCTGAGAAAACCATAATTCAAAAGGACACATATACCCCAATGTTCATTACAGCACTATTTACAATAGCCAGGTCATGGAAGCAACCTAAATGTCCAGTGATAGATGTTGGATACAGAAGATGTGGTACATATATACAATGGAATAGTACTCAGCCATAAAAATGAACAAGATTGGGTCATTTGTAGAGACATGGATGGACCTAGAGTCTGTCATACAGAGTGAAGTACGCCAGAAAGAGAAAAACAAACATCATATATTAACACATATATGTGGAATCTAGAAAAATGGTACAGATGAACCTATTTGTAGGGCAAGAATAGAGATGTAGACATAGAGAACAGACATGTGGACACAGAGTGGGAAGAGGAGGGTGGGACGAATTGGGAGATTAGGTTTGACATAAATACACTACCATGTATAAAATAAATAGCTAGTGGGAACCTGCTATATAGCACAGGAAGCTCACCTCAGTGCTCTGTGACGACCAAGATGGGTGGCATGGGAAGGGTGGGAGGGAAGTCCAAGAGTGAGGGGATATAGGTATACATATAGCTGATTCACTTCATTGTACAGCAGAAACTAACACAACATTGTAAAGCAATTTTGCTCCAATTAAATGTTAATTAATTAATTAATTTTTTAAAAATGCAGTGTATTTCTAACCCGGGTATACTGTTGCTTTCTTCACTGAAGGAATTGCTTTATTGTATCCTTTACAGACTTTTCTTCCCCTAGAAGAGGATATTTACCTCATGCAAATTTTATTGCTATCTCAGGTTGTTATAGTTCAGAATGGGCTTTTGGAGGCTTGTTTTGAATTCTGAGAAAGCAGTCACATAAACTATGAGGACAGAATTATAATAAGCACCAATTCTGGGAAAAGCATATTAGGAATAAAATCTTAAGTAAAGCTCATTGAGCCACCAATGCAGTAACACACACACACACACACACACACACACACACACACACAACTTGGATTACTTATTTAACCGCAGTTTAATTTATAGGTGATATATGTTGGTACTCAGTGTTCCATTGAAATGCAAAGGACTGTTTCTGTCATCTATCTAAAAGTAGCACTACTAACATTGACTTTACCTCTACTGTGTGCCTGGAATGGTTCTTGTTATATATTATCTGTTTAATACTCGCAATAATCCACTAGGGAGGTAGGTATTTGTTATCTCCAGTTTACAGACAAGGAAATTTAGACTTAAAAGTACTAATGGCTGGGCTTCCCTGGTGGCGCAGTGGTTGGGAGTCCGCCTGCCGATGCAGGGGACACGGGTTCGTGTCCCGGTCCGGGAAGATCCCGCATGCCGCGGAGCGGCTGGGCCCATGCGCCATGGCCGCTGAGCCTGCGCGTCCGGAGCCTGTGCTCTGCAACGGGAGAGGCCACAACAGTGAGAGGCCCGCGTACCGCAAAAAAAAAAAAAAAAAGTACTAATGGCTGAACCTCCACTCTATCTTGTACCCTATCATGGGTGTGAAAATTGCTTGTATAAATGTATGAAAATCAGTGAATCTCTGGATTTTCCTTATATGTAAATGAACATATTAAAGTATACACACTGCATAAAATAATTGATGTGAGAGCAAATCCTAACCTCTAATATGCTATCCATATAGCTATCATCATTATATTTTTCCGAAGAAATCATTAGTCAAAATTATTCTTTAGTGTGCTGTGGAATAAATGTGTTTCCATTTGGGCGTGCAAAACACACAAAGAAATGACAAGAATTAATACCTATTCATGAAGCACACAATGGAACCCCACATTGGGGATTCCTGAGCTGAGGGGCCTGGTCTTAATTTCTATTAGCAAGTGAGGAGCCAATTAAATACTTTGATTGAAAGAGCTTTACTTGTACCTAATTGAAATACACAGCATGAGAAGAAACTGTATCTTCCATTCCGAATATTCTAAAATGTTGATTAAAATTAGTAGATGATAATTATATTTTTAATTAAAGTGTTAAGTCACTTATACTTTATTCAAAAAAATCTTATGAGAAAGGTATTCCATGTCTGTATCTCTATTTCCCAGTTGTGGAAATTGAGGCAAAAAGGCATTAAGTCTAATAGTCACACAGCTAATAAATGATAGAGTGAAACCTAGATAATCCAGTACCAGACACGCATTCCTAAATTCTCTGCTCTTGGCAAACCCAAGGTTCTTAGGACAATGATACGATATTATATCTAAGAGATTTCGCAAATCATAAATGTAATACCAATGGAAGCCACTGTTTTGACTAAAGAGTGAGAAAGTCAACAAAGGATTTTAAAGGTACAGGCACCAATGTGCACACAGTGTAAGATGATTACCGTGGAACTACTTGTTCATTGAACTAAAAAACAAAACAAAACAAAGTCAGTAAAAAATAAGGAAAAACGTTAGAGACAATGGAGCACTGACTTCTAAAATATTTTAGGCATAATTGTCTTAGCTTCTTTTCCTCCTGTCCCCCCAACTATTTATTAGATGCATAGTAGAAGTACATTTATGAGATTAATCATAGGGCTAATTTAGATTGTATTATTTTGAAGACCAAACTTAAGCATATACTTGGGAATAATTTCTTTTTCTCATCTCCTCTTATTATAATAGTTTTGTTTTTTGGTTTTTTTGGTTTTTTGTGTTTTTTTTGTCTCGATGTGTCTTGTTTTACATGACTTACGTTTCAGGATGTTAGACTACCCCTACCTATGAAAAGACCATTCCACCAGCACCAGCTTCAATGAGTCTGGATCAAATAGCAGTTGGATTTAATAAGTCCATAAATAAGGCAGTAAGTAAATACAAATGGAGTTACTTTTAAAACTTTATGGCCCAATAAAACCATGTCATTCCCGAGGGATAAGATATTTGAATAGTCAGTATAACTCTGGATATGCAAGGTAATAGAGTGCAAAATGTTTTAGCTATTGAAGTGAATAGATCTGGCATCCTTGATTCCACCACCAATCTCCTGTCTGAGCTCAGGCAATTTATTAAACAGTCAAACTCATTTTCTTCATCAGAAAAACAAAGTTAGTGAAAACATACCTTAAGGTTTTTAGGGAGGACTAAAAAAGATATGTAATGTTTCCAGCAAAATTTCCTTTCACATTGCAGGTGCTTGATAATTTTTAATCTCTTTTCTTCTTCCTTCTGGTCTCCTTCTCCAACTCTCCATCTTCTTTCATTTATGGATTAATTGTGTCAATGAGAACAAAAATGCTTACAGACTTTCAGGTTTAAGCTGTGAATTATCATATAACATCTTTCATGTGAGACTCTTTAGAAAATGAATTAACCATAGTGTTAGTTTTGATACTGTGAAAGAGCTAAATTAGCCTTTCCTGGCTTTCTGTGGGTCTCTATTTTCATAAAAATTGCTAAGGTTTATATACAAGACATAAAACGAACATTTGTACAATTCAAGATTTATGGAAGTTTAGAATTGGAATATTCAAGAAGGAAGAGATGAGTATTTATTCAGTCAAAAAAAGTGTGAGGTCTAATTATGTGCTAAGTCAAGAGGTCCCTGAATTTGAGAAGTTTTTTTTTTTTAATAAATTTTATTTATTTATATTTGGCTGCGTTGGGTCTTCGTTGCTGCATGCGGGCTTTCTCTAGCTGAGGCAAGTGGGGGCTACTCTTTGTTGCGGTGCGCGGGCTCCTCATTGCAGTGGCTTCTCTAGTTGTGGAGCACGAGCTCTAGGAGCGCGGGCTTCAGTAGTTGTGGCTCGCAGGCTCTAGAGGGCAGGCTCAGTAGTTGTGGCACACGGGCTTAGTTGCTCCTCGGCATGTGGGATCTTCCTGGACCAGGGCTCGAACCTGTGTCCCCTGCACTGGCAGGAAGATTCTTAACCATTGCACCACCAGGGAAGCCCTAAATCTGAGTAGTTTATATTCTAGTTGGGAAGGTACACAATGTTCAGTTTTACTTAGCAAGAAAGAGACAACACAGATTGGGTGGTGAAACAAGATCTATCCAAGAAGGTTTCAATTAGCAGATGCTTAACCCTGGGAGAAGTCAGCTGCATGGAGGGTGGGAAGAAGTAAATAGCAAGTATAAAGATATTAGGTGGGAACAATCTTGGCCTGTTTGAGGACTAGCAAGAAGGTCAGTCAGGAACAGAAAAGGAGAAATTGGCAGGATATGAAGTCAGAAGGGAAAGCAGGAACAGACTGTGTAGGGTAGGTTTTGTAGACCACGATAAGTAGTTTGAGTTTTATTTTAGTGTGATGGGAAGCTGTTGAAGAATTTTGAGCAGAAGAGTGACAGATCTCTTTTATAAATTTAAAAGGTATTTCTGGCTGCTATGTGGAAAATAGATGGTCAAAGGGCAGAAATGAAGGCAAGGAGACAGTTAGAAGGCTCTTGCTATATTAAGACTGAACAGGATAGTGGTTTAGATTAAGGCGGTAGCAGTGGAGATAAGAAGTGGTCAGATTTAGGTTGAGGCAACGGGACTTGATAGTGGATTGAAGTGAGGAGGCAGGGAACGCAATAAACCAACTGTGATTCCTAAAATTGGGGCTTAAGCAAATGGTTGGGAGTTGTTGCCATTTACAGTGATGGGAAGGGTTTTGGGAAAATAAAATTTGAGGCGTCTTAAGAATTCTGTTTTCAACTTGATAAGATGGAGATGACTATTAGACATTCAAGAAGAGATGTTGTCAAATAGTCAATCAGATACGTGACTTGAGTTTGGGAGAATAGTCAGGAATGGAGATATAAATCGGTTGGTTAGCAGCATTAGATGGTTTCTAATGTCATAGGCCTGGGCAAGTTCACCTAAGAAAGGAGTATGGCTAGAGAACGGTTGAAGGTCAGAGACTGGGGCTTTTATCAATTATAAGAGGAGAAGTCATCAGGAGAGTTTGAGGAGTATCTATTGAATTATTGGGTAAAAAGAAAATCAGGCAAAACTAAAAGACAACCAGTTTTAATTCAGAGATCAATCAATAAATAAAAAATGCTGAATACAATCTTAACAGGATGCCAAGAAAATGTCAGGTAATCAATCGTGAAGGTTAATATTGTGATTTTAGAACCAATGCTGATTTTTAAATGATTTTGCCAGACCGAGTGATGAGTATTATTTTATTTCAGAAGTCCAGGAGAAAACCTGGAAATCTGAAAAGAATTGGTAGAGGGAAAGAAGGAGGAATAAAGGAAGGGAGAAGTCAATGAGAGGTGCTCTGAAGACCTTGCCTTAGGTATTTCCCCTCTCAGAGACACTAATTTTCTTTTATTTTTTGGAGTATAATTGCTTTACAATGGTGTGTTAGTTTCTGCTTTACAACAAAATGAATCAGTTATATATATACATATGTTCCCATATCTCTTCCCTCTTGCGTCTCCCTCCCTCCCACCCTCCCTATCCCACCCCTCCAGGTGGTCACAAAGCACCGAGCTGATCTCCCTGTGCTATGTGGCTGCTTCCCACTAGCTATCTACCTTAGGTTTGGTAGTGTATATATGTCCATGCCTCTCTCTTGCTTTGTCACAGCTTACCCTTCCCCCTCCCCATATCCTCAAGTCCATTCTCTAGTAGGTAGGTCTATGTCTTTATTCCTGTAGAGACACTAATTTTCAAGCAAGAATCAAAGAAAGGAAAAAGATCATACAGGCTTTCTTTTCTCCTGATGCCACTGCCCGTAGCTGCTTCTTGCCACTTTTTGTGTTGCCTATCTTCAAATGTGGAAGCCTAAGCTCTAGGGGACATGATCTACCCCCCTAAGTCAGTTGAAATTTGAAAATACATAGTTACCCCACCAGGGTCAGACTGACCCCATTACTCAAATGACTGATCCCCTCAAATGGTTTCCTTATTGTGTAACCACTATCCATGAAGGAATGGAGACACGTTCTGAACCGTGAAGGAGTGTTGCAGGACATCAAAGTCCCAAGTGGTCTCCTTCAGAAAAAGCTGTTGAAATACAAATGTCTAACATCTAGCAACCGGCTTCAGAGAGGAAGAGAATTACACTATGAAGTCCAATCACTGTAATTAAGAAAATTTTAGATTGAAGTAGACAATCGAGCACAGGCTTTGGAGTCAGTCAAACATCGGTTCAATTTCCAGCACCACCACTTATTATATTTTGACCTTACATGTATTACATGACTTTTGTCATAAACCTCAATTTCCTTTCCTGAAATGAGCATTATGATAACACTTAACTGAAAGTTTACTGTGAGAATTAGATGACAAAATTTCCCTTAGCCTCTTCCAGGCATACTTCTTCTCTGACTCTCTCCAGCAGCGGATCTGAGTAGGAAGGGCTGCAAATCCAGGTTCTTTCCCTAACTTCCTTAAACACACTTGCTCCCTTGACTACCCTCCCCATAAGGCGCATGAAATACGATGGCTCTGCTTGATAATTCCATTCTTATCCAAATTCATTTTCCAAAACTTCCCACTCCTTACTACCTGCTTCTTAGCCTGTTCTGGCCAAGTCAGTCCCCTCCTTATACCCATTATACTTATTGCTTAGTTCTGCTTAATACCTCTAACTTTCATTGCCCCGCAGCTACCTCGTTGTCCTGAGCTTCCCTTCCTCCCCTTTGTACATCCAGCTATTATTCATCTTCAAAACTTAGTTCAACTAAATGCAATGAGTTGTCCTGAGTCGGGTTGTCCTGAAGCAGAAAAAGGACATTAATGGAAAAAACTGGAGAAATCTCAATATATTAATGTACTGATGTTTCAGTTTTGACAAACGTACCATAGTAATATAAGATGTTAACATTAGCAGGAACTAGGTGGGGAGTATACTGGAACTCTCTGAATTATCTTCATAGCTTTTCTGTAAAACTAAAATTATTCCAAAATAAAAAGGTTATTTTAAAAAATCAATATAGCATAAAAGAAGCAGACTCACAGATATAGAGAACAAAGTAATGGTTACCAGTGTGTGAGGGGGGAAGGGCAATATAGGGGTGGGGGAATGGGAGGTACAAGCTATAGGGTGTAAGATAGGCTCAAGGCTGTATTGTGCAACATGGAGAACATAGACAATATTTTGAAATAACTGTAAATGGAAAGTAACCTTTAAAAATTGTATAAAAATTTAAAAAATTCAGGCCCTAACCTTTCTTGAAGACTACCTTGCCTATAACACTTTCTTTGCCCTCCCCCCCACAAACCCCTGTACATCTTTCCTAGCAATGTGACCTTGGGTCCATTGCCTAACTGTCCTGCGTTTTAGTTTCTTCATCTGTAAAATGATGCAAATGAACATAAACCACAATTAAGAGAAGGTCTGGGAGGAGGTATTATACTTTGTGTGTGTTTGTGGAGGTGTTAGGGGGTTGTGTGGAGGGGGTCTGGAGGAGACCTAGGGAAATATTGAGCTGGGCTTCACGCCAATGCTGTCTAGTTCAAGAGTCTCTGTTCTTAACCATTAAGCTATGCTGCATGTGGAAACATAAAATATTTTGTTGTAAACATTTATATAGTATTCATAGAGAAAGGGAAACATATCAAATCTTAGGGGCTGTCTCTAAGCTATGGGATTGTGAATGATCTTAATTATTTTATTTTCCTTCATTTTTCAAATGTTCTACAACAAATACATATTCCTTGTGATGAATAATATATAATTATACACACCAAACTCATAGTAGTAATGGCCTCTGGAGACAGAGTGATAGAAATGAGACTCAGGTAAGGGTTAAGGGGAACTCTCATTTCATTTTTAAAAATCAAAACCAAATACCATATAATGCCAAAGAATGTTTCTTCTGGCCTACGGACAGGGAAAAATTTAGAGGACATAAGGAAAAAACAGGATTTTTGGCATCACCTCAACGTTATTTCATTTTTTTTAATAAAATAAAAATAATCTATCCAAGTTCTAACTATTCACAGTGAATGATTTTAGTACCTGTTTTGAAATATCAAATTCTTTCAAAAAATTTTTGCACGCGCCTGTGCTTTACTGATAGGCGTCACAAGTGTTTCCTCTGCCCACAGCGTAATTTGGCTTCACAAAAGTTACTTCTTCATTCACGTTCCAGCAGAACAGGATAGGTTTGTATGCACAAGTGTGTCCTCACCAGGTTTCCCAATTGTTAAAGCACATGGTCCATAATAATCCAGCAAAATGAAATAACTGAATTCAAATATCTCTTTGAGAGTACAATTTTATACTCAGAGTTGCTCAAAACCTTTCAAATGCATTATGAAGGGAAATATTATCTAGGGAAGTTGCCTAGATACTCAGTGATCTACCCTAGAATTAAATCTGTCTTATATTGACTCAAGAAGTATTTTTACTCATTTGCCTTTTAGCATGAAGTGACTGGCTGTATCAAGGGTTGTTATAAAAAGCAACTCATCACTGTTAATATTGTCAGGATATCTGGGGGGGTTGTTGACCATTATAATCCACATATAAACCAGTCCTAGAGGAGGAGTTTTACTCTGATCTCATTATCAGGATATTTCTGAATATTATTTTACTTTTACCTTGTGAACACTGTGAACTCTATACTTGGTTGTACATTCTTTTCTTGTTTGGCTGCTAAAAAATTCTTAAAGTAAAATTTGTGGCCTAAAAAAGTTAGAGGAATATCTGCATGACATTATTATATGCAGAATTTTCTCAAACAGGACTCAAAATCACAGTGACTTAAAAGAAAAGATTGAAAATTGGACCTCATTAAAATTAAAGTTTCTGTTCATCAAAAAATACCATTAAGAGAATAGAAAGACAAGCCATAAACTGGGAGAAAATATTTCTGACAGATACATCTAATGAGCAGTCCATTCTGAACATGGGCAAGAGACTCAAAAAGACACTTCACAAAAAAGAAATATCAAAATGACCATTCAGCGTGAAAATGTGTTCAGCATCATTAGTTATCAGAGAAATGCAAATATAAAAAATAATAAGGTACCATGATCCACCCATCAAAATACAAGATATAGCTTATAAGCAAATACATGACCATATGAATAAAAGTCCAGGTTTTCCTAAACTGAACATCAGAATACTTGGAATCAGACGACTCAGATTTTCATCCTAACTCCACTTACTAAGAGTACAACTGTTGGGGAAGTTACTTAAGATAGCATCTATTTCACATAGTTGTTGAAAGAATTAAATAAAACAGTACAATAAAACTTACTTTAAAATTTTAAAGTGAAATATAAGTTACATTTAAAAGCAGCCAATATTAATCTAGAAACATGAGCCTGAGAGTAAACAAAAAAAACAACAAACCACCGTCAACAAAAACTGAGTCTTACGAGGAAACAATTTTTTTTTTCTTTTTTCTTTTTTTTTTTTGCGGTACGCGGGCCTCTCACCACTGTGGCCTCTCCCGCCACAGAGCACAGGCTCCGGACGCGCAGGCCCAGCGGCCATGGCTCGCAGGCCCAGCCGCTCCGCGGCATGTGGGATCTTCCCGGACCGGGGCACAAACCCGTGTCCCCTGCATCGGCAGAAGAACTCTCAACCACTGCGCCACCAGGGAAGCCCTACGAGGAAACAATTTAAGTCTATAATTTTTGTCTTTCCCGAGATTGTTTAGAATTGCTTTAGGAAATATTTGGCATCCTTCTTTAAATTCTGTCCAAATGACTGCTAACGTGAGTTTAGATGTTTGAGAAATTGCTGGTTCTCCCTGGGTCAACTTGTGATAAGCTTTCAGAAGAGAGGACCAATTTGCCCATATAAAAAGTATCCCATTCGTGCAAAATGGTTTGTTGAATCGGGAGATAAATATGCAATATACCAAAAGTGAAGTTGAATTTGTAAAATAAAATCTACTGTAGCCTCTATTTAGAGGGGAAAATGAAAGAGGGAGTGAGATGAATGTAGGGGCTTTTTTCATCTCTCATTGTGCAGCTGAGCAGCTTGTGGAAAAATAATAAGTGCTATGAGACCTTCCCAAAGGAGTTTCTGAATATAAATACTCTGACTTTCATGTTTAGAGATGTCAGCTCGGCCAGGTGATTTTTCTCAAGTTTCTTTCTAACTTGACACATTCCTCAAAACATTCCAAATAGCTTCTGCTCCCAATATCCCATTGGGATCATTCTCATTGAGATAATTTTCAATCCTCTTGTTGCTAGATCTAATATACAGTTTTTAATCTTATCTTATTTGACCTCTCGGTATTTCACCCTTCCTCCTTGAAAACCTTCTGTGGCCTCGTACTCTCTTGGTTTTCTTTCTTTCTCTAGCAGCTGCTTCTCAATGTTTTTTGTGACTTCTACTTTTGCTCATCTTTTAAAATTTGATGGTCCTTAGGTTTTCCCCTGTGTCCCCTTTATTCTCTCTCCCAAAGCAATCCCATCCATTTATCTGGCTTCTAATACCATTTGACAATGACTATCAAACCTCTAGCTTCAGCCAAGATTTTATTCTTGTGCTCCAGACTTGTATAACTCCCTACTGAACATCTCCACTTAGGTTTCCTGTAGAGACTTCAAAACCAACAAGTCTTAAGTAGACTCTGTCTTCTCTCTCCTCACCCTGATGCTACTTCTGTTCCTGTGATATTTGTCAGTATATGCACAGTCACCCATCAACTCCTTTCTTTCTATATTCTTCACTGTCACACAATCAGCAAGTCCTGTCAAACCTATCTGCTAACTAGTGCTGCAGTCCATTCACTCTCCATCTCATTTCTTTCAGTTATATGAATGCTTGACTATAGTCAATTCTACACATAACCGCCAAATCTGATTATGCCCTCCCCTTGCTGAATATATCCCATTTTTAGCAAAAGATGTGCATCCCATAATGACTGTTATTGACTATTTGTTATAACAGCTCTTGAAGAGTTAGATTATTTTTTAGAAAACTTATTTTTTAGTATAGCAAGTTTTATTTTTACTTCCAAACACACTAAATAAATACACCATATGGAAAAACATTACAATTTTAAGCAAAGGCACATCTACCAATATAAATGACATTGAAGGACAAATTTGATGTGAATGCACTTTTGGGGTGAATCTAAAACATGTTGTTTTGCTTACGTGAGCTGAATTAGTGATAAGGAGGTATCCCTCTTTAGTCTATTGTGAGCATGCACTATTTTCATGTTAGCCTTTCCTTTAGCTTCTAGCTATTTTGTGTTTGTATATATGTGTGTGTGTGAAAACTTCCTTTTTAGTGCAGTTTGAATACAAGATAACCATATGCCCCTTCCCAAGACTTTCTCCTTTACATGCTCCTCCACCACTCACAAGCAAGTTCTTTCTCCAGCAAGTACAATAAATTTTCAGGTATCATATATATCATGCATACAGATTGTATTTCCCATCATACTGTGATATTATGGCTTATAAGAAATACTTATTTGGTCATTCAAATGGCCAAAATGTATTTCTCATATGTATTTGGTCTTTGTCCATGGTTCCTGGCTCTCAGCTTTTAAGAACCTTGGGATTTCCTGTGATAAGAGTGATTAAGGTGTCTTTTGTTATGTTAATGAAGTGATTTTTGGAAAGCCCTTAGGTAACTTGAGGATGGGGGCGCTAACTGCCAGGAGAATCAACCACTTGATTAGAGGGTTAGAACTTTCAGTCCCTCCCCAACTCCCCCCTGCCCCACCTCCCCCCCAACCTCTAGGGAGGGGAAAGAGGCTGGAGATGATTGACTTAATTGCCAATGGCCAATGATTTAATCAATCATGACTATGTAATGAAGCCTCCATAAAAATCCAAAAGGGTGGTGTTCAAACACTTTCAGGGTAGGACTTCCCTGGTGGCGCAGTGGTTGAGAGTCCGCCTGCCAATGCAGGGGACACGGTTTTGTGCCCTGGTCCGGGAAGATCCCACATGCCGCGGAGCGGCTGGGCCCGTGAGCCATGGACGCTGAGCCTGCGCGTCTGGAGCCTGTGCTCTGTGGCGGGAGAGGCCACAGTGGTGAGAGGCCCGCGTACCGCAAAAAAAAATAAAATAACAGAATTCTTTTCAATTAATGACATTTCATCAAGCTGAAGAGTTTTCAAGAACAAATGAAAGTTGTCAAGTGCCATTTGTATTCTCTTTGCTTTCAGGATAAACTCTAAACTCCTTAACCTAGTTTGAAAGGTATGTGACCTAACCCCTGCCCCATCTGACACCACACTTTACCTTTCAGCCATACAGAATGACAGAAACTTTGCACCAATGCAGGAGCTGTACTTTCCTTAAAGGTACCTGGGCTGGCAGAACTAAGGCTGGCATCATTAAGTAAAATCTTATATAGGATAGAGGATTCAGGGAAAACAATAAAATGATATTAAATGTGTATACCATAGCAAAGAGGAATTTTAGAAAGCATGTTCTTCTAGAACAGAATGAATCAACAAATGACTATTCTCCTAAACCATCTTTTTGAATGCTTTCTGAAAAATCATGGTGCTATGGTGATCTAATGAGGCAGAATAGTTTACATGTTTTGTTACACTGACTACCTCCATTAAAAGTTTGTAAATCAACCCCTGTAAGTTTCAAATTTAGGTAGCTACTCATAAAAATCGATTCATCCTATGCCATTCATCCTATGTTTTGTTGATTATAAACTCTCCGTAGCGCTTAATTGTTTTTTGTTGTTGTTGGTTTGGTTTGGTTTGGTTTTTAACCAATACTGGAGTGCTTTAGTCTTTAAGGCATTTGAATGCATGCAGTACCTAAACATTTTCTTGAAGGATCTTTTTAGGTGAAATGCTATTAATTATCTGGGCTTTAATGAAAGCATCTCTCTGGCTGCTTTGTCAAGAATGGATACTAGGGTACAAGAATGCAAGCAGAGAGGTTAGTGTGGAGGCTATTAGAATAACCCAAGTAAGAGATAGTAGTAGCCTACCTAGGCCAGTGGCACGGAGATGGAGAGAAGTAGGATAAACAAGATTTTAGAATGAGAAATCTTGCCTTTCGTGACAACATACATGAACCTGGAGAACATTATGCTAAGTGAAATAAGCCAGACACAGAAAGACAAATACTACATCATACCACTTACATTAAAAAAAATCTATAATAGTCAAACTTACAGAAGCAGAGAATAGAATGGTGGTTGCCAGAGGCTAGGAGATGGGAGAAATAGGGAGGTATTGACACAGAGTTTCAGTTATGCATGATGAATAAGTCCTAGAGATCTACTGTACAACCTAGTGCCTATAGTTATTAATACTGTATTGTATACTTCAAATTTGTTAAGAAGGTAGGTCTTATGTTAAATATTGTTATCACCAAAATAGTAATAAAATAATAAAAAGGGTGGGATGAAACTCTTGGGGGTGAAGGATATATTTATGGCTTAGATTATGATGATGGTTTCACAGATGTATACTTATCTCCAAACTCATCAAATTGTACACATCAAATATGTACAGATTTTTATGTATCAACCATACCTTAGTAGAGTAGTTTAAGAAGAAAAGAATGAGCAACTGAAATGTTTAAGACTAAAGAAGGAATAGGGTTGGGGTGGGGGAAGTAAGGGATCAAGAGGTTTGTCTTGGACATGTTGTTTAATTTGTTTACTAGACATGCAAGTGGGGATCTTAAGCAGTCATTGGAGAGTTGTGGGAAGAAGATGTAAATTTGAAAGTCATCTCTATAGAGCCATGAGACTAGCTGAGATCCCAAGTGAGCCTAGAAGACTTTCATATTCATATTCAGACAAGCACAGGAATTAAAGTGAATAGAAATGGACCCTTGGTGGATTAAATGTCAAAAGAAAATGGCATAAAACAGGACTCTATTCCAGCCTTCCTCCTCATCAATTTACTCATGAAGAATTTGTATACCACTGCAAGCCTTTTTTAGAATGAAATGGACCTTACATAAATGATATAAATCATTTTTTACAGGATGTCTGCCTTCCTGCTATGCTAAATGGGAAGTAGCATTCTTCTCTATACTGATCCTGTGATTTTACTGTGGCATTCTAAAAGTTAGCCTTAAATAGCAAGTCAATCTGAATTTATTACCAAGCTCAATATCATTTTCACCAAAACCAGAAGTGTTTGGCGTATGTTGACATGCAGAGGGATAATTCTAAATAAATCCTATTCCACAGAAAATCCACTTACTTGTCTTACAGTATATTTTCCAATTAACCCAAGTTATTAGAACTCCTGAAATGCTATTTTCCTCAAAACAAAATATTCCAGAAGAACCATATTAGGAGTCTTTAGACAGTAGAAGCTAATTCCTGCTATCATATACTCTCAGACCACAGTTTAATCTCTTGATAACCTAGGGACAGAGCTCTTATTCAAGACTTGCGTCAGAATCTTTTAGGGACTTTTTAAATACTCATACCCAGGCCTCACTTTTGGAGATTCAAATTTGGTGGGTGTATGAAGAGAGTGTTCTGAAAAAAATGTCCCAAGTGACTGTGCTCTGAACCCCTAGTTAAGAATTACTGCTTGATGAGAACAACCTTTGGGTCTCTAAGCATTTGAGATCTAGATGGATTCTCCACCTGTGAAAGTCACTTTTTCATTTACATCAGAATCAGGTCAGATTCTTTAATTTTTATAACAAAATAGATAACTTCATCAAAGACATGCCAAGCATTTGATCTAAAGCAGATGGATCTCCTTTAACAATTAAGAATAACTATATTTTAGGCACGTATGATGACTTCTATATCAAGTTGATGGCTCTCCTAATTCAGGCAAAATCTGGGATGTTCAATAAGTATCCAACAGGGACTGTACTGTATAAGTTGTATTCTTACCGATTCAATCTAAGCCTCTCTTCCTGAATGATCAGAAAGCCAAATTTCTGGACTGTATCACTTTTGATTACTTTTGTTCCCTATGGAAATGCCTTCAGAGAATGAAAATTTTAAACACTAAGTCCTTCAAGTGTTATGAAAGTTTATAAAAGAGATAGCTTCATCTAATAAAAACTACTATTGTGGACACTGTCTACATGATAAATTTCCCCTCAGAGTGGAAAGCTAGGGAAAATGTACCTAATATAAATTGATATGCTTCATTTTATTTATAAAGAGAATTATTTAAGTGCTTTGATCTTAACAATAGCAAGTTTTATGTGCTGCTGTAGTAATCATCCCTAACCAAGTCTTTCTGGTTCAGGCATCTTCTCATATCATTTGGCCTTCATTCTTTAATCCTTACTTTAGTGGTGCCATAGTACCTATCCCTTTTATTGTAAGTTACACTTCAAATCCCTTTTTGGAAGTAGGTGAATTATTAATATTAAATCTATCCTGGATTCTACTCTTTCATAAAATCAATACCTATTCATTTTCAATTATTGGGAGACCAACTCCAACAAGTCTAGTTTGAAGACTGTCTAAGTAGATCCCCAAATCTTCTGCTTTTTTCCTTTGTTTTACAACAGGCCCTGCCATGACAAAAGTCTTTCTCTATGGAAGATCATGTTGTAGTCAAGGGTTGAGAATGCTCCTTTTAGCATCTGGAATGGAACTTTGTGACTCTTCTCTCCATCCTCTTCTTCTGCATCATCATTACTGATATTTGAGCACTTTCTGTGAGCCAGGAACCGTGCCGGAAGCTTTGCATGCAAGCACTCATCTAATCCTCACAAGATTGAAGGCTATCCTAAATAATGCCCCTATTTTAGATGAGGAAACCAAAACTTAAAAGATTAAATATCTTGCACTCAATATATGTTTTTAAGTAAATGCATGAACTTATGTAACTGAATATCCAATTATTAGATTTAGTTCTGGCTGAGACTAGGAGAAACAAGTTAAGGAAATGCTCTGGATCTGCAGATCTGCAGGAATAAAGCACTGCTGTTCCAAGCAGCTCTCTGGGGCTTTCTCAGTTTCACCATAGATTAAAAGAATGGCCTGCTCTTGCCCTGTGCTTGGGGCAGACAGTTCAACTTAACATATAAAACAGAGTTCTCCTTCTTTGATCTGGGCTTAGACTTTTCTCTTTACCTGTGTTATTTATGTTTGAAATTTAAATAAAGGGTAGATCCAGCTGACCAAAGGATCAGTCACATACACTTGACTGCCCCAAGGCCCATAGAATAGAATCCAAGTGACAAGGATCATGGCCAGTATCTACTTGGTTGACCACTGACTGTGCCATGGTTTTCAGTCCCCAAAACGGGTCTCTCACAGCACTTTTTCTGCATGTGAAGAGTTAGTCATCGTCTACTTAACATGAGGCATGCATTTCACCATAGCCTGGAGAATGAAGTAGTAGCCCATTTGACTCATATTCTTTGACTATAGGATTCAAAGTTAATTAATAGAGGCAAGGATCTAATGACCCAGGAAGCAGTGGATTGGGAATCAGGAAACCTGTTTATTCTAGTAATGTGTGACTTCATATGAATTATTTAAGTGCTCTCAGCCTCAGCTTTTTAACTGTGTGATAAGAGAGTTGTATTAGATTGTCTTGAAGGTGTCTCTCAACTCTGAAAATTTATAAAGTTACCAATCTCTCTGATTTACTGTCTCAAGTGAGCCTTTATCAAGATAAAGCTATGCTTTATATAATCTTCTTCAGTCTGGCAAAAAAATAGTTCAAAATCAACAGGCAAAAGCAAGAAAGAGCTTCTTACAACACAAGGATAAATTTAGAAATGATCTGTTCTCACATGCCTCATCCAGTCATTCATGAGGATTTTCTTTCATTACTTCTCATTTCGCTAACTGATTTTAGATATGGGCATATGATACATGGAGATGAGGTCAAATAATCATTGATGAATTTTTTAAAAATTAAATGTAATAATTGCTTCCCATTGTATCATACCCTGAATGAGGTCATATTTTCCAAGTTAACAGATCCTAACACATTGCATTTATTTATCAAGATATGTAATTATAGACTGCTCTCTAAACCTATAAATATTTAACAACAAATTTCCTTACAGATGTTTAAGAAAAACAAATCTTTCCTTTCACTAACTCCCCAGTTCAGTGAAATCAGCTCTGTGCTCAGAAGCCTGGCCATCCCTTGCTCACAAGCCCACGGAAATCTTTGTTTTAAAAAGATATAAAAAATCAGAACTTCAAGTTACAATGATTCCAACTTAGTCAAAACAAAAACAAAAACAATTTCCTACCATAATCCCTTTTCTCGGTTTATTATCCTTTATTTCAGTACACTTTACACACAACTATGCTTATTTTTTTAATATTATGTTTGCTTTTCTAAAGCCATCCCTGCCTGCAGTTCTTTCCTTATTCCAAAAATGGCAACAGGCCAAGCCCCATTTTCTTCTAACTTAATTTTTCCAGACTTCTTAATGGCTATGTCAATTTCCTGTCATTGTTCTCTTATAGGATTTCCTTAGTCCCCTCCTAATGCCTTTGGCAGCTACACGTTTACACTGAAATTGATAAAGGTGGGGAATAGTCATCAACACAGTCCAGAGGAGAAGAGACTGAGTCATTAATGATGTAACTCAGCTGAAAAGCACTGTTTAATGGACTATTTCAGTAGCATGACTTGAGACTCAGAGGCTATGCTTTTTACTCCCTGGAAATGGTTGCTTTTAAATGGTATTCCCGAGGTCAGGAAGGAAACATGACATCACCAAGGAGAAGCTGCTCCTGAGGTAGTGAAAAAAAGCTTCAAGAAGCTCGTGTGTTTAAAGGTGCATGCATTGTGACTATCCAGTTGGCTAAAAGATAAGATAAATACTAGGAGTTGGGGCAAATTCAGAAAAACTCAGAGGAGAAAAGATTGGAGTTTTGTCTTCAGAATCAGTGAACTCAACCCTTGTAAAATGCTTCCTAATAAAATTTATTGTTTTTTCATTCTGTAAAGAAAATAAGTGCTACCATTTTCTTCTCACGTACAAGGTCAATTGAGTGGTCCAGCTTCTCCCTTCAGAGTCCAGTGTTAAAACTCAAACACATAGTTCACAGGATCTGTGTTTATCTCAAGGCACATGAAGATCTGGGCAGAAGAGAACTATTTTGGAACTATGTAGATATTGGACATGAACATTTTGAAATACAATATTATAAAATAAATTTTATTATTAAAGAATATACACATAACCTTTGAGGAATCCAAAGAACCTAATATTTCAGCATATTTGGAAAATTATTACTTTTCCTAATTGGTAAAAACTTTATTTAATGGTAAAACAGTCAGAATTTTGCTAGTATTGATCTCATTTGTTATAACAACTTCATTTAGTCCTTTATTTTTATTTAGAAGCTATGCTAAGCTACACATATATATGCTGTCAAACTCATGAATATTATAGGTTATATATATGTACATATGAATATGGTGGCTACTAAAACTTTAGAGTTAAGTTTAGAAATTATATGTCTTGAGTGAGTGTACTAGTTCCCTATCGTGGAAACAAATTACCACAAAGTTAGTAGCTTAAAACAACACAAATTTATTCTCTTACAGTTCTGGGTCAGAAGTCTAGAATCCGAGTGTTGTCAGGGCTGCTGTTCTTCTGGAAACTTGAGGGGAGAATTCATTTTCTTGCCTTTTTCAGTTTCTAAAGACCATCTTCATCCCTTGGCTCCTGACCCTTTGCATCTGTTGTCACATTTCCTACTGCTCCCTCTAATCTCCTGCCTCTCTCTTATAAGGATACTTGTGACTACATCAGACCCACCTGGATAATTCAAGATAATCTCCCCATCTCAAAATCCTTAACCCATCTGCAAAGTCCCTTTTGCCATATAAGGTAAGATTCACAGGGTAAGAGGATTAAGATATGGACATCTTTGGGGGAGGTCATTTTCAGCCTAGCATAGTAAGATTCATTTACCCAGTAATATACTTCATAAATCCTGTAGTCTTAGTGGAAAATGACAGTCAAAAGTCAGTTAAAAGATATTTATAAGTAGAAGTCAAACAAAGGTTCTACATGATAATATTATAAAAATGATAGTACTGAGAAATAGATAAAATATATGACAGGAAAATTTACTGCAACAGTAAAACATCAACCAATCAAATTTAAGAAGGTTAAAATGGTAAAGGAATGTTAAATATAATTAATCTGATCTGGGGTTATATTGGAAATAATGGAGCTTGCAAAGTCAAACTTTGAATGGATAAAAACATTTATTTTGTTAAAGTTCTGAAGAAAAAGTATCAATGGATGAATGGATGAAATGAATTGTATTTATTCAGCTATAATAAGGAATGATGTACGTATACACAACACAACATGGATGAACCTCAGAAACATTATACTAAGTGAAAGAAACCAGGCACAAAACATCATATATTGTATGATTCTTTCTACATGAAATATCCAGAATAGGCAAATCCATAGAGACAGAAAACAGATTAGTGATTGCCAGAGGTTGGGGGATATGGTAACTAGTGACCAATTTCTTAATAGGTAGGGAGTGTTCTTCTGGGGTGATGAAAATTTTGAAATTAGAAAGAGATGGTAGATACACAATATTGTGAAATGCCACTGAATGCCACTGAATTGTACACTTTAAAATGGTCAAGTGTATGTTTCATGAATTTCACCTCAGTTAAGAAAAAACTCTAAAGAAATCCCAACATGACAATTCTCTTTAATAGCAGCCAGTCCAACAATAGATTTTGTGAGGACCACAAGAAATATATAACTCGATCTCAAGAAGTGCTTCTAGAATGCTGATGAGCAATACAGGCGATGAGCAATCTCTGCTCTAATCTCAACTTAGCCATATATTAGCCATCTGACTTTGGGGAAAATTACAATGTCTCTGGGCCCATTTCCCTATTCATAAAATAAATTGAGTAAATCAGATAATTTCTAATATTAAACTTCAAAATTCTATGATTCTTTTGTACTATCTGTTCAACACTGAGCTAGTTTCTTTGGGAATCAAAAAGTTACTATATTTTATGCCCCCAAACAGTTTACATTTCAATGTAAAAACCAAACATGACAAATGTTCTATTTATTTGAATATATATACGTTCTGGACAAACTTGTCTACAACCACCAATAAATTAAAAGTGAGAAGGACAGAGAGACACAGAGATAGAGAGAAGGGAAGTGCATATACCTACTAATGGTTGGTTATATCTGGATGGTGAGATTATAGCTTTTCTGTTGTTATTTTTATCTCCTAACTCTTTAAGAAATAAGTATTATTTGTATTGTTAAAAAAAAAATCTCAATAAATTTGTCTCTATACTTCAATGTTGAAGTATGGCTAAACCTGTAGTTATTAGGAATTTATAGTAATCTGAATAACCAGCAGTACTTTTGAAAATAATAATAAAATTCTTTTTTAAAATTAGCATAAAAAGTCATAAACCTATTCGATTATTTGACCCAAAAGAAGTAGTTCAACAAAAGCAAAAAGTTGTATAAAGGAAGATGTTCATTGCAGCATTATTTATAATATTTTCAAATAGAAAGTTATCTCAAGATCCCAAAAAAGAGGAGTGGTTTACTGAAAAGCCCTGCACCCCTGCTTCTTTTCTTTTCTTCAGACATACCAATTGCATTCCCAGGACACAGCCCCAGGTCTGAAACGTTCTTCCCTGGCTCTTTGCATAATCAGGTTCCGCTCCTCCATCAGGACTCAGCTCAAATTGCAGCTCCTCAGAAAGTACTCCTCTGACCACCTAACCTAATACTTCATCACTCTATTATGTCATGTTTTTAATTTCTTTTATATTATCTTTTATAATCTAAAATTATATTGTGAATTTATTTGTTTACTCCTTATTGTCTGTCTCTTTCCACGAGGATATAACTCCATGAGAAAAGGCATTTGCTGAATGGTCACCATTGTATGTTTAAGGGCTAAAATAGTATCTGACACACACAGTAAGAGGTCCATCAATTTCTATTATTAAAAAAACCCCACACTATTGTAAAGCAATTATACTCCAATAAAGATGTTTTTAAAAAAAAAGGAAAAAGAAGAATGATAAATACCTGTACCTAAGAAAAAAGTTTAGTAGGGAATGTACAAAACTGAAGTAATGATCTTAAGTAGATGAGATTTTAATTATTTAAAAGTTTATTACATGCATTTGCTAAATTATTTTCATAATACCTTTTCTTTCTTTCTTTCTTTCTTTTTGGCTGTGTTGGGTCTTCGTTTCTGTGTGAGGGCTTTCTATAGTTGCGGTGAGCAGGGGCCACTCTTCATCGTGGTGCGTGGGTGTCTCACTGTTGCGGCCTCTCATTGTGGAGCACAAGCTCCAGATGCGCAGGGTCAGTAGTTGTGGCTCACGGGCCTAGTTGCTCCGTGACACGTGGGATCTTCCCAGACCAGGGCTCAAACCTGTGTCCCCTGCATTGGCAGGCAGATTCTCAACCACTGTGCCACCAGGGAAGCCCCCTTTTCTTTTTAATTAAAATTCTAACAGGGTATCCTCAATGGTAGTTGTTGTGGCCTTGGTTTCCTATCACTATACACTCTGTTCAAATATAAGGTCTAGTAGCCATATTTACTTACTTTTCTTTCCCTGATTTCTCTCACATGCAAGCAAAGTGTTATATAAGAATAGCACAGCATTTGTAATATTCCTGGAAGTACCATTTTATCAGCTCTGTGATCTTGGACAAGTTACCTGACTTTTATGGCGCTCATGTTTTTTTTTATCTTATTAGATTGTGTATCTCATGAGGTTTTGGTAGGAACTGAGACAATATTTGAATTATTTAGCACAGTTTTTGACACATTGTAGCTCAATAAATGATTGCTGTCACTACCATTATTGGCTCCTTGTAATCATCAAATTGATGTTGAATCCTATTTTCTGTTCTTGGAGTAAGAAGAGCAGAAATATTAAAAGGGTTTTATTTATATTCCCATTGTTCAGCTTTTCTGATCCTCTCCAAGCCTTTGTTCTACTACAACTTTGGGTTATCAGATTTGCATGAAGGAGGGCATCTTACTCTCTGTCATCCAGAAAACTGGAAGGTAGCATATTGGATACAGTGTTTTAACCATGCCTGTGCCATGTGATTCAGATATATATATATATATATATATCCTGCTATATGAGATTGGATGCACCTTTACCGGGAAACAGAAAGTCATCAGCCCAATTTTTTGAACACTTTTTTGTGAATCAAAGAACCACTGACAAATGAAAGTTTTAGAGCTGGATGGACCCATTCACTCCACTTGATCTATCTACCCAGTTAGTGTCAAAATTGAGAGCATAGTCCAGCTCTAGACCCAGGCCAAGGCTCTTTTCACATACCTCCAGAACTGCATCTTTACCAGATGGCATCTAATGTAAAAAAGAAAAAAAAATTCAGTTCAGTCAATCACGAAAAAAGATCAGTGCCACTGGCTATGTGGCCTAAGTAACTGTCAAGATTTATTTTGTGATGTTTGTTAAACGGCCAGTCTGGTTTGGCATGAAGACACAATGTTTTAAAGCTTGAGGACTGTAAAATAATAAGAAGAATATTAATAATTATAAGATTCTTGATTTAATTTCAACATTTTCTGCTATAATCTTTCTGAATTTTCAGAGATTAGAATGGCCATGTTCTTGACTCTATTAAATGCATGGCAAGTCAACTTCCATGTTCCTTGATGGGGTGTGGCCATCACTGTTTGATATTTACAGGGTTGCTCCTGTCTTTTCTTCATCAATTTACAGAGTGCTTTTGAAAAAATAACCTCAAACATCTTCTGAGTTGATTGTCATCCTTAAAGCAGAATTTCCTGGGGATTTCATATTCTCTGGGGCAGTTATACTCTGGGGCAGTTATACTCATAAGTAGATCAGGAAGAACAAACAGGTAGTTAGGAAACATTAAAATGAACATAATAGCATGCAGTTAGAGGAGACAGCTCACCCTTCAACCAAAGTACTCTGATTCTGCTCATTATAGAATTTGCTGGTGTGTCTCTAACTTGAATGCACTTACTTGAATGTACAGAACCTGCCCCAGGAAAGGTCCCTGGACATAACTGTAGTGGTGATAACAATGCGTGCATGACTTCAAAATACCCAGTTGGCAAATCGAAGATTGAGCCAAACTTCTATGATTATTTTCTTTTCTAATCGAGACCAAAATAGGTTGATTTCTGATTGTGCCACTGTATCAATTTAGCAAATATATTCTTGGCCTCATGTTGGTACTCCCAGAGAATATTCCCTTGTTTGACCACAGCTTCCTGGCTCGCAGTATTTTCATGTGTGCTAATATTGACAAATATGTCCTAATCTATCATTTTCTTGAGAATTTATGATCCCCTTACACAACACAGGTCATTGCAGTAGAATCAGTTCACTAAGCAAGCTATGTTTTCTTCATTTTTGTCAGTATCTACTCAAATATGTACCATTTCATGAATTTTGTTCTTACACATTTGTCCTGATTCGAACATACAGAAGTGTTAGTCTTTTTTTTTTCTTTTTTCTGGGAAATAGTTTTTATCAGAGTTTGATTACTGCATCAGCAATGGAAAAGACCTAGTTTCAGCATGAAGTATTTTAATCTAAAGCAGTTCCAAATAATATAGCTCTAAATTCTAGAGTTATAGTATCTCTGATACGGCCTTTTAATTCTGTGGAAGGGATTATGGGTGGGGAGAAGCTCTTATTAAATACATTTTAGATTTAATTCAGTTTTGCAACACTCCTTGCTAATTCCCAATTCGGCAAGCTCTATCTTGGAATGCTTAGTAATAAAGATCAGAATGGTTTTATTGCCAAAACCTGAAATCGTTTTAAAAAAATCAGGCATAGTTCCTATACAACCTATAGGGTATTAGGAAGTTATTTAAAATTGACCCCTGTTGTGTTAACATATAAGTACAGCTCACAGTTCTCCAGGGATACCACTTAAAGCTAATGATGCTTTCAACCATCCATCTTATTGCTCAATACAAATTAAGCGTTTATGACCAACCAGGAACAGTGCTAGGCTTCTAGGATACAGTGGAGAATAAGACATCATCCCTGCCTTCAGGGAGATTACATTTCAGTGGAAAGATGGCACGTAAACTGACACATTGCATACAGCAGGACAAGAATTGTATGATGGAGGAAAGTACAAAGAACTATGGAAATACATAGAGAGATATCTAACTTAGTCCTAGCCAGTCAGGAAAGGACTCCTGTGAGAAATGTCACGTAAGCTGGAATTTAGGATGAACAGGAATTAGCCAGGGAACGAGGGACTGGGTGAGTGTGTGCGTGAATGTGTAAGTATATGTGTAGATGGAAGTTTTCCTGAAACCGAAAGTAGTTCAGTGCACTGGAGCATAAACTGACGTGGGGCAGAGTGTGTTTGTTGATAGGGTGGGGTTAGCAATGACAAGGCTGAGTCAGGCGTTAGGTGTTAGGTAATAACGTTCTTTTTTATTCCATGCCAAGGAATTTGGATGTTATTAAGGGGCCAATAGGAAATGAAAGGTTTTAAGCCCTGTGGGGAGGGAGGATGGGGAGAGATGTGGGCAACACTATCAGGTATGAGTTTTTCGGGAAGATCACTTTCCAGCTACAGAGAGGCAGCTATATGGTGGGGAGATAAACCACCCAGTGGCACTTAGGTACCACTAAGGACCACTAAGGGTTAGTTCTGAGGTTGCTCCCATGTGCCCCAGACATGTCCTTGGTTTGTTGCACTTGAGAGACAAGGAGTATTTTCAGATGATGCACAACTCCAAGGAGCACCCATTCCCTTTCCAGCCCTGATAGGGATGTCCTCTCACACGGGGAAGGCATGGTTGCCAATGCAAAAAGGCTTAAAGAACCTGACAGGTTCATGGCCTATAACCATTTCTTTTTCAGAGACACCTGAAAAATGACCACTAGTTACTCTGTCTTTTGGGTTTCTGCACCTTTGGGAAGAAAGATACCTCGCTTTACATCATAAGGCTACTTACTGGGAGACACAAATAAGGATACACATGTAAACATACTATTTATGTGGTACAAAATCCAAGAGAATATCATTAGAGATCATACTTTTTTGGCAATGAGATTATCATTTTTTAAAATTTATGTATATAGTCCAATTCAGGGGAAAAAAATGTATAGGCCTCCAAACTTGTTTTTGTAAAATAAAAATGTTTTGAGTCCCATTGGAAAGATACATTTTTACAAATGCATCATATCATTAGTGCCTCAAAATATCCCCTTAAGGTAAAGGATTATCATTATTTTCATTTCACATCTGGTGAAACTGGGTTTCAATAAGCCAAAAGTGAGTTGTCTGGGCTGCCCTGAGCTCATAATACAATCAATGGCAGAGGTGGGCTAGGATTAGTTCATTCCACTCACCATAACAAAATGCTTACTCTGTGCCAGATGTTGTAAAAGGTTTTGAAGATGCAAAGATAAGTAAGATGTGGACCTCTGCCCTTCCTCATCTTAGGTTTCCTCCCATGTTTGTAGGATTTTCTCTCTGCTTTGCCCACAGTGGACCAGGGAAGTTCTGAACCCAGAGCAGCACAAAGGACTCAAAGGACCACCACATTCCTAGACAGCTAGGGGGTCCATGGTTGTTTCACTCTGCGCTGGGCTCAGTGAATCTCCAGCTTTCTATAGGACTCAGCATTGCACTTACTGGCTTACATGGTGTGGCCCTGCAACCCACAGCTTCCGGGAAAAAAAAATTCTAAAACCAATTTCTGGAATTTTTATGATACTATTCTTGATCACAATACTTTGCATGCGATAAAAGTTTGCATCTAAAATTTTCTAGGTGACTTTTGGGTTACTCGTCACTGACCTAGACTGCAGACTCTGAAAACAGAATGTAAACTTTATTATTTTGCCTAGGATCTACTCTTCAGAAGGAAATAAGCCTAGTCAAGCATTACTTCAAATATGTACTGAGTAGCATGCAATTTGGACATCTGAGTGTAGAAAGGATTGCTTTATATATCCCTGGAGTAAAAGGCCTATTTTGGGTCCACAGCTATTCCTAAGAAAGACATTTCATGTGATGATTGAAAAAAAATAACATCTTTTAACAATTTATGCCTGCCATTTAAAAGTGATTGTGCTAGGGGAACGAAGGCTGCCAGCAAGTCCTGCCTGCCCTGCATTGCACAGGAAGTGCTTCATCTTCAAGAAGATCTATAGGAAGAACCTTTTGACAATAACAGGTCCCTGATAAATGTCAGATTCTACTGCTGAACAGGTCTGAGGGAGGAAATCTATTCAAGGACTGAGCAGCACCGGCCTCACTGTGGAATGACTCTAACTGCTGGTTCTACAGCAAGGTGCTGTTGCCGTCCTCCTCTGGACTTCCATGAAAAACTGACCTGGCTACTGTGACTGTAGGGACTGCTGACCATGGGGCAGAAAGACCCTCACCATCTTCCTGTCCCACAAGCCAGTACATCTGAAGGACCTCCACTGGTAAACGTTACTATACAACTGACTGCCCTTGAGTCCCCCCGGACTATGCTGTGTGGAATGGAATAGGCTGGCTTCTGGACACACAAGTCCAACTAGTGGAATTAACTGGTTTTTGTTTGGAAAGACCTAATGGGTCCACCACTAATGGCACTCGACATTACATGGGGTGACAGATCTGTACTGTGACTAATACAGTCTGTCTGGTGGCTAGGCCACCAGAATATTTCTTTTAAAGTCAGGCCTTCCCCTCTTCATGGGGCTGGATCTGGGTTTGTGAAAACCAGAGGTGGTCTTACCTTCCTTATAACTGGACAGGGCACTGCTGCTGTTGACGCCCTTTCCATTGACTTGGTAAGCTCCAAAGTATGCCCATATCTGGACAAGTGACGGTTCTGAACATACTACGTGTCTTATTCTTGATACTCTGGCTGCTACTGTCTGTATTGAATTTGTGGTATCTGGTTGCAGTGCCCCCTACATACCTGACCCCACAGAAGTGGGGAGGACCAAGATGTAAGGGTTGTGCAGAGTATGTAGGGATGGGGTGTATGGTCAAGATGGCTGCTCTCTTGCTCTCTGTACATCGCCTGCCTGACCAGTGCCCGCTTCACCTACACCTACTCACATGACTGACCTTCCTACCTACTTGCCCTCAGCCCCAGCTGGTGATAACTTATAAGAGGGGCAGTGAGGGGCATGCCCTTCTACTGGTTTCCCTGGTAACTAATGAGCCCACCTGAAGTCATTTCCCCTGTAACTTCCCCCAGCGAAGACTGCCACTATGTCCTGCCTGCCAAGCGCCACCCATGCTGGGGTGTCGCTCCAGGGCCTTGTTTCAGACATGTAAGCTCGCTCATCCTAAACCGCTGATGTCTCTATAAAAAATAAAATAAAATAAAATAAAAGTGATTGTGATATACGTGCAAGAAGTTCTGCAAGAATATATAATAACCAACCATAGTACAGGGAAAACAGAAGACTTTTCACTTCCTAAGTTAAATATTGTTTAAAAAATTTAATAAGAACCTTTTATGACCAAAATTTTGAATAAAAATAAAATTTGGGGCTCCCCTGGTGGCACAGCGGTTGGGAGTCCGCCTGCCGATGCAGGGGACACGGGTTCGTGCCCCGGTCCGGGAGGATCCCACGTGCCGCGAAGCGGCTGGGCCCGTGAGCCGTGGCCGCTGAGCCTGTGCATCCGGAGCCTGTGTTCCACAACGGGAGAGCCCGCAGCAGTGAGAGGCCTGTGTACCGCAAAAATAAATAAAATAAAATTTGAAAACTAAAAAAAAATAGTGATTGTGATATAGCTATCAATTTTAAAGCAGGTTAATTTTAGGGCAAAGTGGGTTAAAAAAACAACCTATCAGTCAAAGATTGCCAAGATTCATCTCCAGTCACAATGTAAAATTGATTTTATAAAATTAACTCACTAAGCAACAATTTAAATAGCATTTTGGATTCTGCAACCTATCACAGTCTATGTCAGTGGCTTTTTTTCCTGAGAATTTGGTATAATAGAGCAATGAAATCAAAGGGTAGTTTTCATCTGATGATCACTTAGGCTTCAGAAATAAGTACCAAAAAACTCTCTGGGATTTAAAGCATAGACTTAGGCTATGAAGTACTAAAGTTAGCAAACCACATTTTCACATCTTCCTTTGTAGTGAGAACCAAAAGTGACATAAAATCTATTCTGTGATAATAATATCTTTCAGCTTTTCCATTATTCCCTGAAGATCCAAATATCTGTCATTCTCATACTTGCAAGAATCTCTCCACCGAAGTAAAGCTAAGAAAAATATCTGTGTCCCAGTTTCCAGTTTATATTATTGCTCCTGTCAATCAGACCCACCCCACTATCACAACAAGTTAACAAGGGCCTCTGAAATAAATGAATCCTTCAGAACCAATAAAAATATATGTAAATTTTCAACACAAGAGTGTCTTTTGGGTTTTCATGCACACTCTTTATGAGCCTCAATGGAAGGGCCCACAAACTGTAAAATTCTAGTCAGAATTGATAAAAGTAGCAATGTTCGCTGGTAAAGTTATTTTCAAGCTCAAAGAATCCATATTATAAAATCTTTTGACCAAAAAAAAAAGCCCAGGCTTAGATGGCTTCACTGGCAAATTCTACCAAATATTTAAGGATTTAAAAAATACCAGTACTACAAAGCTCTTCCAGAGAATATGAGAGAAAAGGCTACTTCCCAGTTCACTTTATGAGGCCTGTGTTATCCTGATAATAATACCATGTGAAGGCATTTCAAATAAAGAACACTTCATCAGTGTGTTAGCCTGATAATATTTAAAATATCCTTCATCAACATAATGGTTGCAAAAAAAGTTCTTAAAAATTTTAGTGAGCCAAATCCAGCGTATATAAAGAGCTTAGGACCTAAATGCAAGAACCAAGACTATAAAACCACTAGAAGAGAATATAAGAGAAAATCTTTGTGACTTCTGGATTGGTAAAAATTTCTTAGATAAGACATAAAAGAAAAATTGATACATTTCCCACAAATTAAACATTTTCTCTTCAAAGGATATTAAGAAAATATGAAAAGACAAACCAGAGATTAGGAGGAAATATTAGCCAACCATATAACAGATAAAAGACTTGCATCCAAATTATATAAATAAATCTTATAAGCCAATTATAAGACAAACCACCCTATTAAAATACACTAAATATTTGAATATTCAGATCATCAAAGATATACATGAATGTCAAATGAACACGAGATATGTTCCATATCATTAGCCATTATAAATATGTAAAATAAAACCACAATTAAATATCGGTACAAAATAGGGCTAAAACTCTTTTAAATGACAACACTAAGCATCAGTGAGGATTGAGAACTTTCGTACATTTCTCTTGGGACTGCAAAATGGTACACTTACACAGGACATATGACCCAATAATCTCACTCCTACACACTTATTTACGAAAAATGAAAACATACGATCACACAAAAACTTTTATGCAAATGTTCATGACAGCTTTATTCATATTACCCCAAAACTCAAAACAACCCAAATGTTCATTAACTGGTAAATGAATAAGCAAACTGTGGTATAGCCATACAACCTAATACTGCTCAGCCATAAAAGGGAGTAACTTACCTATGCATGCAACAGAATAGATTAATCTCAAGAGTACTATGTTAAGTGAAAAAGATAGACACAATATACTGTATAATTCCATTTATATGAAATTTTCAAAAAGGCAAAATTAGAGTGACAGAAACCAGCTCAATGATTGCAGGAACTGGCTGGAGGTAGAGGATTGATTGCGGAGGATCAGCAGGCAAGTTCCTTGGTTGATGGACATGTTTTACACCTTGACTGGTGATTACATAGGCTAAACTCATCTAATTATACACTTTTCAGTTGTTGAAGTTTTTTTATTTAAATTATACCTCAATAAAGCTGACCCCAAGAAGAATGAATGTTCTACCTAAAGGTCCCTGAGGTTGTCTCAGTTGAAATGTTAAGTTAATGATATTTAAAAGAATGTTAAGAGGCCCCCCCAAAAGCTTGGAGAAATCATCAAAGGTAGACCATAAAAATGTAAATAAAGAGAAATTGCCCAGAATTGAAAAGTTACAATTGGAAAATCAAACCAGTGGTAATTTTGTCAGGACAATTAAAAAATAATGAGGGAGAGAGGAGAGAGAAGAAGGCTGAGCAATACAAATAGGAAAAACAAGGGAAAGGAAGTGAGAATGAATATGAGTGATCTCAATATTGTCACATAGTGAGGTTTGCAAAGTTACTTTTAAAGCCACTTTCTTGCATATTAATTATGTATTGGTTCCAGTGCCAGGATATTGATTCCTTGATGTGGACAGTTCTTGTGCTTTCCTGCAACAGCAGGGAAAATTTCAGAGGGCACCTCTTCTCTCTGCCAGTGTCAGAAGGGGGCAGACTTGAACAATGCTTGATTGTTTTGTAGTTGAATGGGTTTGGGGAATGTTTTGGAATTAAAGACAAGAAATGCTTATTGATGGCTTCTATGTCCTGGCTATTGTAAATAGAGCTGCAATGAACATTGTGGTACATGACTCTTTTTGATTATGGTTTTCTCAGGGTATATGCCCAGTAGTGGGATTGCTGGGTAGTATGGTAGTTCTATTTTTAGTTTTTTAAGGAACCTCCATACTGTTCTCCATAGTGGCTGTATCAATTTACATTCCCACCAGCAGTGCAAGAGGGTTCCCTTGAATGGATAAAGAAGATGTGGTACGTATATACAATGGAATATTACTCAGCCATAAAAAGAAACAAAATTGAGTTATTTGTAGTGAGATAGATGGACCTAGAGTCTGTCATACAGAATGAAGGAAGTCAGAAAGAGAAAGACAAATACCATATGCTAACACATATATATGGAATCTAAAAAAAAGAAAAATGGTTCTGAAGAACCTAGGGGGAGGACAGGAATAAAGATACTGACGTAGAGAATGGACTTGAGGACACGGGGAGGGGGAAGGGTAAGCTGGGACGAAGTGAGAGCGTGGCAGTGACATATATACACTACCAAACGTAAAATAGCTAGTGGGAAGCAGCCGCATAGCACAGGGAGATCAGCTCAGTGCTTTGTGACCACCTAGAGGGGTGGGATTGGGAGTGTGGGAGGGAGACGCAAGAGGGAGCAGATATGGGAATGTATGTATATGTATAGCTGATTCACTTTGTTATAAAGCAGAAGCTAACACACCATTGTGAAGCAATTATACTCCAATAAAGATGTTAAAAAAAAAAAGAAATGCTTTTTGAAGGGCAGGTTTCCAATTCCACCAGCCCATGTTGAAGGACTGGAGAAATGAAATGCTTTGCTGAAGAAAAAAAGATGTTCAGAAATGGAAATAAGCAATTTCAAAATAGAATGTGATGAAAGAAACGATAGACTGAATGACATCAAAAAATTTTTAAAGGAAAACAGAAAAATATTTTGTAAAGCAATTTCAAAGAAGGCCTATATTTCCAAAATAAAATAATTGGTCTCGAGGATGAGCTCATGAAAAATCCTTAACTAGCTTCTGGAGATAGAAACCTCAAGACAAGCAGAGCAGTCATGAGGAATGTCTCACAAAGCAGGAAGCATGGTGAGAGGTAGCATAGCCTTTCAGGGCAGAGATGAGAGAAGAACCAAGAAGAGGGCTGGGAGTGGTTAGGGCTAGAGGGAAAGAATGCAAGGAGGTGGGGCAGGAGGACACAATAACATCTTATTTCCTAATGACCACAGTGAAAAACTTGGAAATATTTGTTGCAAGTTACAGGTGGCAGGTTAATGTGGCTGAAGGGGGTGGAAGACAGCAGACAGCTATAGTTATAAAGAAAGAGTTCATGAGTTCAATTTTTTTTTAACTAAGGCACATAAACTTCATGCTCTGTCCCACTCAATGTTTACACTGTCACATCTTGACCGTTTCTCCCCATTTGTGTGTGTTTTGTGGCCAGAGACACCCAAATACATTTTTTTCCCTTCCCATATGGCATTTTTTGCCCTTTACTTTGAATACACTTCCCTCTCAACTGTCACTTTTTTGGAAAAAAAATGTTTCCAGATGTATCTTCACTCCAAAGTGAGTTATTTTGGGTCGCTGTAACTCATCCAATAAATGTCATTATATAATAAGCAAAGCCACCTCTGTTGAGCATGTATTATGTTCTGAAACTGTAGTTGTTGCTTTATACATGTTATTCCTAATCCTCATGAAAGCCAATAGAATAGGTACAGTAATCTTTAAAGTTAAGCAAGCTGGGGCACAGGGAGCTTTTGTAAAGAGCTTGAGGTCACACACCTGCTAATCATTGAGATTTGAGCCCAGATCTGTCTGCTCTAGAGAACACATTCTCCATTTCACCAGGCTACCTTTTGCACTAGTCTTTCGTATTGTAATTATTTTTTTACGTGTCTCTATCCCTTACTAGACTGTGAGTTCTTCCAGGTTGAGACATGATTATTCATCTTCGTCTCTCCAATGACAAATACTGAGCCTACTCAGGGTTAAACAAATGTTTGATAATATATGAATAAAAGAATGAATGAATGATAAGTGAATGAATAACTGAGAAGTTTCCATGGTGAGCATGAAAACAAAGCAGGGGTTGTGAGTTATGCAATTTAAATATGTAAAGGTACCAAGCTCTAAAAATTGAATTCAGTGTTACTCTTTGTAAAAAGTAATTAAAATAGAACACACAAATGTGTTATATATTGAAATCCAAGACAATTTAAACCACTTTCATATAAACATATGCTGCCAGTCTGACTTGTTTTGACTCAGACTGGCAGAAAATTTCTCCTGCCACCTCTGTGCCTATGTTTGAACTTCACTGTAAATGTGTCATTGGTTCTGAAGCTGATTGCTTGGCATATTGACTTGATGTTTCTACTTCTATGAAAATCCCGATTGCTTACATAGCTCTGAATGACAGCAAAAGGGAATCACTGGAGCAATGAATCAGAAATTTGGAAAAATAGAGCAACATGATTTATCTAGATGAACCAGCATAATTCTTAACTTTATCTATGTGTGTGAGGGCTAGACTTTTTCAAATGAGCAGTAAACAACAGCATGTGGTAGGTTGTATTATTGTTTGCAATATTCATCTCCTCTTTCCCTGTAAGAGGATTATGTATCCCAGCCCATTGCTGTCTTCCTTATAGTTGTTACATATTTCCCTGCCTTTTTGACTTCAGGCTTAGCCATTAGACTTGCTTTGGCCAGTGGCCTGTGACAAGACACAGATGTTTGCCACATCTGAGCAGAAGATTTAGGAGACATCATCTGTCTCCATTCTTGTTCTTCCCTCACTGCTCTGAAAATGGCATGTCCTATAAGGGGACAGAAAGAAGAAGACACATAGAACTGAGCCAAGCAGAGCCAAACAGAGCCACGGCAACTACAGCTTACTCACAAATGCAGATGTATAACTTGAGCAAGAAATAAACGTTCATTTTTGTGAACCACTGAGATTTGGGTGATGTTTATTATGCAGCAAATCTGACTGATAGATTGAAATTTAATGGAAATGAAAAAGCAATGTTAGTTTTTTACAAAAATGGAAAGAATAGCCCTCTCCCCAGTGATATATAGAAGTTTGCCCTTGGGTCTCAAAGGAGGACTGCCTATACCCAGAGTCTCAAAGAAATCACTCAGCCCTTCTACCAGGACTTGCAAATTCAAGGGGACACTGGCTTTCAGATCCTTCCTTGTTCTCAAACAACAAAGCTCAAAAATCAAAACCAAAACAAACAACAAACCTCCTCCTTTACCACTTGTCAGAAAATACCAATGCATAACAATTTATGCAAGTAGAAAACAGAAGTGGTCACCAGGCCACTTGTCCTGCAGTCAATTCTGAAATCCATCTAGACATAATCTAGGGCTCTCTATTCTCTTTTTTATAGATGAGGAAACTGAATCTCAGGGTGATTACCATGTTGAGTTTCCAAGGTTACTGTTATGGGCTGAATTGAGTCCCCCTGCCCCCTGCCAAATTCATATTTTGTATTGGAGATAAGGCCTTTAAAGAGGTGATTTGTTCGAGAGCTATTGAGGCTGTTAGGATAGGCCTTAATCCAACCTGGTATCCCTATAAGAAGAGGACATTTGGACACATAAAGAGACACCATGGAAAGACGAGGTGAGGACACAGCAAGAAGGTGAGCATCTACAAACCAAGGAGAGAGGCCTCAGAAGAAAACAAAACTGCTGACAATTTGATCTTGGATTTTCTGCCTCCAGAAAATAAATTTCTATTATTTTAGCCACCTAGTTGTTAGTATTTGTCATGGCAGCCCTAGTAAACCAATACTGTCGCAGAATTAATAAACAGCTGAGGAGTATTTGAAATTTGATCTGCAAAACTCCAGAGCTCTTTCCACACTAGTGATTTCCTGCCTCTTCTTAACCAATGTTAATTTATTACCTGTGTATATCTATATAGAGATAGGACTCTGCAGCTAATGATAGCTAAATCAGCCCATATTGAGCACTTACTGTGTATGACTATGTAAAGAGCTTTGCATGCAGACAGGCTAGATCATACTATGAGAAGCAGTTAAACTGCTAAGTAAGGGAGATCAGTTGTTTTCCCAAGTCCTACTCACCACTCTAGACTCAGTTAAACTCCACTTCCTGTTGGAAGGATTCAGACTATAATGTGGATTCCCCTTTGAAGATTTCCTATGAAGTCTTGTGTTTATTTTTATCATGATTCTTATCAAAGTTTTGAATTTCTTACATTTGTAAGCTATTTATTCTGGATACTGATTTCTTAGATATCAGAGACTGTGTTTTCATTTATTCTCACTCTTTGCACAGTATCTGGCACATCATAAGCACTAATTTTTTTTTCTCAAAATGAGGCTTCATGCAGTTTCTTACCATTTCTTACCAAAGATAACTGACTTGATAAAAGATGATCTAACTGACTTGAAAGAGTTCTTCATTGAATGTATCATCCCAGAGTGAGAAAAATTATCCTCTTTCCTTGGAAGAAACAGGTCCATCTCAATGTGTACCAAATATTTTTGGGCAATTTAGGGGGTGGAATTTTGCAGAAATACAAAATATGATGAATCAGACAGATGACAATGATCTTTTTTTAACCACATCTTTGCCACCTGTGTGAACTTCCCTTATACCATTTTTATTTTCATTTAAAAGCCTACCATCACCACTCCTAGTGGTGCAAGGAATGGTAGTGGTAGATTTTTAAAAAGTCTTTCAAGGGCTAAAATAGCTTAACACATAATTATCCTTTGATAAAGATTTGATAAATGAATGATCAGAGGTAATCACTAATTATTAGAGAAATGCAAATCAAAACTACAATGAGGTATCACCTCACACTGGTCAGAATGGCCATCATCAAAAAATCTAGAAACAATAAATGCTGGAGAGGGTGTGGAGAAAAGGAGACACTCTTGCACTGCTGGTGGGAATGTGAATTGGTTCAGCCACTATGGAGAACAGTATGGAGGTTCCTTAAAAAGCTACAAATAGAATTACCATATGATCCAGCAATCCCACTACTGGACATATACCCTGAGAAAACCAAAATTCAAAAAGAGTCATGTACCGAAATGTTCATTGCAGCTCTATTTACAATAGCCCGGAGATGGAAACAACCTAAGCGCCCATCATCGGATGAATGGATAAAGAAGATGTGGCACATATACACAATGGAATATTACTCAGCCTTAAAAAGAAATGAAATTGAGCTATTTGTAATGAGATGGATAGACCTAGAGTCTGTCATACAGAGTGAAGTAAGTCAGAAAGAAAAAGACAAATACCGTATGCTAACACATATATATGGAATTTAAGGAAAAAAAAAATGTCATGAAGAACCTAGGGGTAAGACAGGAATAAAGACGCAGACCTACTGGAGAACGGACTTGAGGATATGGGGAGGGGGAAGGGTGAGTTTTGACAGGGCGAGAGAGAGTCATGGACATATACACACTAACAAACGTAGTAAGGTAGATAGCTGGGGGGAAGCAGCCGCAAGGCACAGGGATATTAGCTCGGTGCTTTGTGACAGCCTGGAGGGGTGGGATGGGGAGAGTGGGAGGGAGGGAGACGCAAGAGGGAAGACATATGGGAACATATGTATATGTATAGCTGATTCACTTTGTTATAAAGCAGAAACTAACACACCATTGTAAAGCAATTATACCCCAATAAAGATGTTTAAAAAAAAAAAAAAAATCAGATTTTCAGATTTTCCTTGCTTCTCCTTTGGTACCATAATCCTTTCCAGCAATCACCTTACTTCTTTACCTTGCTTCACAGAAAGTCTTCTTCAGCAAGTTGCCACCTTCACTGTCTCCACCTAACCACCTCCAGTTTAGTTTTTTTTCCACTCCAGATAGACTTCCAGTCCAGTCTGACCATTGCACTAGCACCTCACATCCAGGTCATCAGTGATTCCATGTTGCTAAATCAAATTAATATGTCTCATCTTTTTCAACTTTCAGTGGCTTTTCACACAGTTGACTAATCTACCCTTTTTGAAACACCTCCTCTCATAGGCTTCTATGATAGTCATGTCTCTTCTGGTTGCAAGTAATAGGAACACAACTCAAACCAACTTGTTTAAACACAAAAGGAATTTATTGGCTCTTTTATCCAGGAAGTTCAAGGAATGTTGCTAGCTTAAGGCACCATGGGATCTAGAAGTTCAAACAATATTATCAGAAATCTATTTTTCTCTATCTCAGCTTACATTTCCGCTGTTATCTTGGTTGTTAGGTAGGTTCACCTCACATGGCAACAAAGAAGGCTATTAGCTGTTCTAGACTTATATCAATCATCCTTCTCTTTACTGGTCTTAATTGCGGGGGCGGGGGGGGGGGGAATGCCTCTTTCCTGTGAGAATTAGCAGATGTCATAGTAAAACCTTAATTGAGCAAACCTAGTGCCACGTCCAACCTAGAGTTGGTGAGGAGGGTCAGTTGTATTAGGAAAGAACTAGCCCCACCTGAACTGCATGTATTGTGGTGGAGAGGAAAACATTCAACCTACAAAAAGCACATGTTCCATAGCTTCTGTGACAACCCCCTGTCTCTTGTTTTTCTTAAGTCCCTGCCTATTCTTTCTCAGTTTCCATTGTTGGCTTTACCTCCAAGTGTCCAACTCTGAGCTTTGTTATGAGCCTTCTTTTCTTTTCTCTTCATCCTCTCTTTTTAGCTGTTGACTAGAGTTCTAAGATCCATGGTTTAAATTTACTTATGAAGATAATGATTCCTCAAATGTATGTCCACCAGAAGCAATCTCTCCTCTGAGTAACAAATACATGTTTCTAACTGCTTACTTGAAATTTCCACATGGACATCTATATGAATCTCACAATGGTGTTCTTGGGTTCTTTTTTCCCCTCAAAACCTATTATTTTCCCCAGTCTTTAACATCTCATTAAATGACATCAACATCCATTAGTTGTTCAGTCTAAAAATGTAGAAAACATCCTTGTCTCCTATCTTTCCTTCAATTCCCATATTTAATTCATCAGCAAGTCACACAACATATAGCATCAAAATACATTCAAATCCATCCATCTCTGTCTAAGCCATCCTAATTTCTCATTAGACAGCAGCAACACCCTAATAAATTGTCCTCTTCTACTCTTCCCCTTCTCTAATCCAGTTTCCTACTTGGTGGTTGGAATGATCTTTTTATCATCTCTTACCTCGTCTCGCTAAACTTCCCATCTCCTTCACTGTATTAGACCCATGCTGGTCTCCTTTCTGTTCCTGTAACTAAGCCATTTCCTGCCTCAGAACATTTGCATTTGCTCTTTCCACTGTCTGTAAATGTTCTTTCTCCTGCTCTTTGAAATTTTCATTTCTTAGCTTAAATAGCCTCTTTGTAGTGGGACCTTCCTTTACCTCCCTATCTAAGTTTACTTCCTCCTTAATGCTCTTAATTCCTCACTCACTGGAAAGGATATAAGGTCCAGGAGCATATGAACCTTGACTATTTTGTGTACCACTAAATTGCCAGGACCTAGGACAGTGCTTAGGCATTCAAAATCTATTTGAATGAAGATCCCCATTTCCTTCATGGAATTCATTAAAGTTCCTTTCTTTCTTATTTTTCTTACTTGTTCAATGACTGTCTTCTCCACTAGAATGTAATCTTTGTAAAGGCATGGCAATTTCACCATATTTCCAGTACCTTGTACTTATTTTTTTTAATTTTATTTTATTGAAGTATAGTTGATTTACAATGTTGTGTGTTACCTTGTACTTAGTAGGCACTTAATATATATTTGTTAAATGAATATTTGAGACAATGCTTATTAGCGATTCCTTCCTGAAGTTAAGCAGAGACCATCATTAATAAAGCATTCATATTGACTCTCCCACATGAAAAGAGGAAATCATACTAATTACGATATAAAAGCTATACCTAGGTCTTGGCCAACATTTGCCATTTTGAAACAGGAATTGGAATTGTTAATCATTAAAACTAAATTAAAATATGGTTAGGTGCAAATTCTGTAAAAGGACATATAGGACCTTTATAACCAGATTTCTACATTCTGGGTCTCTATACTACTATAGGCACCATATACCTTTCAGTACCATCAATCTCTCATATTTCTTGGTCTTTCACACCTCAATGCTTTTTGCATTTTGTTCCCCCATTCCTGTAGTGTCACTCTCCTCCTTTCTTTACATAGTGAAGTCCTATTTACCTTAGGCATAAATGTTCATTCTATGGATGCACTCCCCAAATTTTGCTCTCCCCTTCTTGGTATTCACAATAGTTTTACATATTCTTAACATAATATTTATTAAATTTTATTCATACACACATTTGTGTGTGTGTGTGTGTGTGTGTGTGTGTGTGTGTGTGTGTGTGTGTGTGTGTGTGTGTGTGTGTGTGTGTGTGTGTGTGTGTGTGTGTGTGTGTGTGTCTGTCTGTCTTTTATTTTCTAGTATCTTTCTCTCCTCCGAGATTCTCAGTTCTCAAGTTCTGGGACCCTGACTCACTAATTTATTTTAACTTCAGTAGCTATTGCATCACTGGCATGTAGTTGGTACCAAGAAATGTAGGCAAAAATAGAATTAATGTGGCTGTCATATTTCATCCCAAATAGGCCAGTGATATGTTTTGTAGTCAACCAATTGAAGAGGCAAAAATAAAATCAACTTACATTTTTATATCATTTCTAATTTTTCTTCCAAACACTTACACATCAATTCTCTCATTTAATCCTCATGATATCTATAATAACAAATCATTCCCATAGTACACTCAGGAAAAGACAGGTGAAGTCATTTGTCTGCAGTCAACAGCTAGTAATTGGCATTAAAGAAAAAAACTTTCATCTCTTGACTCCCAGCTGCACACTCTTTGAACTGCCTCAGGCATTCATTTTCGACCTTGATTCATGATAGAGTCATTAGTACTTGTACTGATATTATAGTAATCCTAAAAAAGACAACTGGTTATCGAACATGAAAAATAATATTCAATTTGAATAGTCATCAAAGAAAAAATGACACAGTTTTTCCTTATTCAATTAACATTAAAATAATACTGTTGTGGAGGGATGTGGTAAGATGACTTTTTTTTAATTGGTATCAGTAAAAATTGATTTAAAACTATCCTTTGGAAAGTAATTTGGCTATATTTTGTAAGAAGCTTAAACCATTTAAACACCTCATAAATCCACTTCTTGGAATGTATATTACAATAATATGAGACATAGCTTTATGTACAATAATGTTTATTGTAGATAATAGAGCATTGTTTATAATAGTAGTAAAAATTGAAACAACCTAAATATACAACAATGAGAAATGACTGATTTGAAGTATGAGGGAATATTATGATGGCAATAATTATACTTTCAAATCAATTACAGTAACAGGAGAATCCTTATCTTATAATGCTAATTTTAACCAGATATAAAATAATATGTTTTCATAATCTCATACTTGTAGAAATATGCATAGAAATAAAACCAAAAATAGATTAAAATGCAAAGGGTATTTTTCTTTTGTTGGTGGGACAAAGGCAACTTTAAATTTATTTATTTGTATAATAGAAAAAGTAAAATAAAAAGTAAATACTTTCAGTCTTTTTCAATACATAACAAGCTCTAAAACACAACAGGCAGCATACCCACTACAACTGACAAGAAGGTTCAAAGATAAAGAAAAATTTAATCTCCCTTTTGTCTAAGAAATTTGATTACTCAATGAAACTGTGGTTGTTTCCATGGGAAAAAAAGGGTCAAATAATGGAGCTAGCAGGGGAAAGTATGGGTTTTAGTGGGACACAAGGAAACAAGAGGCCATGAGAAAACAGGAAAGAGACTCCCAAGCTATAGAGTAAGGCAAGCACCCAACTCCCCAATAACATCAGATGACATTAAGAACAAAAGTTTTCAGTTGAATTACATAGTATCCAGTGTCTCTTTTCTTATTGCATTCCACCTGCTCCCATCTTTATTGGTCTTCATATTAAACTTCTTAAATTTTCTATCTACTGACCAGGTAGTGTGATCTTTGTAACTTCCCAGTGCCCAAGATGGTTGGTGCTTATCACATAGTAAGTTCTTGTGAGTTTATGGAATTGAGTTAGATAAGCATTCTAATAAGTTTTCTAATAAGGGGAGATGATGAAAACAGATTTTTAGGAAGGTAGATGTGGTAGTGATATATGAAATAACTCAAGTACAGAGAGGCTGAATTTAGGAAGTGTAGATGAATCACGGGTATAGTAGCTTAGGTCAAAAGGGTTCTTTTAGAGTGGGCTACAAGAATGAACTAAAGTAAGAGTGATGACCAGTATATTTAACAACCTGTGCAGCATGGATACTGACCAGCCAGAAGAGAAGCTGGCTGAGCAGGGGTTCTGGAGGGCCCATGAAGCAGAGTCTGGTGTAAACCGTCAGGATGCTGGATGGTGCAAGGTTGTTTGGGAGGTCCAGTAGTCAGGACACAGTGGTCAGGTGATGGTGAGTACCTAGGGGGCTCAGGACAGAGGTAGAGGGAAAAAAATTCTACAATTCAAAGTCAGTACAGATGCACAAATACACAACACCTGATGTCTTCCTGGGTTAGAAAGAGTGATTGCATTTGGGAAGAACGAGTTAGGACAACTGGTTAGAAAACAACAATGTAAAAAAAATGTATTAGAAAAGCTTCTAGCATTTGTTGGGGAGAATATTGAATGGAGTCAATTTTGATGGTAAAAAAATGGAATTGGTTTGAGATGATAGTAGGACATCTAAGTGGGACTAGTCAAAGTAAAGTTGAAGATTTATGATTTATGAGAGGTACTAGCATCTGAACATATAAAACAAAGAGTAACAAAGGTGTTAACTGGGGAAGCCCAAGGAGGGAAATCCACTGGAGTTTGCAAAAAAGGAGAAGAGGAGAGATCTAAGCAGACAACATCATGGATTGCTCAAATTAGGGGCATTTGAAGAGTCGTTTTCTTTTTTTCTGTTTTTCTGAAGTTTCCATATTTTCTACAACAGTCATGTCAAATGGGGAAAACATTTACTTTTAAATCTGATTTTATTTTCACCAAATACATTATCTAGAGCAGTATACCTGAAAGTGTGATCTCAATCACAGGGCTAGCTAATTAAAATAATTATTTGTTGGTTCCAGGCCTAATGAATCAAGATCTCAGTGGATGGTGCCAGGAATCTACATTTTAAACAAGCTTCCCAGGGGACTCTCATGCACACTGAAGTCTTAGAAACCAGTGACCCAGAGCACAGAAGTACAGCACTCAGGAACATTTCCTTATCTCTTTTGGCATCGCTTCTAATCAGTGTGTATTGCTTCCATCTGGAGCCTGGGGCCTAGCTCAGCTTCACTGAGCACAGAGCTTTCCTAAACTCCCAAACTCTTTTCAGAATTTCTACCATGTTCCTGCCTGAGAGAGAGTACTCAGTAAACCACTTGGTTAATGTGTTCCAGGTAGACTTAGATAAATCAACTGGCCCATTAAAATTTTTTGCCCTTTTTAAGGGATAGAGTTTTGAGGGTTTTTTCTTGACCCTTTATCCTTTTTCATAAGTTTCATCTTGATACAAAGTTACCCCTTTATTCTTTGATTTTCTCCAGTGATATTAGTCATAAGAGGTGCAAAAAACGAGCCCAGTATGAAACATCCATTGTTGCAAACAATGAGATGACCTCACAGTTGGAAGAGGTCTGCTTGCCTTTGAGAAAAATTGAACAGAGTTTAATGACTTTATTTACACAAACACACTGTGCACAGCCTTTGTCCAAGGCCTATTATCCCTCATACTAACCTAGGGAAAAATATTAAAAAGATAATAAGGACATTTCTTTCTAAAAGTTGTGGTAAAGCATTAAAAGATGTATAATTTCTGCTTGGATAAAAGTTGGATAAAAAGATTTAAATACAGATTTTTTTGAGAAGCATTAAAATGTGTAAAACCATTCTTACTGGGAAAGACATTTTTTATCTAGGTTTCCCTTTTTTCTCCACTCAAATGTAGATATTGTCTTGAAGATTAAAACACTTTTTGAAATTATGTAATGGGAAACTAAAGGGCAGTATTGAAATCACACATTGAGCCATGCTAACAAATAGTACTAAGGGTTATTTTCTCACATCGATGCCCTCTAGCAAGATCAGAGACAAGGTTACATATTCCCAAATGGAACCAGTTAACTGCGGTATCCAGCGTGTGGTACTAATGAGGCTAAGGTCAGGGTTCAGTTCCAAAACAAGCTGGTTAGCGTGACAAGAGCGATGGCCTCCCCAACCTGGCTATACAAAGCATTAGTCACCTAGGGATTTTTAAAACATCTTTTTGTATTATAAATTTCTGGGCCTTATTCCAGGCCAACAGAATCAAAATTTCTGGGAGTGGGGTGAGAAACCTAAGCTGTTAATGAAATCCCTAGGCAATTCTTATGCCAGTCAGAATTTGGGGATCAATAACCCCAGGGGAGCCAGCCCAAGCAAGAAGTAATCCAGGGTGACTGCTTGGTGGTCTGCAACTCCAAACTGCAAATTCTAAAACTGTTTCAGTTGAGGAAGAACCCTCAAAATCTCCAGCAAGTTTGTCCTTCTGCACCCACAGATTGGGTTTCTCAGGAGAAGCGATGAATACATGAAGATTTCAAGTCTTAATGATAAAGAGCAGGCCTGGTATCTTAAAATAGCCCTTCTAAATGCCTCTTTTCACGTACACTTCACTGAGCTTTTAAATGCCAAGGGACTGAACTCACCTTTCCTCACACAACCTGAGACACACAGGAGAAACCCTCTCCTGCTCTGGAAAATGGACACCAATCTCAATCCTCTGAAAGCAGAGATCGTTTCTCCTGAACTTCCCCTGATACGCTTCTGGAGGAAAACATAGAGAAAGGATATATTCTTTGGAGAATTTGGGAGGTTTGTTCACTGCTGGATTATTTCCAAACACAAAAATCAGTCCCTGTCCAAGACCAGAAAAAACCAGGATGGTCCGGCAGGCGATCGTGAGACCAAACCACATGATAAATCGAAGTCTTTATTGAGAATTTGTGTTGGAACAGAGGGGAGGGGCTCTGAGGCAGTGTGTCCTGAATAGGGCAACAGCAGGTGGACCAAATGGAAAGCGAAAAAAGCTGATAAATGGGGTAGAAAACAAAATACCAACAAAGTACATAAAGTTTTCACTTTCTGATCATCTGTGCTGAGGTAGAGTATATATCATCTGACTGTATTTGTTATATTGTTCAAGTCGGATAGATAACAAATAGCTCCCAGAGTTACGCAAATGCATTGGGATGGGGAAACTCAATTTATCTTAAGGCACAAAATAAAATTCATCTCTTTTCTTTTTTATAGTTTTTTTTTTCTTTTTTATAGTTTTAAGGCAACTTTTTTTTTTTAGTTTAGGTTTGGAAATCTCAATTTTAAAAGGTTCCTCCTACCTTTGAAGCTGGTATTAACTCCCTTTCTGTCAGAAATTGGACATGTTAACTCCTCACCAGCAGAATCTTCAGACCTAACCCAACTGGCTCAGCAGATCCTTCCTTAAATGCAAGTAACACACCCATTTCCACTGTCATCTAGCTAAAGCCAAAGCCAAGGAGATCTGCCTTTGCAAATTTTGGCAATTATAATTGACATTTATCCACCATCCTGTCTGTTACATATTTGGATACTTTTTGTTTAAAGATAAAGTTTCTCTCAGTGCCTCCTGTTCTAAATATGTTTAAGAGGTGGAATGGGCCTTGGGGAGAAAGCTGGCCCACGACATTACACGCTTTGTAAGATGCCAGGCACCTACACTTCTTAAGAGTTAATACTTTTAATACAGTGTTTTTCCCTAGAGAATCTTAACCTTAAAGGAGTTTCCATTCTGTTCTAGAAAATGAGGCAAAAAGCCATCTTTTCCTGAATTCAGCAGGGTCCTTGACCTCTCAGGCTACAGAGAGAAGTCTGGTTGCTGTCATTTTGAGACAGTCAGCCAAATGCTTTTACAAAAAAAAAAAAAAAAAAAAACTGGGGGTAGATGAAAGTTCTGCCTATAAAGTAGCTGTTACTACAGTGCATTGTGGTTCTATTACCGTGTACCCAAAGCATAAAGAATTCAGGTATGAAGTGGTGTGGCAAGAGTTGCAAATTAAATAAGATGTGCCTTGGGGTTTTTCCTTTAGTGGGCCGCAGAAACATGCCCATGACTCCAGGGAACATGGTGACTAAATCGAAAACAAAGCATTCATGCATCATGTTAAATGTAGCAGAGGAGAAGTTATTAAACACTTCTTGGTGATCAATTACATGAGATACGCCCTTTTTTCACAGCTTTGGTTTCAGGTATGTGGGAGAGTTGAAAATGTTTAATTGCACCTAATTTGGTTCTTCAGTTTAATCATATTGCCTAAGCATTGTGCTGATGTCTGTAATCTGTGTAAGAATTTGTAAGGGGCTTCATTCTGACACCTTCAGAGGAAGGGAATTTTTTTTCTTTTGTGAAATAATCATACCTAAGCTTTGATCTACTTTCTTGGAAATTAAGGAAATTATGAAAACATGCCAAGTATGTTATAGGTTAGGTACAATTTGGAAAGAAAGTCCTTCTTAGCATTCCTGTAGGCTTTACTTAATTAGATGCAGTCATTTTCATCACACCCACCAACCTATTGGCCCAAATCCTGAGAGAAGTTCCTTCCCAGATAGAAGCTAAAATAGAGACAGAGGGTAAGCATTCCTCTGTACCTGGCCCATTTCAGTGTTTTCTGTTGGCCACTCTGTTACCATCAATCACCTGAGATCTGATCATTCCTCCAATCTTGCTGACTTCCGATTTTCTAGACTTCTTATTTAACCACCACGTTCAAGCATTTTCACCTCCTGGCTTCAAGACAATCTTCTCCTTTTCAGACCCTCTCTACTTTTCTTCATAGTACTTAGTAATACTTAAAATCACATTATTTATTTATTTAATGTCAGCTGTTTGTCCATTTTCTCTCACTAGAAACTCCATGAAAGAACGGAGCTTGTTGGTCTTGTTGACTCTTAAATCCTCAGTGTCTATTCTGGGGTCTAGAACAAAGTTTGTCTTCATTAAATGGTTGATGAGGGGATGGGTGGATGGATGAAACCCTGACATTTACTAGGCTCTGTTCTGGACTGGTTCATGTCCCTGATTAACTCCAATAGAGTAGGCTCCATGGACTTCAGACCTCATGGTATATTTTAGGCAGTTACCAAAATCTTTGTACATACAGTACAAGCAAAAAAAAAAAAAAAAAGTTAAAGAATTTAAAATCTGCTGAGAAGGTCAAAACAAAATAAACATGAGAATAACATCTGAGTGATAGTTGACCAGAAAGGGGAAACCATATGACAACTGATGAGGCTGACTTAGGACCAAAAGTTTTGGGAAAGCAGACTCACCATTAGAGCTACTCCTGGTGCCTTTGCTCTAGAGGTGATGGATAGAATGGATAGAAAATAAGAATCATTGTTTTCCAGATCAAACTGAATCAATGTCTTCCCCTCAACAGTATATCCAAATGTAAGGATCAAGCATAAATAAGAGCAAAGTAGCAATGGTAACCATCTTAAGTCAAAAGTTTTAACTGGATATAAGCGAATGTAGAGAGATGATGAAGGGCCCTTGTAGCCAGGATAGGATTTCACTTACTCTTCATAAGAAAACTATCAAGGAGACAATGACCAATTTTATAGGAAACTGAAAATCAGACTTATTAAACGTCTTTCAGGTCATATAATGATGAATATGTGATTCAAACCCATATACATGCTCTTTCTACGATACCAGGAAAGGCAAATGGGTATCATTTTACCTTCCATTCTGATTGATTGGTAGCAACAGTCTCAAGACCAGTGTTGGAAAGCACTCTAAGACTCCAGCAGGATCCATGGGGCTGAGTGGGGAGGTCAGCCATGTCAAGGAGGAGTGGCTGCACCCATGTGGTTTGCCATCTCTACACATGTTAATTTTTATCATGTTAGGTAATTTGGGGAGAAAGATACTCCATGAAAGATTACTAACAGTCTTAGTACAGGGAGTAAACCTGACTAGGCTTTTCTTCTATTTAAACAGACAAATCATGCTTTTTCTTAATCAAAGTATAGTTGATTTACAATGTTGTATTAATTACTGCTGTACAGCAAAGTGATTCTGTTATACATACTTATATACATTTTTAAATATTCTTTTCTATTATGGTTTATCACAGGATATTGAATATAGTTCTGTGTGCTATACAGTAGGACCTTGTTGTTTATCCATTGTATATATAGAAGCTTACATGTGCTAACACCAACCTCACACTCCATCCACACTTTTTGAGGGGACCTCTACCTGGGTATAAAATGAAGTATTTATTTTAGATTTTCTTCATTTTTATTAATTACAAAGGAGTACATACTTGTAACAAGCAAAAAGGTACGAAGACCCAGAAAGAGTTTAAATAATCTCCCTCCACTCCACCAATCTCTCCCACTCCCACCTAGACAAACTGGTATGTTTCCTTCCACATCATCCTCTACGTTCCTCCATGTTTTCCATGTTCTGCATACACACACCAAACTGGAGTTTATCATTTGTTTTTGTAAGTACATCACTCTATCTATCTATTATTTGTCTATTTTCCTCAGTATTTCTCATTTAATATTATCTACTATGCTACATACCATAATTTATTCTACCATTCCCCTGTTGATGGACATTCAAGTTTCCAATGTTTTACCATGTCGTATAAAGCTATAGTAAATATCCTTGTACACACATCTTTATGCACAGGTGCTGTCATTTTTATAAGATAGATTATCAAATGTGGAATTACTGGCTCAAAAGGTGTATTCATTTTTACTTTAATACACATTTCCATATTATTTTGCAAAAGTCAGTAGCAGTTTATCCTCCTATCGGCGATGTATGAAAGTGACATTTCCCTGTGTCCTCATCAGCACTTAGATGTTACATCATTTTTTTTAACTTTTGCAATTTGAAGAGCAAAAAGTGATATTTGATTGTTGCTTTCCTTTGCCTTTGCCTGACCACTCATAAAATTGAGCAGCTTTTATGGATTAGTTGGGTTTCTTCTGTAAGTTGATGTTTCGTCAGCGTTTAAAATACACGTTGTGTAATTTACCATTTTTCTTACCAATTTATAGATATTCTTTATATAGTCAAGAAGAGTCACCCTTTATCTGTCAGATGTGCCACAAAACCTTTTTATCTGTCATTTAGTTTTTTAAATTTTGTTTGCAATGTTTTTGTTGTAAAAATATATTTTACTTAAAGTACTTAAGATTCTCCCTTTTTATGACTCTGCTTTCCAAGCCTTGGTCAGTAAGCTTTCTTTTTTCCCAAAACTATTTTCCCACAAGTATTTTCCTAAAATTTCTTTTAATATATCTGAAGTTTTATTTCTTACATTTAAATGCCAATTTTTCTCTAATTTTTTTAGTTAATTTTTCTTTTAGGTGGGGTTGCCAAAGGGACCACTATTTGTTAAGTAATCTAGAAGGAGACTACACATAAACAGATCATTAGAAAAGAATGTAGACGGCAGTGTGGGCATAAGGGATGCTCATAGAGAGAAGACATATTCAACTTAGCCAGTGTATGAGAGTGTGCCCAAGGTGAGCCTTAAAGAATACTGCAAGCATATGCAAATCATACCAGTATTCTGTCTCTCTTTTTTCCTTGACTCAATCCATCATCGATATTTCTGATGCTACTCTCTAGCTCAGTCCTGATCACCAATAGTCCTACTTCTAGTGGGCGAATCTCAGTCTCAATGTCTAAAATTTTAGGCAATAACATACAGGAGTGGATCCAGCCAACAAGAGCATGCCCTGTCTAAATTAGGCAGCCTCCCAGCAACACTTTCTTATTCTTGCCATGTGGGAACACACCCAGATTATATAACTTTTAAAGAGAATTCTAAAATACTGATTTTTATGTAAACTAATTTTTAAACATTAGCAACTAATTTTGTTTAACAACACACACACACACACACACACAAAACATGTGAGCCAAACAAAAACCACCTCTACGCTTTATTCTTTCTAAGAGATACCACTTTGCAATCTCAAGGCTACTCCAAGCTCTACTGACTTTGATGTGTTCTGCATACTCTGCCAGGTTTGTCATCTCACACTCTTAATCAAAAACTGTCTGTTGTATTACCCCGTTTAATGAATTAAATCTCAAGCTCCTAGCCTGACTTTCAATATTGTCAGTGCTTGGCCTCCACCTACCTTGCCAGCCTTATCGCCCACACAGCCTGTGAAGATTAGTCCCTTCAGGCATATAACAGAATGTCTTATTCATGACATGCCCAATAAACATTTTTACACTGGCTGGATAAATGGCTTTTTGAGGAATAATGTGTTGACAAGTTTAGGTATGAGAGTTAGAACAAAGATTGGCAGGGTAGATAAGACTTAAATGGTGCAAAGCCTGGAATAAAGATGAAAGAGCTTGGACATTATGCTATAGGCAGGATGTGTAGTAGAAAGCATTCAAGACTAACAGATCAGGAAGCCTGGGTTTAAATCCAGCTCTTCCGTTTTTAAATTATGTGGTTCTGGATAAGTGACTTCCTATTAATCAGTTTAAATGTCTTTATTTATAAAGTGAGGAGATTGGAGGTTTTAGTTTTTGTTTTCATTAGGTAAAGACCAATTTGAGGGAGGGAAATGTTCTCAAGGTAGTCTCTTAGAAAGATTGATTTAATGATGAAAGTGGATATGAAGCAAAAAGAATCTTGAGATAGCAGTCATTTTGGAGATCATTGCATTGGCCAAACTGTGAAGTGAGAAAGTTGAGGGCCACAAAGTAGCATTAAGAATAAACAGAAGAAAGAGGATGCAGGCAACTCTATGAATAAAGAATTTACAGGACTTGGTTTCCAATTGGAGAGAGGAGAGAAAAAACTCAAAAAACATTATGGTTCTGAGTTTAGGATACAGGAAATATTTTGAAGACAAGGACTAGTAGGTGGTTAATAAATATTGTGTTAGGACATGTATTAATAACCTTACGTAGTTACATGGAAGAAGCAGTAAATATAAAGTAAGCAGAAAACATTTAAACTTCTCCCATCATTCCAGTCTACTCAGGGAGAGCATCTCTAAACAAATGACTTTGACAGTCAAAGGCTTCATCGTGACTTCTCTTCACTTCTATTAAATGAATGTCCTCCACATCTTAGACTGGAGATCTGAAAACCACGGAACTCTCGTAAACACATCACTCTTATAAACACATCACTCTGTAAACACGTCCCAATACATTTGGGATTTTTCAGATCAAAAATGCATCAAGAAAAAGAGCTAGAAATGCAGCATTTATCTCTTTTCCTGATAGCTTCCCTCCTCGGCATTGTACTAACGTCCCCTGAAAACACGTGCCTTCCAATTAGTTGGAGTTGAGTAGTAAAGGTGTTGAATTAAAACAGGGGTGCAAATTATCGGGGAAGACGTGGAAATATAATGTTATTTTGTAGCTTATAAATTCCTTGTGAAGAACATCTAGGACTACATCGTCACTAGTCATATATGGCTGTTGAGCTATTGATAAAATGTGCTCTTAAAATCAATTTCACCTATTTTTCTTTTTTCTGTTTCTTTTTACTTTTCTTAATATGGCTATGAATAAATGTAAAATAGCACATGTGGGTTACATTTGTGGCCCACATTTAGTGGATGGTGCTGCTCTAGAGTAAGGTTTGATCAACACTGAGGGCTAATCATCATGGCATGGGAGAAGCCATGTGCCAGAATTATCATATTCTGTCAGCTAAATAACTCCTGCCTTCTAGTTTCTTATTTCATTAACTCCCACACCCTAGAGTCTAAGAACGCAAGCAAACGGGTATTGATACCACACATACTGATATCATAAAGAAAGAAAGAATCATCTCCATTCTGGAGAAAATTGAGTTCTATTCTGGCCATGCTGAGTTTGAGGTAGTACATCCAGAGAGAATGTAAAAAAGGATGAGGAACATGGAATTGAAGCTACGGAGTGAAGATAGGGCCTGAGATGTCATATTAGGTGAACTGAAGCAAAAAAGGTGTTTAAATGTCCACATCTCCTAATACTCCATGTTCGGTCATAAATAAATTCATTTTCAATTGCTGAGACTCATTTCTCAGTGGTAAAGTAGGAATGATCATTTGTATTCCTCAGCAAATATTACTGGACCCCATCTTCAGATGCTGAAGATGCAATGATGAACAAGGCCCATCCTTGACTTCCAGAAGCTTTGATCTAGTCAGGGAAGCGTTAGGGAAATGGGCAGTAACGAGCTGGTATCAGAGTTGTCACAGTTGGATAACTACTGAGGAGCAGCAAATTCAGTCTTAAAGGGGGTCAAATTCCTTCACTCTGATCATCCATATTCAGATTTCTGTATTCAGCACAGCTATCCCTCTTCTGGAAACCTTCACAGTTGCCACTCCACACCCCAGCTATCTACCTCTTACCCCCGTGCATACCTCTACTAGCTCTGCCATCTGTAGAGTCATTACTTTTTTTGTCTCTCTGTCTCCATTACACTATGAAATCCTTGAAGGCAAGATTTTTGTGTTCTATCTCTAGATGCTTAGAAAACTTCAAGTACCAAATAAATATTTTCTCCTTCTCTTTCTTTCCTGTTTCTTCAAGCAGAGGTAAGCGCTAAAGTTATAAAAGCAAGCAGAGCTGAAAGACAGAATAAAGAATCCAAAATGTAGAGGGCTCAGGACTGTTCTTTGGGAAAATCTCCATTTTAGAAAAAGAGAGTTCTATGTCATGGAAGAGAATTTCTCAAAAAGAGTGTGGCAAAGAATATTATCAAATGCTGCAGTAATGAGAATGCAGAAAGACTGCTGATTTGGCTGTTGTATTACATTTGTTATCTGAATTCATGTCAAAATACTATAGAATAATTGTCCCAGTGACTTCTTCAGCTTTTTATCAATGATACATCTTTGTTTTTCTATCTGTGAGCATTACAAAGACCTTAGGCAAGGTTGAGATTCTTCTGCCAATGACAACAAAACTCTTTTGAAGTCTGGCAGATGCCTTCAGTGAACATACAGTGAGTGGTGAACTCCCAGCAGCAAGGGAAGTCGGGTGATTCTCTTGTTAGCACGAGCCACGCATGGCCTGACTCTAAGCATTGTTAAGGAAACAGCTTCAGTTTCTTCTTTCACTTATTTCTAGCGGGCTGTTGAAGCAAAGGTTCAAAAACATGAGAACCTCGATGAATCATACATCCTGTCTTCCTCCTCACAGACTCCATTATGACTCAAGGATCTTCACCCCTCAGACAAAGTACTGTGCTGGAAAGACGGCTGAACTCACAAAGGCCTGATTCTGAGTCCTGACTTTGCTACTGTCTAACCAAGAGCAAGTCATTTCTGAGGGTCTCGGTTTCCTCATCTGTAGAAGATACCTTCCTGTTAGCTTATAAGCTTCTTCAGAGTAAGCACCAAGTTTCACTTCTTTGTATCCTCATCCCTTAGATAGTATTTATATAAAGTAGACACTGCATAAGACGAATTTTAAAATGACTTTAGACTCCTAGTTTTAGTGTTCAATATCTGAAGTTCTGATATTTACCTAAAACTTTAAAATGCTTCATGACCACAAAATAATAGCCAGATATATTTTTGAATGCTGTATCATCAGCAAACTATGAGCCAGCCCTCTTCCTGTTTTTATATAGTTTTACTAGCACACGGTCACACCCATTCATTTACATGTATTCTATAACTGCTTTCAAGCTATAAAAGCAGTATTGAATAGTTGTGATAGAGACTGTCTGTCCTGCAAAACCTTAAATATTTACTATCTGTTCCTTTATGGAAAGGGTTTGCTGACCCCTGATATAGACTGTAGTTGACTGTGAATACCAAGAAAGCACGTTGAATAAGATCCAGGTGGGACTTTGAAGATAGTGCTGAACCCATGGGCATTCTTCCTTTCAGAGCCTACCTTTCAGTAGGATGAGCTGAGTGGTCAGTAAACATAACTTTACTTGAGGATCGCGTTTATTTAGAGGGTCTGCGTGCTCAAGGAAGCTGCCAGAATGCAACACTGAGAAGTAAAAATCAACCTTCAGATTTGAAAGCACTGGCAATTCAATAATGTCTGAAAAGTAGGCCAAACCACACACGCGGCAAGAGCTATTTTTGCCTGGCTAGTTCTTCTTTACATTCGAGAGCAAACTCTAGCCTCAGCAACTCTAGGAAGTACTACTAGAAGCACACCTGACATGTTTAAATGGTATATTTCATGACTGGCTCTCGTTATGACTAGGCGATTCTCAAGGGATCATCTTTCTATTCCCAGTATGCAACACATTTCTTGGTGTGGCACGTAATACAGGCTCAATAAATGCTTTTGAACCAAACTGAACTGAACATGTGGGTTCAGGTTGGACAAAGACATCTACCTTGGCCTGAATTGTTGAATTAATACCAAATATCTTTCTTTCCAAACTTAGGGAATAAATAATAATTTTCCTAGATTTTTTTCACTCCCTCCCCCACTATCAAATCTGATTTCGAAAAGCAATAAAACCACACAAAGTTCAAATGTTTGCTAAGCACCTACTCTGTGCAAGGCAAACAGAGGCAACCATAATTCCTTTTGGCCTCATAATTCTTTTTTCTCCCAGATTCCCTTGAGGTCAATTAAGATCTCCCTTTATGCTGAGGACACGCAAGCCTGACATTATTGGCATGGCCAGGTGAATGTATAGGCTGACCTGTAATAAGAGAGAGAAGGCAGTCGGGGTCCACATCATGCAGGCTTCACCAGAGGAATCAAAGTAAAGCAGCAGTTGCCTTAAGTTCGCTGGATGAAACAAGCACCAATTAATGATGGGCTAAGTGGTTCACACAAAAGCTTCTAATTAATGAATCATTAAAGCACACACTTTGGAACATGGAAAAATCATGCAACATGCCCAGAAGCAATCTTCCAATTCTGCGGCTATGCTTAAATGCAGTGCTAATTTCTGAGGGCCTGCCATTTGTCATAGCACTGAGATGAATCACGAATGTGATTACTGCATCGCCCAATACACAAGCTCTCCCCTGGGGAAGTGAACCATCCTGAGAGCAACTCCTAATAAGCAGAAATTAAGTGTTACTCTCCCTTGCCACCAGGAGAGGAAAAAAAAAAATGCATGCCTGGAGAAGGGGTGGAGAGGATGGATAATTTGGCTGTCCATAAATTGTGAGAAGGGAAAGAGATAGACATCTATTTTGAGCCTCTGTGGCCTGGGGAACCACACTCCCTGTGCTCAAAGTCAGGAGCCCTCTTACACAATAAATAATTCAAGAAACCCCAAGCAAGTACCTGGCGAGGAAGCCTGCTTCCTGAAAGCTCCTCCTCTGCTAATCTTGGAAGAGCGGTGGATCACCCTGTAGTTCAGAATGCCTGCTTTCCACCTCAGGATTCTGACCAAGGTCCCCAGCCAGGGGCCATAAGGAGGAAACCAACACAATCCTGTCATTGTTTGTGTTATTTATAGCTTATTGTTTAAAAAAATTGGAAATGACTATGTCAAACTGAAGATCTCATACATGAATCTGGCAGGCACTTTTACTGGAGCAGATTTTTAAAACAAATTCAATAGATTGTACACTGTTTGAGGGAAATGACAAACCACAAACCCCTCCTTCTGATATTATGTCTTCCCCTGTGTTCGTCCAGCATCTTCTCCTAACATGCACCCAGCGTAATTTTTGATGAAAGGCCAGTTGGCTTTCAGTTTCCAAATAACCCCCAGTTTTTCTGTGCAAAATCCAAGGAAGCAAAAGCACAAATATCTCCTGTTTTTTTAATCTCTGATTTTATTCTGAGCTCTGTAACACTAAGATGTTTATGGAAAAGATTAATGAGATATGGTCAATATATAGTATACAAAATACAACAATGTGTAAACTATAAAATGTCATCAAATGCTACTTTATGATTCTAGAGCAAGGCACCATGCTCCAAGTCAACCAAGGCTACATTTTTGAGTGGGTGTGGTGTTTCGTGTTTGTTTCTCAGACCTCAGCCCAGGGCCCCTCAAAAGTCTTATCCTTTAAGATGTCTTTAAAAAAAAAAAAAAAAAAAAAAGTTGTTTATAAAAAAAAAAATGCTACTTTATGATTCTAGAGCAAGGCACCATGCTCCAAGTCAACCAAGGCTACATTTTTGAGTGGGTGTGGTGTTTCGTGTTTGTTTCTCAGACCTCAGCCCAGGGCCCCTCAAAAGTCTTATCCTTTAAGATGTCTTTAAAAAAAAAAAAAAAAAAAAGATGTCTTTAATCAGTAAAAGACATTAGTAAAGGTGATGAGAAAGATGGATGGAGTGGGAAAACTCAGTACTGACACGTGTATTTTAGTGTGAAGGGTGATTTCTTCAAACTTTTAAAATTATCCAAGGTCACTGGCACACAGTTGAATACCAAGGTGCTCTTACTTTATTTACTGTAGAATGGAAATGAGGTCAAATTCCTTTGGGCCTTGCAAATGATTGTCCCCCCTGAAATGTCTCTGTAAATCTGCCAAGTAGACAGCAGCTGTTCTTACCTCTTGCCCTGACTCTTCCACACACCACCTTAAAAAGAACCAGCAGGAAATATCCTTATACTTTTTATTTACTGGTTCTGCCAAATGCTTATTTGCCTCTAGGGGGCATTTCTAAAGGCTGCAAAGGAAAGTATTTCAGCTCTTATGGTTGTCAAACCAGATGGCTCAGGAATAGCAACAGCAAAGAAATAGTAACAGAAAGGGGAAAAGAAAATCACTTTGATCAAGTCAGCCTTTATTGCCGTGAGCAGAAATAAAGTCCAACTGGTTTCTGAATTGAACTGGGGAATGAAAAAGATTGACTTCTTAAAAAAATTTTTTTTAAATTTTTATCTAGCTAACTTTCCTGGATGGACAGTCTCTGACCTTTGACCGAGAACAAATGCCATAAAATTAAGTGTCATTAGAATGACACTGTCATAATCAAGGGTTAGTATTACAAAGATCACATTAATTCACTAAAGAGTGGAAAAGACAAGCTTAATTGAGATAGCCACCACCCATTTTTTAAGGTCAAAATTTATTTGGAAAAGAAGAAAAGTATTGCAGTACTCAGAAATTATTGCATAGCAAAAGATATTCTTTTGAATGAGCTCTTCAAAACCCTTGTATCAATATTATGACTTACTGTTACACCAACTTTCTCATCTTCTAGGTTCCGTTGCCCAATGTATCTATTAGTCCCATTGCATCCCCAGTCACTTTTAATACCTTACTTTGTTCTCCTTTAATATAGTTTATATTTCCATAGTGTCTTTCCTCTCCCAGGATGATGCAAACATCAATTAACTAAGCTACCCAACATCCCCGTGTGGGTGGAAGAGTCCTATTATCCTCATTTTGAAGCTGGGAAAAAAGGTTCAGTGAGGTGAGGTGACTTGCCCAACCAGCCAGTAGGAGAGGCAGAAATGGCCGCAGTTGCTGGTGCCTGGTTATCTGCTTTAACTAGCAGACATGATAATTTATGCCCTCTAATTTCCTCATAGCCATTCATATGTGGAGTGAGGACATCAATACCGAGGTCCATTAGAGAAACCAGTCAAATTTTTACAAACATCCACTTTTGCTTCCAAAACAGAAAAACCATATTGATTTCCACTGAAAAACTTCAAGAGCTCCTTCCAAATATATGTCTTAACTCTTATGTCTCAATGAATGGGCAGCTTGGCACATAAAAGTGGTTTGGTTAGGACAAAACTGACTTTACTCAAACCCGTTAACAGGTCGAAAAGAAATGAATTAAAATTTTTTTTTTACTTTATATTATAGTTGATGAACAATGCTGTGTTAGTTTCAGGTGTACGGCAAAGTGATTCAGTTATTGGGAGTTTGGGATTGACATGCACATACTGCTATATTTAAAATAGATAACCAACAAGGACCTACTGTATAGAAAAGAAATGAATTTTTACAAAGAAAGATCCAATGAAATTGAAAGTAATCTTTGCTAATAATAATAAAAACTGCCATTCAGTGAGCTCCTGAGCTTCTACTGTGAGCTGATGCCCATGTGCATTTTCTCATTTATTGCTGACAGCTCAGTGGGGGAGGACTGTTCTTATTCCCACTTGAGAGATGAGAAAATTAAAGCACGCAGAGAGGTGAAAGTAAATCATCCCAGGTCAGATAGCTAGTACGCGAGGGAGTCCAGCCTCAAACTCAGGCATTCTGTCTCCAGAGTCCGTGCTTTTAACTGTTTTTGCTGTAATTATTCCATTGCCTGGGTGTGATGCCACGTACTTTTTCCTCCACATTAGAAATTGCATGCTCTCTCTGACCATACAGTAAATGTTAGTGAGCATTGTGCTTGCATTTTATATCACCCAGGAGCTTTCAGGAACCTAAGAGTAAGGTGTACCCTTTCTTCTCAATAAAGTTTATGCCCATTTGCAGACAAGAAACTAATTAATTTTTTTAAATTTCTACTCCCATATTGTAATGTTGAGGGTAGTGACTAGGTCTTCTTCCTTTTTTTTCCCCTCAAGCTCCCAAGAAAGCCTTACGCAGTATTAGCCTCACAGTAGGCACTTTTTTCAGTTTGATTGGGTTTGATGGTTTCTTTCTCATTTTCTCTTAATGCCCCTTGAAATTCTGAGGATTTAAAAAAACAAAAAATTCTCCTTTGTGGTGACATTGGCAAATAAGAGGATCCATGTCTAATCTCTCCAAGTTAGAATTTTAGTGCCCCCGGGACCACTCAGGCATCTGCCTGAACCGCTATGGTGGGTACAGAAGCCAGTAACGCAGGCAAGGTCATCCTAGCTAAGGGTGAGTAACTGAGACCACTAGGATTCATGTACTCTGATTCATAGCTACCTCATTCTTTTCTACTTGTTTATTCTAATAGCCAAAACAATCACCACTTCTGTTGAGTGTTTATACTGAGTTTGGCACTATGCTCAGTGCTTTACATGCATTATCTCATTTACTCCTCCTCCAAAGCCTATAACATGGGGCTATTATTCTCCTTTAAGTATGAGAAAACTGAGCCACAGAGGCAATATATCACTTCCCAAAAATGGCAACTCTAAGTGTTGGTACAGGCATTTGACCCAGGCAATCAAACTCCAGAGCCCAAAAGTAGAATCTGTATGTTATTGCCTTTCTATCTTTGGATTCCTGGAAAATACCCTACTGTTTAAGACATTCATATACCAAGATAATTTTTATCATATCTTAGAATAATTGAAGATATTATAGGCATTTTACAACTAGTAGCTAAAGCAGGCACTAAAAAATGGCTTTTAAAAAAGAACCAGGTTTTCTTTTGCAGCAAAGTGTCGTTGGGCTGCTTTGTGTTTGCAGCTATAGAATGAAAGTGGCCATACGGAAATCCCCATAGTGCCTGGGAGGAAGGGGAGAGGAATTAGGTCATCCTAGCTGGCATCTCAAGAAGGATCACAGGCACGACAAAGCTGATCTCTTATATTTTCAAAATTCTTTCTAGTCTCTTTGTAGGTAGAACTCACTCCCTAAAAGACAAGAAAGAAACTGGGAGGGGAGCTGATTGAAATCTGTATATCTAAGATTTGTGGGTTCAGCTGATTAGCAACTAAAGAGATGGCCTTTAAGGCCCCAGGGGAGGTTTGAGTTTACCCTTGGTTATCTTTTCCTCCTGAATAGTAGTATGAACTCCTGGGGAGCAGAAGAAAGCTGCCCTGCAAGACAAAGTCACAGGAGTTGCTTCTTTTCTTTCTCAGATGGAAGAAAAAGAACTCTAGGAATCCTTTATAGTTAACTATTAAAATTGGTTTTTCCTTTTTGCTTTTTTGAACTTCTTTAGCCTCAATCTCTAAGAGCAATCAAGCAATAAAACTTCACCCTAGGTAAGCAGGAAACACCAAAGTAGCTCATCTTCTTCTTTCCTCTTCTAAAGCCAGCATCCAGAACAATGGCTTAAAAGAAAACTAGCTTGCATTCTTTTGCAAAAAAAGGATCTCAGGGCTGGGTTATGTTTTCAGCTTTGGTGCTGACCCCAAAATGTTAGGATTTCTTCAGGGTCTATGAAAGAGGGTTCAGAGTAAAGGGAGGTGAGAGATGTGTGACCATCTTTATACCCTATCCAAAGACCCTGCTTGCCGCTAGACCCCTGTAGTTTAGGTGGAATTACCTGGGGCAAAAAAAGGAGATCAAGGGATAGGAGAAATAGATGTGGATGAAGGCAGGACCAAAAGAAAATAGAAATGTGGAGAGGTACTAGAGGAAAAAAAAAAAAAAAAGGAACCATAGAAATCACTTCAGAAGAGTAACACATATGGAAAAGGCAGAAGGAAGAGAAAAGTGAAGTTAAGACATCTTGGATAACAGTTCACTTGTGTCAACCATTTATTCAACCAGTTAGCCAAAAAGACCAATGTCCAGGAAATATGCTAAACATTAGGGGTTCAAAGATGAGTGGAACAGGGGACACAAAGTTTTTAGGGCCTTAGACCGCTGTGGCCCCCTTTGCCTGGCAAAGTAATAAAGCTGTTCTTCTCTACTTCACCCCAAATCCTGTCTCTGAGATTTCATTTGGTGTCGGGATACAGAGGCCGGATTTGGCTTCACAATCTGTTGGTTTGATACTTTGATACATTGTAATATGATTACCATCATAGTGTTAGCTAACAGCTCTATCACATCACATAGTTATCATCCTCTTTTTGCGGTGAGGACACTTAAGATCTAGTCTCTCAGCAACTTTGAAGTTTCTAATACAGTATTGTTGATTATAATCACTGTGCTGTGCATTCGATCTTCAGAACTTATTTATCTACCAGTTGCCAGATTGTAACTTTAAACAACAGCTCCCTAATTCTCCACCCCTCCAGGCCTCTGGTAACCACCACTACACCCTTAAAAAAAAAAAAAAAATGAGTGGAACATATAGCCTTAACCCTAAAGAATCCAGTTTAGGTAGGAAGATTAGCATGTAGATAAATAACGTGATGCATACATTAATATTATTCTTAGTTGCACTTTATTTCTTTTTGTCCTTCAAATGTGGCAACCTTGATCCCACAAAAGGTCTTTTGTGCTTATCGGTCCTTCTGTTTGAAGTGTTCTCCACAATTAACTTTACGTAGCTGGCTACTTCCTACTATCCAAGTCTCATCTCCAACCCACCTCACTGAAGCAGCACCCCCAATCCCACTCTACACTCACCCATTTTATCTTATCCGAAAGTCCGTGTTCAACATCAGAAATTATCTTAATTTTTTATTTTCCCACAGGTTCAAAATCTATCATCCTGTACTAGGACGTAAGCTCCTTGAGGAAGGAAACTCAATGGTAAGTCATTGATGAACTCATAAATATTTTTTGACTGTTTGACTCACAGACTGACATATTATAAAAGATAAGCATATTATCAAAGAGATAAGCATAGGATTCTGTGGTGCCAGAAGATGCAAAAAACTCCATTATGAGAACATTAAGGAAGGCTTCTCAGACGGGGTGATTTTGTTGTCGTTGTTGAATATGTAAGCTTGAATAGGTGTGCAATAAGTGGGCAAGGGTAGCAAAGCGTTCCAAGCCAAGAGCGCATGTGATGAGTCATAAAAGAGTCCTACTCCTTCTGGGAACTGCCTTTCACCTAGTGTGTCTAGAGTACATACAGATGATGCTGGAAGAATGTGAAAGCCATGATGGAGTACAATCGTCCCTCAGTGTCCATGGGGGAATTAGTTCCAGAACCACTGCGGATACCAAAATGCACAGATGGTCAAGTCTTCTATAAAAATGGCCTTGTACAGTTGGCCCTCGGTATCCGCAGGTTCTACACAAATTCCATTAGCGGTTGGTTGAATCCACGAATGTCTATTAACAGGATTTACCTGTAGTTAAAAGTCCAAGCTTTGAAGCTAGACTTTCTGTAAGGACAGGAATACCTCATTTTATTGTGTTTCACTTTATTATGCTATGCAAATGTTGCTTTCTTTACAAATTGATGATTTGTGGCAACCCTGCGTTGAGCAAGTCTATCGGCACCATTTTTCCAGCAGCATTATTTTTTAAGGTATGTGCATTGTTTTTGGAGACGACATGCTATTGCACACTTAATAGCCTACAGGATAGTGTAAACATAACTTTTATATGCACCGGGTAACCAAAAGATTTGTGTGCCTCATTTTATTGTGATACTCACTTTATTGCGGTCGTCCGGATCTGAACCTGCAGTATCTCTAAGGGATGCCTGTAAATCCTGGTTTTTCTACTTGTAATTAGGGGATGTTAGGCAAGTTATCAGTCTTCTCTGTTCTTCAGTTGCCTTATCTGTAAAATGGGAATTTATTTGATTTATGTCATGCCTACCTCAAGGGATTCCTGGGAGGATTAAGTCAGTTAATATATGTAAAATACTTAGGAGAGGGTAAGTGCTTAAAAATGTTATTACTGGCATGGGGTGATGAGAAAAAGTAATTATGACTATTGACAGTCTTATTTTATTCTAAACACTTTATGCAGGTTAACTAATTTAATCTATATACACTTATAAAGAAGATACTATTATCACCATCTTACACATAAGGAAACTTGGTAGACACAGAGGTTCAGTAATTTGTCCAAAGTCACACAGCAGTTAATAGCAGGGCTGAGGTCTAAATCTAGGGGGTCAGGTTTTTGAATCTTGCCTTTCACTATTATACTATGCCACCTCTTTGGAAGCTTAGTTCGTAGGGATCCTGTGAGGAAAAATGAAATAAAGTATATAAGTGGCTCATCATAGGGCCTGGCCTATATTAAGCACTCAATGTGATATGTATTTTTTAAAAATGCCTACAGGACAATAGAGCTATAATTGGAATAAGTCAATATTCAGAAAATATAGTTATCTGTGGATTTATTGGGAGACTCAACAGAACCTGGAGAAGACAATTAGGGAGCATCTCGGCAATAACTGACTGGTTGAATTACTGCTGAACAGGCGGTTGAAAGGTCGAATAGCCATAATCACTTGCTTGACCTTGATTTCTGGTGGGAGTACCAAAGCCTTCTTGTGTATCAATCTTTGCCCAGCTGTACTTCTTCACTAATTAATTTTTAAAAGATCTAAGTCAATTAATTATAAAGTAATGGGTTGTCACTTCCAGCTGCCAAATTATCTACATTGCAGCTATATCTAATTAGCTTATTCTAACTGTTTCTTGGAAACATTTTATGTTAATTTATGTACATAAGTTCTGTGAATAACAAGTTGTACATTATTCTGTAATAAATTGCGAAACTAGTCCTTTTGTGGACATTCAGAATAAAATAAAATAATATAAAATAGTATAAAAACACCAGAATGACAAAGGGAAAGCACCTTTAACATACCTAATTAAAGTTAATAAGTAATTAAGCAAGCAAATTAAACAAGAATTTCATAATGGAACATAATAAATGCCTCTAAAATGCTAAATGCTTTAAAATGTGTAAAGCTAGCCGGTGATTTGGTGTTGTCAACAAACTCTTGACGTTGAACAGGATGGAACAAAGGCAGAATTAAAGGTGTGGTTTCATTTATTACACGTAGAGTTGGGCAGCTGTAACATAAATGTGAAGAGATATATTTTCTTTTACAAAGAACCTCTAGATTCCCATTGTCTGTTCTTCCTGTTTTTCCTTCTGTCTTAGAAGAAAAGGTGTCCCTCTTATCCAAGGCTGAAACCTCCACCAAAGCTCTAAGTCTCATTCCCTCCCACCTCTCCTGAGACTCTGCTGCATAAACAACTCCCTGTTTTCCTTTGCATTATCAATTGCTGCCTCTCTTTGCCCCTTCTCAGCCCACAAACAGGCGTATATCCTTCTGCTACTGAAAGCAGCTTCCCAAGGCCAAGCACTGCACTACCACTGTAAACTATGTCCCTCGCCTTATTTCACTCCCAGGGGAGTCTCAGCTCTTGTGTTTACTTCTGTATCTGTGTAAAGCCTTTCTAGGAAGCTAAGCTGCTATGCTCTGCACAGATTTAGCACTTTGCTCACAATCCACATAAAGCCCTTTGCATAGTAAGTACCCAACAAGATTTAGCTTTTGTGTTGTTGTCACTATCATTTTGAGCAATGGCATATCATACTTGCTTCAGAGAGCAGGTTCCAAAATCAGACATTGCGGCTCAAATCCTGGTTCCGCTTCCTTGTAACTGTGTGACCTAAGGCAGACTACTTAATTTTTGAAACTTTGACTTCTTAAATATAAAACGTAGATAGTAGTTGTAACCACCCCATAGAGTTTATGGTAGAAACAGATTAAATGAGGTGAAGCATTAAGTGCTTAGCTGTAGGTCCAGAGCATACTAAATCCTCACATATACCTTTTTAAAACACCCAGTGTAATACTGTAAGTATATTTTTTTATTCATCCCTCTCTCTTCTGATAAGTACTATGAATTTCCTTTGGGGAATAACTTTCCTCAATGATCAGTCCAAGAGCATTGGTCTCTATCCCTGACTTCAGAGGTGAAACATGTAGCTCAGGTCTGATGAATCCAAACACTGAATTCCCTTCCTGGGAATGTTACCCAGGCCTGATTAACCAATACTGAATTCACCTTCTGGGCAAATATCTTAGGCTTGGCCAATCAGACCAATTAATCTTCTTTCTGGTCATATGACCCAGGTCTGACCCATCAGAGCATTGAATTCCCTTCCTAGGTCATGTGACCCAACTTCACCAGTCCACATAATCCTACTACTTTGGTCTCCTTGTTCAGTTTACAAAAGACACTTGGTGGAGATGTTTCCATCAGAAGGAACTCTCAGATTTTTGTAGAAATTATTAATAAGAGATATTATCTCTTTCCCACCCAAGAGGAAATGATATGGAGAGCTTCTGGAACCATCTTGCCATCATATCAGTTTGGGAAGGAAGTCAACCCACAGAGGGGAGCAGAGCTAATCCAACAGACCTGACATTGTTTGGGCCCCTAAATCCAGCCATGACTGATGCCAGCCCTGCCCATGTGCTTTCCATTCATTTATCAAATCAGTTATTTCTGATGTAGGCTACTTTGCACTTTTCTGCTACTTGCAACAGAAACCAATATAAATGCTTAGCATGTTTTAGCATAGCCAGCTGTTGAAGGTAAGGACTCCTTTTGCATATTATTCTGGAGCCTTAGAACAATTCAGTCGATGTTCAGTAAATAGCTGTTGCACAGACGTGAAAATACTTTGATGGTGGTGATAGAGGGGTACATTCTGCACCCAGACCTCATTGTTTAGTTCACCCTTTAGGCAAAGCATGGATTACATGACTGCACAGATTATATATTTCAGGGCCAGCCTGAAATGGTAGTGGTCACAAAAGTCATGAGAAAAAATATTCCTTCATAAATCCATAACTTACCTGGGGCCTAGAAAATTGTTTGCATTTGAAATGCTATCTCTTCCAGCTGCTATAGAAGGAAACAAATAGTTGGTTTAGCGAAGTACTTAATTGAGCAGACTAGATGAATATGTCAATAAGAATTTCCAAACCAGATAGAGTCCTCCCTTGGTATCCATGGAGAATTGGTTCGAAGACCCTGTCCCCTCCCAACACCCTTGGAAACCAAAATCCATGGAGGCTCAAGTCTCTTACATAAAATTGCAGAGTATTTGCATATACCCTATGCACATCCTATCACATATTTACAGTCATCTCTAGATTACTTACAATACCCAATACAACGTAAATGCTATGTAAATAGTTGCTGGCATGCAGCAAATTCATGTTTTGTTTTTTGAAACTTTCTGAGATTTTTTTTTTCTGAATATTGTCAGAACCCACGGATATGAAGGGCCAACTGTAATACCGACCCTAACAACGGAGAATTACACGTTTCTGATTTTTAAATGACTTATTGTGTGACTTTTTAAAACTATCTTTCAGGACTGATTATTTTCTCCAAAAGCAACATTTTCCCAAGTTTATAATGGGTAAAGGGAATAAAAAAAAATTCCCTTTCATCCAAGCTTTCAAATTTCATACTTCTGGAAATTATCTAGCTTAACGATGCCTAAAAATAATTTAACAATTCAATAGTTTTGCAAAAATATTTCTGTTCCCTCTGCTGGACATAAGGATGAGGAAAGAAGGAGTCAGGCACATGGATAAGTCAAAAGAACACAGGATTCAAATAGAAGATATATTTAGTTGAGAAACATGGGCAGCAAGGGAGAGGTGAAAAAAAGAGACATTAAATAATTTATGCAAATTGTTTATGTGAATTGAAGGCACTCTAATTGAATGTAGAAAAAAAATGTTACTTTGATACAGATGGCAACAGAAATACGCTGAGAAAAAAAATTCTGTGTACAACATCAAAAGCCCCAGGCATAGTCCCTTCCTTCTGTTGCTTTGCAGCATGGAAACACAGCAAAGAAAACTGGAACCAGTCAGAAAATCCTGGTAACCAGTATAACTGCCTTGGAAGGGCCCTTCACATCTTTGGCACACTTTACAGGCCTAAAAGGGTTTTCATTTGTGAAAGGGCTGCTGTCAAACAATAAGCCCCACTCCTCAAGGGTGAGGAAGGTTGTTGTCTTTTCAAAGTGGCATCTGCAGCTGCTGGTCCTTCAGGTCTTTGCTAGACAGTGCCCCTCCTCTTTCTTGTAAAAGCTGGCCCCATTTTAATTATTTTTGTAAATGTTGCCCTCCATTAGCTCCATCAGTGCTGGGATGTAAGTGAAAAAAATCTCCAATTTGAGGATTCATTAAGCAGCTGTTGTTATTTATGTGGTGCAATAGATGCCTGAAATTGGCTGGTTTGCTGCACTGGGATAAGAAACTATAATATCCTAGCCAGACTGGTTTGTATTTGTTTCGCTCTGAGGTCATGACACTAGGGAGCACAGACATCCAGCTTGAAAATACGTCAATATTTGTTTCTCTTCTTAGAAGGGTGTTCATTCATTCAACTAATATTATTGACCATCTACTTTCCCCACCCCCTTATTGAAGGGCAAGAGAATTCTGCAGCCAAAAACATCATCAAAAAATCTTTACCGTTCTACCCTTGCTTAATCTCTCCAAGTCAAGAAAGTGTTGAGAAGTAGTCTCTCTGGTCAGTTTTTTAATGGATACATCTAAGATTTTGTTAAAAAGAAATAAAGCTCCTTTCTGATTTTTAAATATATAAAAAGAATCTTCATATTGTATTTGGCCTCTAAATGTCAGCTTTCTAAAATAATACAAGTTAGATTCATTTACGAAGAAAAAAAAAATGGCATTAGGGAGCTCCCCGGGGAAGATTGAACACCACTCAGGGCAAAACATTTTCTCCAAACATCAAGTGGTCACCCCCACAAAAGTTGCTGAAATGAGGACTCAACCAGAGAGTTAGAATTATCTCCAACTGGAGAGAAATTGGCACGAACTACAAGCTGAAAAAAGAGTCCTTCTACAGTTTCTGTCCCCAAAGGTCATTCCTGGCCACATTTTGTCTCTGAAGATAGAGAACTGAAATATTATTTGTTCTCGTGAATTATTTTTTGTTCCTTTATGAAATTCAATAGAATAAAAATAACCACGGCCCATTATCCCTTGCCTGTTGGCTCTACCTGGGCTGAGGTGATGGGAAAGGACAGGAAATGCTGTTACAGATGTTTAATAGAAGAAAGCCCTTTTTGGAATGTGTTTGCATGACTCATAAAGAACAGTTATTCTTAGCTTTCCTGTCACAAGAGATAAAGCTCTTTGTCCTATAATACAGACTGCTATTTAAAAGGAAAGCCCAAGGTCCATTCAAAGCTAGAGCCGAATAATAAGCTCTCTTTACAGTACCTGCCCCAAACCCCTAGAGTTATATTATATCACTCTTTGCAAGCATAGAATATGATGCAAAATTTTATTCTGTTTGGCTTTTTCATTTGTCAGGGTTGTGTTACCTGGAATGCTAAGAACTACTTAATGTAGTAGCAATGACATTAATTCAGTTATAGGCATCATTAATTTAGCAGCACAATTTAATACAATTAAATATGCTATGCTATATAGAAAATTCATCACCTTTTGGGGTCACCTCTGAAGTTTCAGATCTCATAATCAAACTTTAATCTAATATTGATTATATTTTAGATAAGCCTGTCGATTCCCAGAACCTATAAACCAATAATATTTTGAAGCAATTTACTAAAGGATAGCACCACTCTTTGATGGATTATATAGCACAAAGTCAGTAGAGACTGAAAGGACTTTCTTGGAATTAAAACATATCTTCTCTCTAACTTGCTTCTGAACTGGTTTCTTACACATTCATAGATTTCTTTCCTTTAGGATATATTCAGCTCACCAATCACCTTTTCCCCTTGATCATTCTATCCTGTTTTTTATTCTTTCAACATTTGTCAGACATTTTTAACACTTCTTTGTATCAAACTCTGTGTTGGTCTTTATGGATAAAGTGATAGAGGTCCTCAAGGAGTTCTTAGTCTGGAAGGGAAGACAAATAAGGAACATGTTATAAGACATAATGATAAGAGCTATGAGGACGGGAAGCTCTCAGGGCTGTGTGAGACTAGAGAATAGGTGCCCATAGCTCTCTTGTGCCAGAATATGCCTTTGGTAAAGGGTTACCATTTCAGTTCATAGAGAAGTAGGTTACCATAGATTATCTATCAATTATTCCCAGGGTTAGTGGAATAATTATATGTGCTCCTTCTTCTGACTGGAAAACTTCCTTTACTGAATATTCCTCATCTCTTAGGTCTCACTTTGTCAACTCTCTCAGGAAGCCTTCTCTGACCCAAGTCTGGTTTGGGAACAGTTTCCTAATGTGCTACAATGTCACCTTGAATTTATCCCTGTAGTACGTCTCATGGAATTGAAACTGATTGAAAATGACTTACATGTCCCCATAGTTTTATTTTGTATTACTGACCTCTGGTGTCCCTATTCTCATTGATGATGGTCAGAGGAGAGGAAATTTGTCAACTGAATAAAATTCAACCTCTTTCAGATTAAACAATTTTCTTTGTGAAAACTGCTTTGTCAATTCAAAGCTCAAATTCTTTATTAGGGCTGTCTCTGCCTTTTTAAAAAGAGGAGTCTTCCTTGATGCCTTCTTCTCCCAGATGGCATCTAAAGGAAGGGGGAGCCTATTCTTTTTATAGTGTCAGGGCAGAGCTCTCGTCCACATGTTGTCCTCTGGATCTTCATTAGTCTAAAAGAGATGACTTTCACCCCATCAGGTCATACATGTGGGTGATCCCAGAGGTATGATTGTTCCTTCTGTGTCTTGCATTCATCATTATTGTTTTATAATGGAAAATTAAGTAGATATGAAATATTTACATATACATAAATATTTAAAAGTATACAACTTCTATTTACCCACCACCCGGTTTAACAAAAAGAACTTTTTCTTAGCTTTGCCATTATCCCATGCACCTTTCATTTTACCCAAGGCTCTCGTTGTTCAGGGGAAGCATGACACTGCTTTTTGTTTTTATCACTCCCCTGTTTTTCTTTATAGTTTTACCACATATGTTTGCATTTTGTAATTTATTTTTTTCACTGAACATCATGTTCTTGAATTCATCCAGATTGTTTGGGTATAAATCTTTTATTAATTTTTCTCAAATACATAGTATTTTTTACATAAAATTAATAGGATTTGTTTATCAGTTTTACTGGTAACGGGCATTTAGTTTCTAGATTTGTGGGTTTTATTTGTTTGGTTGGTTTTTGGTATTTATAAATAGTATCTCCTAGAGAATATGTGCAAGAGTTTTTCTAGAATATCCAACAAAGACTGAAATTGCTATATCATATGTTATGAAAGTATTCAATTTCTTCCAAAGTTGTTATATCCATTAAAACTCCCACTATCAGTACATAAGTGTTCTGGTTGTTCCACAGCTTCACCAATACTTGAAGTCAGACTAGTTAGTAGACATGAAATGATATCTCATTATGGATTTAATTTGCATTTCCCTGGTTGCTAATGGGACTGAACAATATTTAAGTTAATGGTCATTCATGATTCCTCTTCTACAAAGTCTTTTCTTTGGATTGTTTTTTGGGGATGGGGGGTAAGTAGGAGTTCTTTGTATTTTTTGTGTACATCTATTTTGCATTTTATGTTTTAAAACTATATTTTCAAATCTGTGGTTTTCCATTTCCCTTATGGTATGTTTTAATGAACATAACTTCTAATTATAATACAGTCAACTTTGTGGACAGTCTAGTAGGGATAATTTTAACGCCATTTAATATATATATTTTGACAGAGTATGTTTTATGATTTTCTCAATGTTTTATCATTTTGACTTTTACATTTAAGTTCTTAATTCACCTAGAATTAAGTGAATTCACCTAATTCACTTAATACCTATTTGGGGGAAAATAGTGTTTTGGAAGCTGTGGGATAAGGAGCCCAATTTATTTTTTTTCTATAGAAAAAAACAATTGTCCAGCTCTACTTAATTTAAAAAAAAATCCTTTCTCCTCAGATCTCAGTTCTATCCCTGTTATAAATCAATTCTCCATACTGTCAGGAGTATATTTCTGTACACCTTTTTCTGTTCCAATGGTCCATTTGTCTGTCTCTACACCAATATCACACCATTTTAATTATTAAATGGTTTTCAGTCTTTAGATATGATAATGGAGGTTTGATCATTGATCTTTTTCTCCAGGAGAGTTCTACCTACTTACAGGCTTTTCTTTTCACTATAAGATTTAAAATTAACTTGCCAAGTTTCATAAAATTACCTGTTGGGATTTTGAAATTCATATATTTCTAATATTGAGGATTTGTATACACAAAAGTGATGTATCTCTTTATGCAAGTCTCTTTAATATCTTTTAATAAAATTGTAATTTTTTTTTCTATTATGGTCTTACACATCTTATGTTACAACTATTCTTAGGTACTTAATATTTCTTGGGGATATTATAATTGACATATTACTATTATTATTACATTTTCTTCTTCCTTGTTGCCTGTGCTTAGAAAAGTAATTGATTTTTATATTTGATTTTGTATCTAGAATCATCACTAAACCTTATGTTGCAAATAATAATTTTTTCTTTCTTTGTAATCCTTATGCTTCTCACTTCTTTTTCTTGCCTTATTGCGTTAGATACAAAATTGAGGTGCTAGAATGCATCCTTATCTTTATGATCTGAAAGGTCTGAAGATTTTTAATATTCCATTATTAAAATATTTCCTGAGTATTTTTCTGGATCCTGTTTATTAGTTAAAGAGTTCTTTTTTGTTCTTAACTTACTAGCCAGTATTGAATTTCATCAAAAGCTTTTTATGATTCTACTGAGATAGTAACCTAATTTTTCTCATTTAAACTTTGTTTTTATTAAAGTATAGTTGATTTACAAAGTTGTGTTAGTTTCAGGTGTACAGCAAAGTGATTCAAGTATATAGATATATCTTTTTTTCAGATTATTTTCCATTGTAGGTTATTATAAGATATTGAATGTAGTTCCCTGTGCTATCCTAGTTGCTTATCTATTTTATGTATAATAGTTTGTATCTGTTAATCCCAATCATTTAAACTTTTTATATCAAAAATTACAATAACTGACTTTCTAAGGTTAAACAAAACTTGCATTACTGGAATAAACCCAAATTGTTTAAGATATATTAACCTTTTAATATATTCCTGGTATTGTTTGCTAATATTATATATAAAACTTTTGCATTCATGTTCATGGTTAGGATGGTTCTATAAATTTTCTTTCTCTTCCTGTTCTTGTCAGGTTTTGCTACCAAGGTTAACTTTTGCCTTCTAGAATTATTTAGTGGGAGATAGTTTCTCTTTTTTATTTTGTATTCTCTACAATATTTTGTGTAAGGTCAAAGCATTTGTTCCTTCAGTGTTTGATAAAACTTGCCAGTAAGACAATCAGGATCTGGTGTTTTAACTTAAGGGAGATTTTGAATCACTGATTCAACTTTTTTATGGTGTCATTCAGGTATTTATTGATACATTCTGTATGAAGAGTTGTGTTAGTGACAGAGTTCTACAAGTTTGTCCATGTTATCCAACTTTTCCAAATTGTTCATATGATTCTCTTATGTCTTTGTAATCTTTGCTACATCTCTGGTTATAGCACCCTTTTCATGTTTTGGCCTCTTTCATTTGACCAAGCTTGTCAGAGGTTTCTCAATTTTGTTAGGGGTATTTTTTTTAGGAATTTGGTTTAGTTAATAACTTCTTTAATGTTTTCTATTAATTTTTTTCTCTTTTTTTCTGTTTCTTTCCATTTTTATGGGGATAGTTTATTCCGTGCTCTCTTTCAAGTCATTTAAGATGAGATCATGGTTATATTTGGTTAATATTTGCATCATTCATGTCCTCCTCCTCTATGCTTCTTTGTATTTCTATATATATTTCTGTATTTCTTTGCCCACTGATTGGGGTCTAAACTCTGTAATTTGCTTTGGAAAATGGAATGTGAGAAGTAGGGACAGGATGCCAGTTCTTTTACTTCCAATTCTGAGTGGAAGCATTGAGGCATTGTGAATTGCTGCCAAAAAAGCTAGACTTTCAGTCACAGAATGGAAGGACAGCAGAGCAGAGCCCAGCCTATTTAAAGCATCTAGCTGAATGGCAACTGACCCAGGACTCTGTATAACATGAGCAAGAAATTAATTTTTGTGGTTAGCACTAAGCTTTTGAGCTCACTTGTTATTATAGCAGGTTGACTAAAACAGATATTGGTATCTTCAAGTGAAGTGCTCCTGTAACAAAAAGTTGAAAATCTGTATATTGGCCTTGGATCCGAGAGACAAGTTATAAATAGTTATTAGAGTCTGGAAAAATGGTGACCCACAGTATGCAGTGGCAAAACATTTAAGCAAACTGTCACCTGCAACAACTTAGAAAGCAGATAATCTACCTAATGAATGAGTGGCTTTGGAGATAGAGGTTTCAAAACACAATGTTACTAGTATGCCTTGGTTATTTTTTCCCCAGAATTATCAGGTAAACTCAGAAAATAATTGGGCTGATTTGTAAGCAGGGAAGAAAGAGAAACGAGAGCAACCAGGAATTATAGGGATTGTAGAGTTGGAAAACAGAACTGTTTCCAATTAGTAAAAGATAAATGGAAGTGCTTTGAGCAGAGAAGCACAATTAAGATTCAGATGAAAATACATGCCCAAATAAAGGGCATTGCCATTTGTAGCCTTTATTTAAAGCTCTGGTTTAAGGTAACCCCTAGAAAATCAGGTTAATTGGATAAAATGCCTTAGCAAAAAAGAGATGCCCAAAGTCTCCTTGAAGCCTGGTAGCTCAAGTTATCTGTATATCTAGAGAGAAAGGCACATCTCAAAAGAACAGGAGTGTGGCTATCTGCACCAGTTGCTGATTGAAATCAAATAGCTTTTTAAAACCCACATTTGAGAGAGTTTCTGCAAAAGTTTCAATAACCAGGATTAAAAGAGACTAACTCTTGATATTAAGGCATAAAACAACTTTGGGGCCCCCAGTGTTCTACAAGGAGGGAGCAGACTTAGCAAGCTGATCTGCCCCCAAAGATGTATATTGTCCAGTGATCTTATGAGATGTGGCTGAGGAGTATAACAGAAATGAATGTTCTTCCAGAGAGATGATTCTACCACCCAGATACACAATGGATTGGAAAAAATAGAGGCCTAATCAAGTAATATTTCTTGTCTTTCCATTAAGAGTGTTTGTTGCAGTTATTATTCACTGTCCCACGATTGTATTTTGAGGGAAGTGCACCTTTATTGATAGATCTTCAGATCCTCACACTACGGAAGGACTATCGTGAGACCCTAAATTTTGCACTTTGTGCCCGGATTGGATGAGATATTCAGGATTTCTTCCTTAGGGGACGGGGGGGGGGGGG
>NW_020174057.1:7483788-7536887 GCF_003031525.2 Neophocaena asiaeorientalis asiaeorientalis | reverse complement strand
GGGGGGATATATTTTGATTGCAGAAGGAAGGAAACAATGTATTTGATCAAGACAGCAGACAGTAGTATATTTCATTGTAATACATGTCAACCCATTGTCTTTGGACTTAGGCATGACTCGCTTTGACAGTGTTTCAGTTCTGAGTAGAAGCTTTGAGGTAAAAATGAGTTTCCACCAGCTCTATGATTCTTCACCTCAGCTGTAAAAATAAGAGCAGATTGATCCCCACAGAGGGTCCTTCTGTCTGCGTCTTAGAATCAGAAGACACATGGAGCAGAGGCACAGGCAAGAGAAACACTGGGGTTGAGCAGTAGCTGACTCCTAGTTATAAGGAAAATACATGTGACAAGGAAATACATTTTTATCATTAGAAAACTCTAAGATTCATGGTTGTGTGTTACCATAGAAAAACTAACTGAAAGAGATGCTTAGTTCATTATTTTTTCATACTTTCTTTACTTGTCCTAATAAAATAAATTCAGGTTATTTTTTCTAGGTACTACTTTGACTATATTCTGTAAGTTTGGGCACGTAGTAGGTTTACAACCATTCAGTTTTAAATATTTTCTAGTTTCCATTTTAATTTTTTTCCCACGTCTAATTTAAAGTGAGTTTCCCAATGTTCAAGTTTTTGGAAGAGTTCTAGTTATTTTTTATTGATTTCTAATTTAATTGCCTTTTGTAAGACAAGGTGGCCCATAGTATATCAATCCTTTGAAATTTCTTGAAGTTTTCATCAGGGCCCAGTCAGAGTCAATTTTAATAAATGTCAAAAGTGCAATAGGAAAGAATGTGTGCTAGAACAGAGGTCAAAACCAAACTAACATACAAAACAACAACAACCAGAAAAACCATTTGCATCCTCAAAGTGATTGATAAATGTGCTTCAATTAGTTACATTTACACAGGTGCACCTAGGAAAGTTTTCATCTGGAACCAGTATCTAGAAAACCCTCTGCCAGGAGAGGAGTTTAATGATAAAGTTTTTGAAACATTCACTTACTTAAATAAGGGGTAGGATGCACTGCTCTCGGTGAGAGCAACCACTGGCCTGGGTGAAGGCCATGGGCATACTGGAACAGAATAGGTATCTGGAGACGGTCCCATAACCTCACCACCATCTACCACACCTCTCATCCCTCCCCCCGCCCACCAACTGAAGTGCTGCCAGTCAGAGGCAGGAAGAACTCATGCTTTTCTTCCCACCCGTCCTTCCTTTCTTCTCTTTCTTTCTCAAGAAAGAAAGAGAAGTACCAGGCACTATGGTGGATATGAAGACGAATGACTCATAACCTCTATCTTCAAACTGTTACACACTCAAAGACGCCAGTAACACTAACCAGAGGTACACTAATGAAAGGCACGATGTGTTAGGGCAATGGTCCCCAAACGTTTTGGCACCAGGGACCGGTTTCGTGGAAGACGATTTTCCCACGGAAGGGGGAGGAGGGTGGTTCAGGCAGTAGAGCAAGCGATGATTCAGGCGGAAACGCGAGCGACAGGGAGTGATGGGGGGCGGCAGATGAAGCTTCAGCTTGCTCACCCGCCGCTCACCTCCTGCTGTGCGGCCCAGTTCCCAACAGGCCACGGACTGGTACCAGTCCATGGCCCTGGCGTTAGGGACCCCTGTGTTAGTGAATAAATGAGAAACCGGCCAGAAGGCCCAGGTGAAGGAAGGATGGTAAGTACCCCCAAGTCTGGGATAGGAATTTGTCTGGGCCCTTAAGAAAATGATCGCTCTGGCTTCCCTGACTGGAATGTGTATAATATCAGGAATGCAACTAAGATGACCATGGGTACATCTGTCTCCTGAGAGGAAGAAAGGATAGGCGAATACTTACAGTGTTTTACACCTGCCAATGCTGTAAGGTTTCCTCTATATGATTACACAAGTTTTTCTCTTTTGTTCGTTGACTCCCTACACCAGATATGGTATATCATTAATAATGATCTATATTGTTTATAAAAGTCCTTTCCAATAGAAATATGTGAGCCACGTATATTTAATTTAAATGTTCTAGAGGTAATATTTAAAGAAGTAAAAAGAAACAAACTTAATTTAATGATGTATGTTATTTAACTCAACATATATCACAAATATTATCATTTAAATATATAATTAATATAAAAAGATTAATGAGTTATTTTATGGGTTTTTCTTTTTCTTCTACATCTAAAATTCAGTATGTATTATACACTTACAGTACATATCAATTTGTACTAGCCACATTTCAAGTATTCAGTAGACACATTAGCTAATGGCTAGCATATTGCATAATTCAGATCAAAACATAGATGAATTGTTAAATATTTATATTGTTTATAACACAGGTAGGAAGAAAGAAAATATAGCGATCAGTATAACAGTTTATGAAAGTCAGAGAGGTTTATACATTAAACATCTAAATAAACTTGAGAACAACAACAATGGAAGTAAAGGCTATGTATAAAATTCAAGTTCAGATTCACAAATAAACAGAGATCCCTTTAAGAAATTGTCTGATAAATGATTGTTTCTCCTATTTACATGGGATTACCTTTGTTTTTAATTTACGTCAATGTGTTTTAAATTGTTTTGTTTACAGGGTGGAGAGTTCTTAATATGTCATCACAATATCAAATACAATGACTTTTTGGCCTTGCAGAGAGGAAATCCTACACTATATGGGGCTGCTGGACTTCAGGGTGGGGCCTTGTATTCTGCAGAACAAGCCACTCAAATTAGTCAAGGCTAGACTTGACTAAGAGCCAAGAACTCAAGAATAAATCAAGTCACTCTGTGGCAATAAGCACATCAGCCTTCAAAGAAGGCAGAGTTACTGGGAAAGAAGTAGATAGAGGGGAAGAAAACATAATTCTGTGATCTCTGTGCTGTGAAGGAAAGTCAGACTGTTAACAAAAGATAAGAGACGATACTGGAAAGTTTGACAGGAGGATAGACCCAGGGACATAGATTTTTGTGAGTCATGTGACAAAGGAAGATTTAAATTTAGATTGTTTGAGCTTTGAATAGTCCCTGCCTACCCTTGGACATTCTTATTCACATCTCAAACCTTACCTGGTGCTGTAATTTTCATGCTCAAAATACCATCATCCTTACTTTGTTATTATTATTCTATACTTGCATTGAGAATAAGATTTAATATTCAATCTTATAAAACAAAACAAAAAACAATGCCCAAAGTACAGCTAGGTATTTTGAAACACAATCTAAAAATCCATTTGCCAACCACACTTCTGGGGCTAGCTGGCTCATAGATTCAAGATTGGCCCTTGGAGATCAACGGTTCCAATTTATCGTCATTTTGTAATAAAAATAAGTCATGGTCCTTGACAGATCTTGATTACAACATTACCAAATTCTTCTGCATCCAGAATAATCTCCAGCATGACCCAAATGGTCCTCCCTGAGTCCTAATCAGATTACAAAACACAGAGGTCACATGCAGAGCAGAAAAAGATAAATGTCATCACCTCATCCAGACAGTAGTCTGCCAGGCTTCCATGACATATTAGCAGTATTTGAATTGCTGTCATCAATGATATGAAAAAAAAAAAGTTACGCAGTACATGGTGTCCTTCTAACTTCCATGCAGTATGCAGTTTGCAAAGTGAGCCCAGCCTTACATATACCCCCAGCCCCTCTCCCTAATTATTCATTAAGCTTATTCCCCAGCTGACTTCTCATTTCCATAACCTATTTTCCTCTTCACCTTTCTACCTCTCTGCTCTAGTTTTAATTTTTTTTCCCTTTTTTTACTCTCTAATGCAAATGTACGTTATGTCCCTAGATAGCACATTTTTAATATTCAGGTTAATATTATTAGACTAAAACATTCCTCTCTACCACCTTTGGTCCCTGAAGCAATCCTGAAATGGCAATCCATTTAAAGCAGAGCTCCAGTCTAGGTGCAAAGGCACAGATCCCTCAGCTGTAAATGGGGTATAGATTTCATTGTATTTCCTATTCGTGTTATGTATTCTAAGAGGCTATGGAGCCTCTTGCCTAACTATATTTATAGTGTCAGGGAACATGCAACCAAAAAGGTAACCTCTTTGGTTACCTTTTACAATTATTTCCGTAAGTACTTGAGGAAGGTAAAAGCCCTAGACAGGGAATCTTGCTCTTAGGTACAAGCTTCCAGCTTCATATTGGCTGTGGAATGATGAGCAATTCATTTAATTTCTCTAAGACTCTGTTTCCTCATCTGTAATATGGAAATAATAAAGTACTTACGGTAGTGTTACTGGGTAAATAAATGAAATAACACACAGTTCCTCACACATAAGGAGGACTCAAGTAATTAGTTATATTATTATCATCATCATTATTATTAATAATAAACTAGCATGATCATAATGAGGTCTTCACCACCTGGAGAACAGGTCTCCATAGAGTCCATTCAGTGTCCAAAGTACAGATTGAAAAAGGATGATCAGAGGCAGAAGCTGTGGCTGGGGTCTGCTCTTTGTTTTATCCCAGTTTTGATATGAAACACAAGATGCATGCTTGACTCTTTCCCTTATTTATCAGTTTAGCACATTAAATTTTTTTTTAATATCTTTATTGGAGTAGAATTGCTTTACAATGTTGTGTTAATTTTTGAAACACAATCTAAAAATCCATTCGCCAACCACCACTTTGTTCTGCTGTACAACAAAGTGAATCAGCTATATGTATACATGTATCCCCATATGCCCTCCCTCTTGTGCTTCCCTCCCACCCTTCTTATCCCACCCCTCTAGGTGGTCACAAAGCATCAAGCTGATCTCCCTGTGCTATGTGGCAGCTTCCCACTGGCCATCCATTTTACATTTAGTAGTGTACATGTGTCAACGCTACTCTCTCACTTCGTTCCAGCTTCCCCTTCCCCTTCTGTGTCCTCAAGTCCGTTCTCTACATCTGCATGTTTATTCCTGCCCTGCTACTAGGTTCATCAGTACCGTCTTTTTAGATTCCATATATGTAGCAAATTAAATTTGGTTGATGAATCTCTTAAATCTATTTTAATCAATAGTCTCATCCATTTTATTCTCTTGATATTTATTTGTTGGAAATATTGAGTCATTTGATCTTCAGAGATCTTTAGAGTTTCCCTCAGTCTGGATTTTGTTAATTGTATCCCTATGGAGCAGTTAGTAGTTTCCTGTGTTCTCTATTTTTCCTGTCAGTTGTTTGATCTAAGGCTTGATCAGATTCAGATTTGATTTTTTACAAAATTTCTCTATAGATGATTTAGTATTGTTCATCTCTTCTAATTTTATAAGCTACTATTGATGGTCAGTGTCTTGATCCCTAATGGGGATCAATGAGAGGCAAGGAGCAGTGAAAAGATAATACTGCAATGCTACTATTCCTTCATTTATTTCCCAAAATATTTCTATAAAGGGAAACTTCCCCTCATTACCCAATAGTTACCCAATAGTACAATACAGGAAGGGCATCTACCCAGTGGTTATCCAGTGGTACAATATAGGGAAGGTAGGATAAATGCTTGATTCCTCCTTATTTTTTACTAGTTTTAAAAATTATAAATTGGTTCCCTAGAATTCTGGAACCAGTTCATTTGGTTGTAGTGGTGATTTTTTTATAAGTATTATTATGAACCAATTGATTAAAACATATTTTTTACTAAAGCCACTGTAATTGGCATCCTTACTGATGATCAAACTGATCCATATTTTTTCTGATAAAGTTGATTTTATTGTAATGTATGAATACTTGCCCAGTAACTGAAAGGATAATCAGACCCAAATCAGTAAACATAAAGAAACTTTAAAAATGACTAACAGAGTTTACATAGTTGTATACATAAAACATTGCTGAAACAACTATAGAACCTGTTGTTTTCTAGTACAATTGGAATTCTTCCATCTTTTGCCAGTGGGATCCTTTTAAGTTTGATTCCTGAATCCTTTTAACATGACCTTAGTAATGTTTGATAGCTTCCTTGCTAACCAGTATGGTAACATGTTTCAAACTCATCTGCATATTTCCTATCCCAACACTTCGGTTTGTTTTAGTGGAAAACAGTACAATAAGGCCAAATTCTGAGTGCAAGGGGGCTTATTGCTCTTCGGTAAGTCATAGTTTTTAGGCCTTTTCATTCGACTAAAAGTTCTGCACCCAGTTCCACTGTTGGGGATGGGGTGTTCCCCAGCATCTCCAACAAGCAATTCTCAGACCCCATCTGGGTGTCCTACAATTCAACTAAATTCTGACACTACCTACTCAGAGAAAGCATCAGATTCCACAAGTTAATGGTTCAGCCCTACAAGACTGGCCCCAGCACTTACACTTCAGATGCCACTTGCAAGCCCATGCTGTCCTCTGTGCTTTTGACTGAACTGCTACATATTGAAGGTTCTAACAAACCCCTCCTTGGGTTCTATTAATTTTTTAGAGTGACTCACAAAACTCGATAAATATTTTAGTTACTAGATCACTGGTTTATTATAAAAGGATATAACTCAGGAATAGCCAGATGGAAGAAACGCACAGGGCAAGGTGCAGGGAAGGGGCATGGAGCTTCCATGCCTCTCGAAGCACGCCACTCTCGACAAACTTCCACGTGTTCACCAACCCAGAAGTTCTTTGAACCCTTTTTGGGTTTTTATGGAGGCTTCATTACATAGGCATAATTGATTAAATCATTAGCCATTGGTAATCAATTCAATCTCTAACTCATCTCCCCTTCCCTGAGGTCCGGGGGTTAGGACTGAAAGCTTTAACTAGCTCTAGTCACAAGTTTGGTTCTCCTGGCAATCAGCCCCCATCCTTAGGTGAGGTCCAAAAGTCACCTCATTAACATAACAAATGACACCTTTATTGCTCTTATCATTTTGGAAATTCCGAGGGCTTTAGGACCTCTGTGCCGGAAACAGCAGACAGAGACAAAATTCATATTTATTATTATAAATCATAATATCATACTAAGCTAGTATTTATATTTAAGATAAATTACATCAAAATAAGGTATATTTAAAGAAGCTTTCCTGTTCTCTCTACCCTATTCTCTCCCTCTCCCTAGAGGTAACCATTTTTTTTAATGTTATGTATTTTTCTTCATTGTTTTATTTTTATATGTATACCATAATTGGAAAATATAGTAAACAATACACATTTTCCCCACCTTGCTTTTATCACTTCACAATATATCCTGGGCATATCCATAGTAGCACACAGAGATTTTCCCCATTCTTTTTTATAGCTGCATAGTACCTCCATTGGATGGTTATGTCAGTCTACTTATTGCATGAAGGGGGACCCCTTCCAGGGCCTGAGTGGACTCTTGTCTAACACTCAGAAATGAATTGTGGAGATACACGTGCTGACAGAGCAAGAGACTTTATTGGGGAGGGGCGCCCAGGAGGAGAGCAGCAGGTTAAGGGAACCCAGGAGAACTGCTCTGCCACGTGGCTAGCAGTCTAAGGTTTTATGGTAATGGGGTTAGTTTCTGGGTTGTCTCTGGCCAATCACTCTGACTCAGGGTCCTTCCTGGTGGCGCTCGCATCGTTCAGCCAAGATGGATTCCAGCAAGAAGGATTCTGGGAGGTTGGTAGGACATATGGACTGGAGGCTCCTCTCTCCTTTTGACTTTTCCAGAATTCTTCCAGTTGGTGGTAGCTTGTTAGTTCTGTGTTCCTTACCAGAACCTCCTGTTGTAAGATAACTTATGCAACTGGTTACTATGGTGCCTGGCCAGGGCGGGTGGTTTCAATTAGTGGTTCCCCTACTATACTCAACCACTCCCTTATTGATGTACATTTAGGGTGGTTCCAGGACTTTTTTTTTTTTTTTGCGGTACGCGGGCCTCTCAGTGTTGTGGCCTCTCCCGTTGTGGAGGCCGGGCTCTGGACGCGCAAGCTCAGCGGCCGTGGCTCACGGGCCCAGCCGCTCCACGGCATGTGGGGTCCTCCCGGACCGGGGAACGAACCCGTGTCCCCTGCATCAGCAGGCAGACTCTCAACCACTGCGCCACCAGGGAAGCCCTGGTTCCAGGATTTTGATAGGATAAAAAGTCCTTCAATAAATAGTCTTCAGCAAATGTGTTTTTGAATCTGTGCTAGGGTAACTCTGGGATTAATTCCTAGTAGTGGAATTGCTGGGTCAATGGGTAAATGTATATGTAATTTGTAGATTTTCCCAAACTACCTCCATAGACATTGTACCATTTTGCATTCACATTGACAGTGCATAAGAGAGCCTGTTTTTCCATAGCCATGCCAACAGGGCATGTTGCCAAACTTTTGGATTTTTGTTCATTAAATAGCTAAAAATTTTACCTTGGTGAGTTTTAACTAGCTTTTCTCTTACTATAAGCAATTTTAATCATCATTCCATGTTTTTAAAGCCATTTGCATTTCTTTTTTATTTTGGAACTATTCATTTTTCCAGCTCAACTTTCTATAGTTACTAGTCTTTCTCTTCTCTAGTTATTCAAGTATTAGAAACATTTGTGAGATAAACTGAAAATATGTTCCTAAGTTTGTCATTTTTCTTGCTTTGAAAAAATTTCATCAATATGTATATAGACATACATACAGGCATCTACCCTTATTGCTTTTGGATTTAGAGTCAGATTCAAGGAAGCTTTATCTACTTCTATTTATAAAGGAATTCACCCATATTTCCTCTGTTACTTGTATGGTTTCATAATTTTACATCTAAATCTCTTGTGAAGTTGACGCTTGAACAATGCAAAGGGTTAGGGATGCTGACCCTCCAGGCAGTTGATATTCCGAGTATAACTAATAGTCAGCCCTCCATATCTGAGATTTCATATCCTCAGGTTCAACCAACCCCAGATAGTACAGTACTGTAATAAGTAGTTATTGAAAAAATTCCCATATAAGTGGACCCATGCAGTTCAAACCCATGTTGTTCAAGAGTCAACTGTACATGTGAAATTTATCCTAGTATATGGTGAGAAAAGTGAATCCACTTTTATCTTTTTCCATAAACTATTTCTTTTGACATCATTTATTTTATAAATTCACCTTTTCCCTCATTTGAGATGCCATCTGTGGTCCCCCACAAAGATATTCAAGTCCTAACCCCTGGAACTTGTGAATATTTTTACATGGCAAGGGGGAATTATGGCAGCAAATGGAATTAAGTCTGCTAATTACCTGACCTTAAAATAAGGAGATTACTTTTATCCAGGCAGGCTCAGTGTGATCACAGGTCTTTTAAAGTGGAAGAGGGAGGCAGAAAAGGACGTCAAAGTCAGAGAAAGATTTGAATGCTACACTGCTGGCTTTGAAGGGCAAGGAAGGAGCCATGAGCCTGTTGCGGCCCAGGGGAGGCCACCCCAAAGCACACCTCAAAGGCATATTGATGATTTTGAATTAAAGTTACTTAAGAAACAGCCAATGCAAGAGGGGTACTCTGACCCTCTTTTCTGTCTCCCTAAAAGCAGGAAATAAATCTCCCATGAAAGGTGCCCTCCTGCATCTGGAGGTAGAAGGACACCCTTTTGCCAGAGATAGGGAATTGGGGCAGAGAAGCCAATATAAACAAACCTTGTTACTTCCTTAATTATTACCCCCAAACAAATTCTGTTTAGATTCTTCACTAATTGAGCACCTGAAACCTAAGTTTCTTTGTCCTGTCAATTCCTCACAAATTTATTACTTCTTTTTCTAAAAACGTACAAAAGCTGCCTGCTCGGGCCACTTCTTAGGTCCCATTTCTATGAGATTTCCATGCCCATCATTTACAATTTCTTTGTTTTTCTCCTGCTAATCTGTCTTGTGTCAATTTTATTATTACTCCAGCCACAAGTACTCAAGAGGGGTAGAGGGATAGATTTCTCCCTCCCTGACAAGCCATGAGCCATAAAATGCAGGAAGCCTGTTGAAGCTGGAGAAAGCAAGGAAATAGCTCTCTCCTAAAGCCTATCAAAGGAATGCATTCCTGCAGACACCTTGATTTTAACCCACTGAGAACCATTTCGGACTTCTGATCTACAGAGCTGAAATCTGTGTTACTCAATCTGTGTTGTTGCTAAGTTTATGGTAATAGCAATAAGAAACTAGTACATCATCTTTATCATAAACTAAATTTAAGAATTAATTTGGGTTTATTTCTGCATTTTCTGTCCCATTCCATCAGTCTGTCTTTCCATGTGCCAATATAATACAGTTTTAATTATAGAGAGTTTACAGTAAGTTTAATATATCTGCTAGAGACACCCCCCTCCCATTTCTTCCCCAAGGCTTTCCTGGCTATTCTCACTTGTTTATTTTTACAAATAAATTTTATAATCAACTTAACTGTGGGGGCGGGGGTGTGAAGAACTCGATGATAGCCTTAGTACCAATAGTCTTTTAACTTTGGGAAGTCACATATTTGCTTTGTGTTGGAGGCTCAGTGATTCATACAATGAAAGATGAGATAAGAGTACCTGGTATAATACACCAGCCAGAAACTACAGTGGAAAAAATAAGAAAAGTGCTATTAAAAGTTACTTGGAAATCAGTTATGTAAACAAACAATTCCTTTATTATCAAGACTTTTTAAACACCAAGAGACAGAAACCACATTCCACCTAACTTAAGGGGAAGAAAAGACACTAATTGGCTCACACAATTGAAAATCCCGAGTAAGGTTCAGTGCAGGTCCTCGAATGACGTCACAAACAGGTCTCCCTTTTTTCAGCCCTTTGTTTCTCACTGTGGTCTTTCCTGCTCAGGCACACCCTCTTCGTGTACTGGCTCCCTCTAGCTACAGACATGGACGTGACCAACTTAGCCACTGCTGAGGGAAAAGGGTGCCTCTTCCTCAATAGCTCCAGCAAAAGTTGAAAAATTAAGTCTCATTAGTCTAGCTTGCTTCATTACTCACCCCTAAGCCAATCACTATGACCGGAGGAATAGAATACTCTGAATAGTTGTGGGTCATGAAGCTGCTCTTGAGGATGGCATGGGGTCAGCTCCCCCTGACTGCAAAGGTGAGAGTAAAGGAAGAGGCAGACAGAGCACTGTGAGCAGAAAAAGATTTAATGGATAGAAGACAGGCAAAAGGAACATAGGACGCCTCAATGGATTAGTTCCATGTAAATAAATATAGGTGTGAAGTGTCACTGGGTGGTGTAGAGATGAGGAAAAAGGAGTAATTAAACTTGCCTAGGAGCTGATCAACTGTCAATGTTTAAGGAATGCACAAAATCCCAGTTCTGAACTCAGAAAGAGGCACTGCCAGACTTGCCAAACACTTGCTCCAGTTTCGCCAAGCACCAACTGCAGAGTATCTGACTCCTCTGAGAGACTTGGTGCCTTCCCAGCTGTGCTCCTGAGCCAGATGGGCTTGCCAACCAGATTCATTGGAAAGAGTTTCAACCCAGTGCAGTTAAAATGAAAAACAAGTTTGGAAGATTTGAACCTGAAGTCTATTGAGCAGAAAAATCAGTCCGGCAAGGCAGTGCCAAAGATTTCATATAGTTATATTTAAGAAGAATCCTAAAGACCAAGGTAAGAAAAGAGAGAAGGACTTTTCAGGAAAAAAAAACCATGGCAGGGTGAAAGAACATGCTAGGTTTGAGGGGCTCTGGAAATCCCCTGCGGCTGCCGCAGAGCTTGGGCGTGAAGATACCAGGATGCAAGAAGTGGCACAAGGATCTTTCAGGCCATGCTGAAGAGTTCACAACTGATTCTGAGTGTCGTCAGGTGGTTCTAAAGAGGAGAGGAGGAGGGTCAGATTTTAGTGTGTAATGAGTTGAGCTCCATTTTCCTCAAACCTGGATACATTTCTCATGTTTCTTCATAAGCAGTGATGTGGTTAAGAGTGTGGGTGTGCTATTCACACGGCCTGGGATCAAAGGCCTGCTCCACCATTTACTTGCTTTGTGGCCTTGGGCAAGTTAATTAATATCTTTGCACCTCTGTTTCCCCATTTTTACAAAGGGGATCAAAATAAACCTAATTTATAGAATTGTTGTGAGGACTAAATGAGAGAAACATATGTGAAGCATTAGTACATGGGTTGTTACCAATAAATTCCTAATTTCATTGGTTATTATTCTAAGGGATTTCCTTCCTTCTTTGTCCCAAATTCCACCTTTTAAAAATCCTCCTTATCTTTTAACATGCAGTTTGAAAACCTGCCACCTTGATGAAAATATAGTCCTCAACTAGATATTTCTCCTGCATGTGCACATATCTACACATGCACACACACACACACACCATTGTCAGGGTTAACCAAATAAATGTAACAGCCAAGTAGAATCTAGAAAGGAATAAAGCAGTCACAGATCACAGGATAGGAATGACACCAAAGGCTAAAGGACCTGTCTCAAGATTTCTAATTGGCTAGAACTGATCCAATGGGAATGCAGGATAGCTACAGCAGAAGGAGATCTACCCCATGATGTCTGAGAAAGAAGTCATATAGTGTGTGCTTTGCACACTTTAATAGGCATATGAATCACCCAGGGATCTCGTTAAGGTGCAGATTCCAATACAGTGGATCTGAGAAGAGGCCTGAAATGCTGCCTTTCTAACAAGTTCCAAGGCAATACCATGCTGCTGCTCCTCTGATCTCCTTTGAGTAGCAGGGCTTTAGGGAAGAGGACAAGGTGCAATTCAGGGAAGTCAAGAAAACCACTAAAACCTGTAGGTCAACAAGACAAAGAGTGGATGTATTTGAAGTGATGTCAGCATTATGACAAAGATGTCCCTCATACATGTTTACCCCACCTCAACAACAACAATTTGGCATCCATCCCTGTATATCCATGCCTTGGTGGTTACTGTGGGATCCAGCACCATATGCCAAGGGACCTGGAAGGAGTCTTGCCCACCTGTGCATCAGGTAATAGGCATATAAACCTTGGTCCTGGCTGTGGACCCTGTAGTAGACTGTGAACTGGCTCCAGCCTCTCTCAGCAATTGTCCAGGAGCCCTGGAAATCACTCATCGATGAGACAGCCTTTATGGAAGTCCAGGTTTCCATCAGAGAAGGTCCAGCATGACATTGGAGCAAACAAATACAAGTTTGAATGCATTGGAGAGAGTAAAAAGAACAGTTTGAGTTTACCCACATTATCCCTCCCCCAAGGTGGCAAACTTAGGGCCAAAGGTGATCTTCTCAGCTCATGTTTTCTCCTAGCAGGGAAAGTGTGAGCATGTGAGTGAGCACCCAGTTTCCATAACTGTGTGGGATGCTGCCAAAGAGGCTCATTTCCCTCTTACCCCTTCCATAATACTGAATCATGAGCTGTATGACTGGGGGCTGTGAAGAGTCTGGAAGAGAGGTAAAAAGGATTCTTGGAGGACATTAAAGGAATGCAGATCCTACTAACTGTATTGCAGACTCCATCAAGAACCCTACCCATGAACTGCTGGGGACACCTCACCTGTAGATCTCCCCAACTAGTTCATGAGCACTCCCAGCACCTTGTACACCTTACCCACACATGACCCTGTGGCCATCCGCATGTGTACTCCCAGTTGTGGCAGTGAGAGCGAGCTTTGGCAGATGGTTAGTGAGCAAGTATAGAAAGCCAGCCTGGATCTGTGAGCCAGTGAGAGACCACACACTTGAGATTTAGTGCCACCTTTGGGAAAACTAAAGGGAAGCTATCGTCTCTCAGCTTGATGTGTTGCAGGAATAAGAGAAGGCATAGACACTTAATATTTCTGGAACAAGAAGCATGGAGCAGGTGTATCCATAGAAGGTCTGAGAAAGCCTCAGAATCCTTAGCAGAGCTGATGGAAGGTATTTCTCTCTTGAAGGCATTAAAGACTGGTGGAGGTGACTGCTACTTCAAATGTAAAGACAGCAACACAAAACTCCAAGGAACATGAAAAAGTCAAGGAAACATGACACCACCAAAAGATCATAATAATATTCCAGTAGATGATCCCAAAGATATGGAGATCTGGGATTTACCTAATAAAAAATTCAAAATAGCTATTTTAGGGAAACTCAATAAGCTATAAGAAAACTCAGAATGACAATTCAGTAAAATCAGGAATATAATACACAAACAAAATATGTTTAACAAAGAGATATAAATCATAAAAAATAACCAAACAGAAATTGTGGAGCTAAAGAATACAATGAATGAAATTAAATTAAAAAATGCATAGAGAACATCAACATCAAAATGCATCAAGCAGAAGAAAGAATCTGTGAGTTAGAAGACAGGAACTTTAAATAATTCAGTCAGGAAAACAAAGAAAAAGAATAAAAATCAGTGAAGAAAGCCTACATGATCTATTGGATACCATCAGAAGAAACATTTTCCAATTTTTGGAGTTCCAGAAGGAGAAGAGAGGGTGAAGTGGACAGAAAGCTTATTTAAGGAAATAATGCCTGACAGTTTCGAAAGTTGGGGAGAGACTTAGATATCCAAGTTCATGAAGCTCTTAGGTCACCAAACAAACTCAATATATCGAGATTTTCTCCAAGACAAGGTATAGTAAAACTGTCAAAAATCAAAGAGAAAAACAGAATCTTAAAAGCCAGAAGAGAAAAGAAGCTTATATACAAGGCAGCACCCATAAGGCTATCAGTGAATTTCTCAACAGAAACCTTACAGTCCAGGAGAAAGTGGGATAATATATTCAAAGTGCTGAATGAAAACAAACAAACAAAAAACCTTCCAACCAAGAATACTCTATCAGGCAAGCTTTTCCTTCAGAAATGAAGGAGAGATACAGACTTTCCCAGAGAAACAAAAGCTGAAGTAGTTCACCACCACTAGACCTGCCTTACAAGAAATGCTGAAAGGCATTCTCCAAGCTGAAATGAAAGGATGCTAATTAGTAACATGAAAACATATGAAAATATACAACACACTGGTAAAAGTATCTAGTCAAGTTCATAATACCCTAATATTATAATATCATGGTAAGTTAACCACTTAACTCTAGCATGAAGTTTAAAGGACAAGAGTATTAAAAATAACTATAGCCACAATAATTTGTTAATAAATACACACTATAGAAAATGGGAAAAAGCAATTCTAAAATTCATACAGAATCACAAAAGACCCCACATAGCCAAAGAAATCCTGAGAAAGAAGAGCAAAGTTGGAGGCATCATACTTCTTGATTTCAAACTATACCACAAAGATATAGTAATCAAAACAGTATGGCACTGGCATAAAAATAGATACGAAGCCAATGGAACAGAATTGAGAGTCCAGAAATAAACCCTCATATATATAGTCAACTAACATTTGACAAGGGAGACAAGAATATTGGATAGTCACATTCAGGAGAATAAAATTGGATCCTTATTGTACATTATTCAGAAAAATTAACTTGAAAAGAATTAAAGGCCTGATACTATAAAACTCCTAGAAGAAAACATAGGGAAGAACCTCCTTGACACTGGTCTTGGCAACAATTTTTAAAATATATCACCAAAAGTGCAAACAACTAAAGCAAAAACAAATAACTGGGACTATATCAAACTAAAAAAGCTTCTGCACAGCAAAAGAAACAATCAACAAAATGAAGAGTCAGCCTGCAGAATGAGAGAAAGTATTTGGAAAGCTTATATCTGAGAAGTGGTTAATATCCAAAATATTTAAGAAACTCATAGAACTGAAGAGGAAGAAACCAAACAATCTGATTTTAACATGTGCAGAGGAATTGAATAGACATTTCTTCAAAGAATATATACAGATGGCCAAAAGGTACACAAAAATATGCTCAATACTATTAATCATCAGAAAAATGCACATCAAAACTGCAGTGAGCTATCACCTCATGCTTGTTAGAATGGCTATCATCAAGAGTACAAGAGATAACAAGTGTTGGCAAGGATGTGGAGAAAAGGGAATCCTCATGCACTGTTGGTGGTAATGTAAGTTGGTACAGTCACTATGGAAAGCAGTATGAAGTTTCCTCAAAAATTAAAAATAGAATCACCATGTGATTTGGCAATTCCACTCCTGGGTATATAGCCAAAGGAAATGAAAGCAGGATCTCAAAAGGATACCTACATTCTCATAGTCATTGCAGCATTATTCACAATAGCCAAGATGTAGAAAAAACCTAAGTGTCTGTGTACAGATGAATGAATAAAGATTTATTTATATATATAATATATATTATTAATATATAATGAACATTATTCAGCCATGAGAAAGAAGGAAGTCCTTCCATTTGTGACAACATGGATGGACCTTGAGAGCATTATGCTAAGTGAAATAAGCCAGACAGAGAAAGCAAATAGTGTATGATGTCACTAATATGTGGAATCTAAAAAACAAAACTCATAGAATAGAAAGTAGAATGGTCGTTGCCAGGGGCTGGGTTGAGGAGTGAGGGTAGAAATCGGAAGGTGTTGGTCAAAAGATACGATCTTCCAGTTATAAGATGAATAAATTCTGGGGAATCTAGTACACAGTATGGTGATTATAGTTAACAATACTATATTATAAACTTGAAAGTTGTTAAGAGAGTAGATCTTAAATGTTCTCACCACAAAAAACAAATGGTAATTACGTAAGGTGATGGAGGTGTTAACCAATGCTACTGTGGTAATCATTTTGTGATATATAAGTGTATCAAGTGAACATATTGTACCTCTTAAACCTACACAACGTTACATGTCAGTTATATCTCAATAAAGCTGGAAAAAATTAATTAAAAATCTATATTGAATAAAGAAATACCTGAAAAGAATAAGACATAGTGTGAACAAACTGAAGAATAACAGTAGCAAGAAAGGAATATGAGGCAGGAGACCACAATCTAAATCAAAAGCAGGCACATTACATCGTTCTTGAACCAGTGACGCAGAAGGTCCAGAAGGATACCTGGAGTCAAAGTCTAGGACAGGGATGCAGAGCCCAGAGAACTGAGCAGAGATCCATATGGGCTGTTGCCAGACTCTCACACTGGCTATACGCACAGCCTGCTATCATGTAGGGAAGCAGTGTGGTGGAAAGAGCTCTAGACTTGGAACAAATTCCAGTGAGATACTAGATTCTACCACTTACTGGCTGTATGATCTCTCTGAGGACCCATGTCCTCACCCAAGAAGTTTGGCCGCGGGGGGTGGTTAATACCTTCTTAAAAAGTCTGTAGAAATTAAATAAAGTAGTTCTTCCACTGAAAGAAAGGCTACCTAGATGATCTCTAAATTACCTTCTAAGATTCAGATTACACACCTATGATTACCATAGTCCTGTTTTTTTAAAATCACCATCTCCTTGCCTGTAAGAAAACTCAGAAGTCTCGTCTAAGTCACTCTCACCAAATCCATTATTATGTAAGAGATGACAGAGAGGTTGCAAAGTGCAGGCAGATAACTTCCAAGAGTGTCATGAATTGGGTGGGAATTGGAGACCCCTAGAGGGTGCTGCCTTTTCACAAGATTATTGCCAAGGGAGAAAATCAGCCTGATTTCAACACAAAAAGAAATATTTACTTGAAAGCCTCTTAATTTTTTAAATTTTGGCAATAATTCAAATATTTAAACACTTGTTTTAAGCCACACACAGCCTATCTGCAGGGCCAATTCTTGCCCCCGACCAGCTGTTTTTCCCTTCCATCTTTGCCTTAATCCTTCTAGGAATTCATGCATTTTAAAAGAGGACGAATATATGGTAGATTTTTAAAAGACTTGGTATGGTAGATTTTCAGGCAACCCTACAGTAAAAGTAGGAGACATTTACAGCACAACCCATTTTCAGCTCCCTTAACTCAGATCATCAGACTTCTTTTCCTTGGCCTCTTTGCATATATGGAGGATCTATTTTAAACTGGGTGGTCAAGAAGGCCTCTCTGAGGATGTCACATTTAAACTGAGACTGAAGGATATGGAGAAACCTATCATGTAAAGATCTGGAGGAAGACCATTGCAAGAAGCAGGACCCTAAGGTGGAGGAAACATGGATTATTCTAGGAAGAGGAGGAAGGCTGGTGAGGCTAGAGTACAGAGAGTGAGAAGGAGGGGGCTACTGATCCGAAGAGAGAGGGGCAGGCAGCAGGTACCTCATGTAGGACCTGGCAGGGAAGAAGCTTTAATTCTAGTTTGAGTGCAGTGGGAACCCAGTGGGAAGTTTTTAAAAGGTGAAAACACGATATAATTTTATTTTTGAAAGATCACTTAGGCCACTGTATGAAAAATGGGTTGGAGAGTAGCAGGATAGAACAGAGGACCTATGTTTCAGATTAATGCTAAGTGCAGGCAAGAGGTAATAATGACTCAAACTAGAATGGTGTCAGCAGAGGTGGAGAGAGTCAGCATGCATTTTGGAGGAGAAGCCAATATGGTGTAACATATACATAATAACCAAAGGGGGAGAAAAAAAGAAAGGCAAGGGCTGCCAGGTTCAAGTACATTTAGGAAGTGCAGGGCTAAAGGGAAGAGAGAGAGAGAGAGAGAGAGAGAGAGAGAGAGAGTGTGTGTGTGTGTGTGTGTGTGTGTGTGTGTATGTATGAAATGTCTTCAGAGGCTGGTGGCAAGAGGGTGAATATGGAATCATTTTCCCCATAAAATATCTCTTGGGACTCGTATACCCCAGAATACATTTTGTAAAACATCTGTCAAAGTACAATTTCAAAAATTTTAAAACACAGTGTTTATAAATGTAACCATTAATTAGGGAACCAGCAGATGGTAAAAAAAAAAAGTGGGTATTTGAAGAAGTGGGTGTCTGTATGCATTTGAATACAACTGCTAAGTTAGAGGCAAAACTGATTAATGTCTTCCAGGACAATAATCTTTGAGATTTTATATTCTGTGGCTCAGAAATTATTTGCTTCCCTACTGGACACTATTGTCCAAGTGTAATGATTAACAGCATCCTGGTTTTGAGGACAAATATACAGTTTTTCTATTTATTAAGTGAACAAGTAAACTCACAAAATCTGAACCTTTAATCAAGAGTGAATTACAAGTCCAACAAAGGTACATTCCCCTAAATTAGGTAAAGGATTCTTGGGTAGGCCTATTAAACAATGTTCCCATATAATATTAAAAAGACATGCTGCCCTCTATTTGTCTTATTTTCAAGTTTGGGATAATTTTTCTTAACAGACACCTTTACAATGATAAATAAACTCCAAAGTTTATTCATGATCACTTGTGACTACAACACATACACACACACACACACACACACACACACACACACACAAAATGATAGTCATGTTCTGGCTATTTTATTGGTATAGATGTAACATAAGATGTTAACTTTCTTGAGGATATAGAGCCACACAGTGGCTCATAAGAAATTACTAATGCCAGAGAAGCATCTTTCATGTGGAAATATGTAGAAGAAACCTAGGATTGTATTTTCAAAAGCCTCTCTGTTGTTTGATCCAGAGGCTAAAAAACCAACCTCAAGAAATTTATTTCCCTGAGTTTCACCTGCAGTACCTATCAATGTGGAAGAATTCCTGTCTTGTCAAGGTCCCCATAATCTGCTGAAGTTCCTGACCTGACAAAAAGAGACCTAGGGAAGACTGAGCTGCTCTTTTGTATCAACAATTCTTTCCTCCTAAGACTTTTAACAGTAACTGTCCCGGTAAGACAATTACAGATCTTACTATAGTGTTGAGCTATTTAAGAAATACTGAACATACAAAACAAACCTAATCATTTGTAGCATCCCTTTTTTTATAAGGTGAAAGAACAATTTTTGTGATTTCTCTCGTACTCCCTGGGAAATCTCAATAATAATTTCAAGTGTAAAAGATATATTGAATCTGCCATCCCCACCCCGCTGAATTTAGGGTCTGATCTTGGAAGCAAAAACAAAGGAGTTATCAAGTGGTCACTTGATTAAGATAGGATCGTGCATACTTGAAAAGAATAAATCAAGGAGCATTGCCTATCAGTCAGAATAACAATATTGTATTTTAATTGCACAATAGTAAGGAACTTTAGCTCAAGCAAGGAGCTTTTTTTAAATAATAATAGCAAGATACAGAGCATCTGCTGTCTAAGTAGACTGCATAAAAAGTAAAAGATAAACTTTTATTACATCTGTAAAGAGCAGAATGTGCCAAGACACACTTAGCATTTTCAAAGAGAGGAAACCAAATTCTAGTGTTGCGTGGATATATTCAGCAGTAAAGAATCCACAAGATCCTGCTTTATAGATTATTTCTTGAATAGCTGCCTCAAAATGGAATAAATTTTGCTGGAATTTAACATATTTTATTACTTCTTTTCAGATTCTTTATTTTAGAGATCATAAAGGAAGGAAGTAAAATTTAATTTCTATTAGCCTACAGTTTTCTATAACCATACAAATTTTGTCTCTTACTGTCTTTTTTCATATTCTGAACATCCTGATACTTTACTTAGGGTCAAAACTACACTCTTTTACCCTTGATAAACTAAAGCACATTTCTTACGTTGATACACAGTTATACTCCTTTGTCATTATTGTTCCTAACATAGTCTCGATCATTGTGAAATATCAGCATATATCGTATACATATAGGTGTATATGTGTGTGTGTGTGTGTGTGTGTGTGTGTGTGTGTGTGTGTGTGTGTGTCTCTGCCACTGGTTCCTGGCACAGAGCTCCTAAAACCCTTATAATTTTTTAAATGATAAGAGCTCTAGAAGCCCCTTTTCTTCTAATATTTGATTTTGACCTTGGTTCCTGACACAGAGTTCCTAAATCCCTTGGAATTTCCTGGGTGATGGGAGCTCCTTTTATTTTAGTGGTGACTCTTGGGGGGCCCCTGGATGGGGGGCCCACCAGAAATACCAAGCCATGATTAGAAGCTTGGAACTTTCAGCCCCACCCCACCCCCCGATTCTGCAGAGAGGGGCTAGAAATTGAGTTAATGATTTATCATGCCTATGTGATAAAGCCTCCATAAAAATCCCCGAAGCGGAGTTTGAGGAACTTCTAGGCTGGTGACCACATTCAAGTGCCAGATGGGTGAAACACCACAACTCCACAAGGACAGAAGCTCTTGCACTTGGGACCCCTTCAGACCTCATTCTATGTATCTCTTCATCTGGTTGTTCATCTGCATCTTTTATCATGTCCTTTATTGTATAATAAACTGGTAAACATAAGTGTTTCCTCAAGTTCCATGCTAGTTTGCTCTAGCAAATATTGATAACTGAATCTAAAGAGAAGGAAATCATGGGAAGCTCTGATCTATAACCAAGTCAGGCAGAAGTTGTGGGTAACCTGGGGACCTACTACTTGCAACAGGGGGACAGTGTCCTGGGACCAATCCCTAACCTATGGGGTCTGTCCTAACTCAAGTTAGTGGCAGAACTGAATTGAACTGTAGGACACCTGGGTGTCACAGAGAATTACTTGGTGTCGGGGAGAATCCCCAGATATCCGGTGTCACAAGTGTTGTGAGTGTGGTAGGTAGTATGAAAGCAAAGGAGAAACTCATGAGGGAGGGTGAGGTTTTCCTTTACAGTTGCCCATTTTAATTATAATTTTTAGCCAGATTAACTACTTTTCCACAGAGAGAACTGGGAGATAGGTAATTGATAACTGTGCATCATTAGCAAGCATTTTAGCGTACTAACAAACCTCGTGAATGGAGAGATGTAAAAATTTCCATCCGGATAGCATAATTCCACTCACAGACACACCAATTTCTTTTACACCTTCTTAAAGTGGCAAAACATCATTTGCCACTATGCCAATGTAGTGCCAGTATAATCCAGTGATAAGGCTACCCCCAAACATACAAAAATAAAAATAAGGCAAAATAATATATGTATTAAAACAATATTTGGTGACCAATGTTTTAGTATTCTGCCTTACTGAACAATTATCTGTATATCCAAGATTAATTACCTGAGTATAATAATTTCAAGAATTTTTTTTAAATTTTTTAAATTAATTATAGATTTTGGAAACTTTGTTTAAGCTGACACACTATAGAACATAATTACTATTTATATAAAAACATTTGTCAAATGTGTAGTTCAGTTTGTTTGAACACATGATTTTACCCTTTTTCTTAATTTTAAATGCTATGTGGAAATAGTAGTAGGAAGTATTGTTGGCTTATCTGATTGGTGAAACAGTATTAGAATGTTAATAAGTTCAGATTAACTAATTTCTTCAATTAAAAAAACTGCAAATGTTATATAAAATAGAATTGCATTCTACTTGTTTTCTCCTTGGATTCTACTGAACATTCATAAGGCCAGAAAAAGACATTGCTTTTTTAAAAGCAAAATGATTAAACCCGGCATATTTTGTCCTAAAATTCACCTTATTTATATGAATTTGGATTATTATTTAACATGTAATATATGAGAATTTTAAAACATGGGAACTTGGAGAATGTTAGATTTATGTAAGCGTTCATGAATCTCTTTCACCCAATCAGAACAGAGCTCTTTTATTTTGAGACTTTATTATTTAATTTATTACTATCCCCTTGAGATAGGAAGATACTCCACATTCATATGGTGAGAGGGGTTTCAATTACCTATTGCTGCTCAACAACCTACTGCAAAACATAGTAGCTGGAGACAACAACTATCAGTTATCTGGATTACAAAGCCACAAATTGGACAGGACTTGGGGAAGGCTCCGTACAGTGTCAGTTAGGGTGGCTTGCCTGGGGGATGAAGATCTAATTCCAAAATCCAATCCCACTTGGCTAGCAAGTGGGTGCTGATTGTTGGCTGTTACTCAACAAGGGCTGAAGGCTGGGGCCTCCGTTCCTCTCCTTGTGGGTCTTTCTACACGCATGGCTTGGGCTTCCTCGCTGCATGGTGGTGGGTCCCAAGCACAGGAACAAACTGTATCACCTATTATGACCCAGCTTCAGAAGTCACAGTGTGTCACACCATAGCACAAAACCTGCTAACGATCGTACAGAAAATAGATCCTGCTTCTCGATAGGAGGAGTGTCAAAGTCGTGTTGTAATAACATGTTGGATGGAAGAACGTGCTGTGGCCATTTTGGGAAAATACAATCTGTCAAAAGGAGTAAAGACTATTCTCAAATACAGTCACAGAGACACACAGAGAGCTTATTCCACAACCTCAGCCATGGGTCAAAAGTAAAAACAAAATGCAGAAAACACACTTGTCCAGATGTCAGTGCCTTCTTCTCCTTTCCAAAGGGACTGAAATAGTTTCTTAAATAATTTAAGAAAAATATTTTAAAAATAATTTTACAAAAAAAAAGGTCAACAAACCAGATCCTCTGTCCTTTCTTACCATCTGAATGAGATGCCTGAATGATTAAACAAAAGCAGATTCCCCATCATTGCTCCTATCAGGGGAAAATAACCTATTGGCCGTGTGCCTCTCTCTGACCTACAAAAAGTCGTTGTTAGCTTGCATGAGTAAAAGTTGCCTTTCGTGCATACTCAGGAAAATAGAGTGTTTAAATTGCACGATTTAGCCTTATTTTCACAAATGATATTTTCTAACAAGAATTTAATCTCAACAAATATGATTTTTAAGCTAAAACTTGTAATCAATATGAGACATCTGGCCAATAAAAAGCTAAACAGAAATAATATTGATTCATTTTTAGTTATTCTTCCATCTTCATGGCCAGTGATAAACCTTTGGCCTTTAGCAGCAGAGTGCAGTAGTTGGAATTTGGCTATGGGCACAAGTACTGGCTCTACTACATACTAGTTATGTGTTCTTGGGCTTCTCGCTAGTCCTTGGTTTCCTCATAGGCAAAGAGGGTCACATGAGTGTTAAATAAATAAATATAGGTAAACACTTAACATGGTGCCTGGCACAGAGTAATCCCAGTAAATGCAAGATATTATTATAATGATTACTACATAATAGTAATATAATGTAGTATATTACTAGTATATTAATGTAGTATTAGATAGACTATATAATATAGTATGTATTTTACTATATATTATATATAATATAGTATATATAAATAATTATTTTATTATACCTATGGTAATATAACTATAACCCCCCTTCTTCATACCCCAATATATATAAGCTAATGTGATATCAAGAGGGCTGTTAATTTGACTCTATTTTTATTTAGATGGTCCAAAAATTAAAGTGATAATAATCAGTCTCCACAAACGTTCAATATTTCAACCATAAACTCTAGCGGAAAACACATTGTCATCCAACACCTTTCTTTTAATCCTAGGATATATGTGATACATTTCACTATGTTTTTGCATGAATTTGAATTGCTTTTGGTTCGAAACTACTTCAGAAAGAACGAATTATTTTTGTTGCTGGGAGCTGAGGAATACTTACTGTCTGAAAACAGACAACCAAATACAGGCCCTTATTAGACATGTCTTTCATTCATTCCAGGAGCCACTTGGGGGTGTTGAGATCTGGAGTCACATAAATGCAAGGCTGATCCCCTGCCCCTACCGGCAGCCACACATGCAAATAAATTATAGTCCTTTCTCCCTGAGGTTTCCTCTTGTGCTTATGCCCAGAAAGCAGACACATGCATTCCCAAGCAAATGCAGAACTTTCCAAAGTCCTCTCTTAAGAAACCGCAGACTCTTATGTATCCAATTCCTATCCAGGTTCGCAAAGCCATTCAGATGGAGACTAATAAAAACTCCTTCCTGTGAGAAAACAGTTAGTAGCTGAATATACTGCAACACCGTCACTAGCTTATCTCATATATCACCATCTTTATAACACAGAGCTCCAGATCTGCATACAAAGAACTCCTAAAAGAAACATAATGATAATAGGAAAACAAAAACCAAGCATTTTGATGGCACATCTTCTACTTCTGATAAATAACCAGCTAAACTAAAAGCACCTCAATCCGGCATCCTCATTTTCTGTGCAAGAAGGACGACTAGTGGTAAGAATATGTACTTTTCACAATTTCTCATGCCTTGAATTCATAGAATCAAATATTTAAAATTAAATTTACAGATCATTTAGTTTAGGTTTATCACTGAGGAGAAATGAGGCCATGAAAAGGAGAAGTGAATTAACTACTCAAGATTTCCTATTTATTCAGTGCCAGATCCAGGTCTTTTTCTAATATGTAGCCTCTCTTAGGTTCAACTTTCTTTGGCTTGGAATATGCAGTATAAAATAATTAGCTCAGATTCCTTTGGTGTCATTTAGAAGAATTTGGTTCTTTTTTTTAAATTAATTTATTTATTTTATTTGGGCTGCATTGGGTCTTCGTTGCTGCACGCAGGCTTTCTCTAGTTGCAGTGAGTGGGGGCTACTCTTCATTGTGGTGCACGGGCTTCTCATTGCGTTGGCTGCTTCCCTTGTTATGGGCTTAAGTAGTTGTAGCACGAGGGCTCTAGAGTGCAGGCTCAGTAGTTGTGGCTCATGGGCTCTAGAGCACAGGCTCAGTAGTTGTGGCACACGGGCTTAGCTGCTCCGTGGCATGTGGGATCTTCTCGCATCAGGGCTCGAACCTATGTTCCCTGCACTGGCAGGTGGAGTCTTAACCACAGCACCACCAGGGAAGTCCAGAATTTGGTTCTTTGTGCAAAGGCACGCTGAAACTGGTATGCTCAAAACTGGGAACCTTATACCTTAGTCTTCCTGAAGAATTTTGGTAGAGGTTTGTCTTAATTTCTGATTGGTTTTGAACTTTCTGAAAAGGAGTAGGTGTTATGTATTTATTTTGGTCCGTATGTGTGCATTGGAATTTTTTCAATGGAGTGATTGTTGAACAGGTAGATGGAAACTTGGGATGTTCTACCAGGACTAAGCTCCGCAGCCCTCTATCCACATACCTAAACATCTCAAGAACCCAATCACCAGAGCCCTGCATTCCTCAGACCATGACTAAATGTTGACACTCTTGCCTGAATGTGTGTCTAGGAATAACTGTGTACCAACAAGTTCATAATTTTTAACTAAATTTAATTTTGCTTTGGAAGCTTGGAACAGTAATTAGGTAATGAGTGTGTCTGGAAGTAATTGTTTTCAATTCAAAGCTTGAACAAAGATCTCTGCAAATCATCTAGGTGTTTGCTTTTCATCACTTACTCAAAGTATTTCTGAATTTTAACATAAAACTGTCCTCTGGGCAGAGACTCCCACACAAGAGAGAAAAGAAAATCTTCTTACAGGTGGCTAATATAAAAACAAAACAGAAAGAAAAAAAGAAGAACTGAGAAATATACTCTTGAAAGTGATCTTACTGTACTGAATTGGTAGCCAAGAAATGAGTGGGGATGAATTAATTCTGGCCTTTCTGATCTCCTACTCAAATTAAAGATGTTCCACATTTCACATGTTTTTTTGTGCATAAACTCTATCTCAACACTGCTCCCACAGTGACCACATTCGCTGGCATGAGGAACAGCATAGAAGTTCCTCTTCTGTGAAGTATTTATGATGGACTTTGAAGATTGTGGGAGATCACAAAGGTTAAAGTAGACAAGAGGAAAAAGAACCTTCTCAGAAAAGACAATCAGGAGTAAATGTTAATGGTAGAAAATACCATGGTGCGTACTACCTCTTCTATGAAAGTATTTTCTTGTACACACTACTCAAAGTGCTCTTTTTAAAAAGTTGAATCATCAATCTCTACCAATTCTCTCCAGTATATAAAGGGTGAATGCTCTTTTCGAAGTGGTAGGTGATAGCATGTCCTTACTCATTTATTCAACAACATGCAGCACTTACAGCCCCAATGAACTATACTGGGGGCTGATGTCATTAAGTAAATAAAAGTCTAGTAAGGAAGCCAGATTTTTTTAAAATTCCAGTGCAATGATATATAAACACTCTGATAATGTATACATACCAATTTGATGGTATGTATATATTAACCAAACATTTATTGATGGGAAGATCATATGTTCCAGCTTGCCCACCTTACATCCATTGTCTCCATGGAATGACTAATAGCATCCTAGTTTGGAAGGCAAATCATACGGTTGCCCTATTTATGAAACAACTCATGCATGCTGAGCACTAGAGATACAAGAAAATCTCTACCCTTAAGGAGTTCAGTATAGTAGAAGAGAAAGAGAGTTAAATAAACAACTTTAATACATGTGGTAAGTGTTATATATTATAGATATATACATAGAGTGTGTTCAAAGTTTATTTATAGCCTACCTGGTCCAGACCTAAGGTAAGGAATACTTCATAAAAGTCCAAGGGGCATAGAGCAGGTAGTCTCAAAGAAAAAATAAGAGTTAGCTAAGTGAAAGAAGAATGTTCCAAGCAGAAGGAGGTATAGTTGCCAAGGCAGAGGAACAAGAGAGAGCAGAGCAGCTTTCAGAAACTAAAAGCATTTGATTTGTCTCGAGTATCACATGCAAGCATGGAGAGACAGGAGATAGAGCTGGTGAGGTTAATAGCTGGATTATGAAGACACATGCAGATTTAAGGTCTGAACTGAATCCCAAGGATTGGGAAGTTATTGATGCATAAAATACAGGATTGCTTTGGCACAGCATGGAGTATAAAATGGAGGGGACAGAAGAGGTAAGCAGAAGATTTTGGAGTGAGATTTGCATGAAATCTCATTAAGTGAGATTAATTTGGTATGACCCTTTTTTTTTTCTTTCCCCTCTTTTTTATTGCTTTCTGCTTGGAATAAGAATGTGATGGCTGGATTCCAGAAAACATATTGAGACCTTGAGGAAGGAAGGGACACATGTGAATGAGCAAAGCAGAAATGATGAATCTGGATTCCTATAACATTGTGGATTCATCTTACTAATTATAGATCACCTCCTAAGCACCACTCCTTCCATTCTCATTTCTCCTCCCCAGAGTTAACCATTATCCTGAAGTTGATGTGTATCATCTCACAAATATTTTATACTTTATTGTATAAGTATTTAAAACTAAATGTATCATTTTGTATTACATTAGTTAGGGTACATATTGAGCTGCTATAACAAAGGAATCTCAAAATACAGTGACTCAGAAATACCATGTCTCGGGCTTCCCTGGTGGCGCAGTGGTTGAGAGTCTGCCTGCCGATGCAGGGGACACGGGTTTGTGCCCCGGTCCAGGAGGATCCCACATGCCGCGGACCGGCTGGGCCCACGAGCCATGGCCGCTGAGCCTGCGCGTCCGGAGCCTGTGCTCCGCAACGGGAGAGGCCACAGCAGTGAGGAGTCCAGTGATAGACTAGCAATCCAGGCCAGATGACCACAAGGCCATCTGGAACCTAGACTCCTTCTCTTGGTGTTGCATCATCATTGTGGGTGTCCTAATAGTTGAAGCTGGTATTTCTGCATACCAGCTATCAGAAGGGGAAGGAGAGGTAGTGGTGGGCATGCAGCCTCCTTTACACATTTAAGGATGTAACAGTGAAATTACATACATAATTCTGCTTACATCACGCTGGGCAGAATCTGGCTCATGGCTACACTGAGCTTCAAGGAAGCCTAGAAATTATCTAGCAGTATAACCCCATACTCATATACTCTGCTGAATCTTGGGTGAGTGGCTATTCTTTTACTGGAAGAAAGAAGAGTAAATTTGATCCTGAGTAACAGTTAGTCACTCATATGTTTTTAACATTTATATAAGTTGATTTCATTGTGTTTATCCTTTTATAATTAATTTCTTACATCAATGTTGCATTTTTGAGATTTATCCTTATTGTTACATACAAATAAATTTTAGTTATTTTAATAACGGCACAGATCCCATTGTGGCTATAAATCACCCTTTATCCATCCATTTACTGGTGGATATTGAGGTATAAAAATCTAGTAAATAACACCCATCTTCCCTGAGTGTTGAACTAATTGAGAATCAATTTTACCATGTGGGAAATTACCTTCGTACAATGGTGGCCTCCAAGTACAGCACCAGGAAAGCTCTCCTAGAGGCCATGGAACAGAAACGTTCACAGACCATGTTAAGATGCTCAAATCACATAGTTTATTAAATCGATGTAAAGTACACAGTGAGGAGAAAGAGCAAAGAGATGGGGTAGGTTAACATAGTTATGAAAGAGTACAAGCAGGATGGAAGGAACACAGAACCTGAATCCTGTCTCTCTCTGATCATCTGCCTTCTCTGTTGATGATGTGATTGTGGAGATCCGAGTCGAGTTTTGAAGCAAGAGGTCCACAGACAGAAGATGACTAAGCTAACACAAGTCTTGCTTCATTTAAGAGATTTAGGGACAATTAAGCTGATGAGCAAGCATGAATTTTGTCTGCATTTTCTGGGCAGAGAACTTGTGGTGCCAGAATGGGTGTTACCAATAGGTGACTTATTTAAATCTTCATGAATATTGAGTGCTACTTCATATGTGCATATTTAATGACTTACAATTATCTGTATCCTCTTGGTGCTTCTTTCCTTCTTATCTGTTTCTAGCACTCATATGCTCTACTTACTTCATCCATATCTATCATATCTTATAGATTACTAACTTGTCTATACTTAAACACATTCTGTGAGTTTCATTATCCCATTTGTTTTTCTTGTCCTCTATAGCAGAGTTGAATATTCTCAAATAATATAGAAACACATAGTATAAGTTGAAGCAAGGCAGCTGCAGGCTTTTCTGGTAAGAGTGGAGCCTTTACCACTGAGTTCATGATATGGCCAAGAACAATAGGCAGACTTATTCTGAAATGGAGGAAAAGATGAAGGCATGCCCAGTTGTTTTTCCCCCCAAACTACCAATAATATAAACTGCTTTACTTCTCCAAGTGGTAAGTGGGGATATAGAGAGGCCAGGAATGTTATACAAGTGTAGATCCTTCCACATGGAAGAAAATATCTGGAGTGTGTATTATTTCCCCTCTAAAGTAAGAATAGAATTGTCAGATGAAGAACCAAAATGTCACCATTATAATTTATAAATCAGATACCAGGAAATACAGCTTATTTCTGCAGAGAAGTTGTTTTCATAATATTGAATCTCAGAATTAGACCGACTTACCCACAGTCAACCACCCACAGTCAGTGCTGGACCAACACAAGCTTCACCCATGGAACAAGACCTTCACCACTAAGATGACAACATGACTGAGAGCAACTGGAAGCAATGCCAGCCCCCAAGATGTGCACGTGCAATCTCGTATCCCAAATCACCAATGAGATATTTCACTCCTCACCAGGCGGGGAGTGAGGGAGGATGGGTGGAAAAAATGTCCATCCTAAAAATTTCCAGTGTTTCTCTTAACCTATTAGATCTAACCAATAAATGTATAATCAAACAGGGAAGAACCCTTCATCCTTTTAGGGTGGTCCTGTTCCTACCTTTACAAAGCTGCTCCCCTAATACCAACCATAAGTCTATGGGTTCTTCCTAGAATGACTGCCAGTGAAGAAAGCAGCCTCAAAAATCAAGTGTAAAATATCTTCTCAAAAGGTTCTGACTATGTCAGAGCAGCAAATTAGTTACATTAACTCTGAGACCACTTCATTCCAAGGCTGAAATTCACTCTTCATCCTATTTCTCATCACAAATTTTGTCCAGCATCATTGTTCACTATGGCTCATGAGAAACTCCAGTTCAAAGATTAAGTTCCTCAAATGTTCAAGGTCAATGATATCAAAGCCAAAAATCAAATTGTTTTTCCACTGTAATTTGAAGTTGAAATAAATGAGAAAAGAGAGTCTAAAATTTATCCTCTCCTATTTCTTATTCTGCTCAGTCTAAGCTGGAGCGGTTCTAGTGGCTAAAGAGAACCCAGAGTGTTTCAGCAGTGGCATCCTGGGTTGAACTCGCAAGAACTAATTTAGTGTCTTCATCTCAAAATTTAGGTAATTTCAACAATGCACCTCAGTTATTAAATGGTCCAAAGGATTCGTAGGATACAGAATATTATCCCAGCACCAGTACTACACCTATAAGATGAGGGGGAAAAAAGTAACTCATAAAGTAGTTATCCCAGGCAAAATTAAGTTCCTGAAACATATTAGTTAGTGATGTCAAAGATCAGAGCAAAACCTCACTGATATCTGAGGTAAGGAAAGTAGAGAGAAAAACTTGGTTTGAACCTCATCAGAATGCTAATAAATCTATTCCAGATGTTCAGTGTCTACAAATCGTGAATTTAAAATAACATGGGAAAGATCTCCCAGCAAGTGGTTAATGCGTGGCCATGCATTTGCTGTTTTGAGTGTCTGGGGTGGGTGGATTTGGAGCTTGTTATAGGGAATCTATTCATGCTTATAGTCTTGTCTCTCTGACTGTGGCATTTTAGATATTGTGGCCTTCTCGCAATGCTTAGAAATTCTCGTGGTGGCAGCCTACAAGTCCAATTCAAAATGCCTTCTTGTCCAGACTACCCAATGAATTTCCATTTCCCCTTTGTGCTTGTTGTTTCCGGCTTTGTGGTGCTACTTTCCGGTAGGACTCTGCCTTGTGAAAGATGCACCCACCCGTGTGAGCAGACACATTCATTCCAGGGTCTTCGTGGCTTTTGCCATCAGCACTTGCAATAGAATTGCTTGAGATTGTGATGTGAACCTCCTAGGGAAGATTTTCCCCAACTCTCTGAATTTATCCACCTAGAGAATCTGTTCTCAGCAGGTTATTTTGTTTGTTTATTATTTATAAAATAAAAATTGTATATATGTTAGGTGTACAATATGATGATTTGATATACATATGCATAGTAGAATGAAATGTTTACTACAGTCAAGCCAATGACATACCTTCTCACGTAATTACTTTTTTTGTGTGTGAGAGTACCCGAAATCTACTCTCTTAGCAAATTTCCTGTATTCGATATAGTTTATTTTTTTAATATTTATTTATTTATTTATTTGGCTGTGCCTGGTCTTAGTTGCAGCATGCGGGGTCTTCATTGTGGCATGCGGGCTCTTTTAGTTGCGGCATGCAGGATCTAGTTCCCCAACCAGGGGTCAAACCCAGTCCCCCTGCATTGGGAGCTCAGAGTCTTAACCACTGGACCACCAGGGAAGTCCCTCAATATAGTTTTGTAATAGTCTCCCCTTATCTGAAAGGGATATGTTCTAAGACCCCCAGTGGATGCCCGAAACCGTGGATTGTACCAGACTCTATATACACTATGTTTTTTTCCAGTATGTACATGCCTGTGATAAAGTTTAATTTATAAATTAGGCACAGTAAGAGATTAACAGTAACTAATAATAATGTAGAATAATTATAACAATATACTGTAATAAAAGTTATGTGACTGTGGTCTCTCTCTCTCAAAATATTGTACATATTTAATACCTTTTCCATCTTAACTAAGCACTTATTGTGCAGTGTGGCCATAACATTTGCAGTTTGAGGTGCAACAGCAACACTAGCATGAATTTCTTTTTCTTCTTCACAATTTCATTAATAGAAGATTCATTCCTAGCACAGATCTTAGCAATCTCAGCGTACGACTTTTTTCTTTACTTATTAAGTCGAGAACTTTCACCTTTTTACTTCAAAGTAGCAGTTTACAGCTTCTCTTTGGCATATCCAAATTGCCAGCGTCACTCCTCTTGTGCCCCGGGGCCATTATTAAGTAAAAGAAGGGCTACTTGAACGCAAGCATTGTGATAGCACGACAGTAGATCTGATAGCCACTAAGGCTACTAAGAGACTAACAGGAGGAACTTGCTAGACAAAAGGATGATTCACGTCCCAGGCAGTACAGAGAGGGAGGGTGTGGGATTTCATCATGGTACTCAGAACGGTGCTGCAACTTTAAATTTATGAATCATTTATTTCTGGAATTTCCTGTTTAATATTTTCTGACCACAGTTGACTGCAGGTAACTGAAACCATGGAAAGCGCAACCACAGATAAGGGGGGATTACTGTATTCACTAGTCATCATCCTCTACATTAGATCTCTAGAACTAATCATTTTACAGGATACGACTGTATACCTTTTGATGGACATCTCTTCATTCCTCCCACTTCCCCACCCCTACTAACCTTCGTTCTACTCTCTGCTTTAATATATTCGACTTTTTTTTTTTAATATATTCGACTTTTTTTTTTTAATATATTCGACTTTTTTTTTTTAATATATTCGACTTTTTTTTTTTAATATATTCGACTTTTTAAGATCCTACATTAAGTGAGATCGTGTAGCTTTTTTTCTTTCTTAGCAGGTTCTTAAAATGAAGCTGTAGTTGGTTAGTCTGAAGTCTGTGCCCCTAATGACATAACAAGGTCCAGTAACTCAGATGCTCCTCAAGGGACTGTCAATTCTGTTTGTAAATGTTCTAGCCTTGTGTAGCATTCTTTCCATTAAGTGCGTGTGTGTAGTGTGTGTATTGCAATAGCAGGATAATCCTCTAATGCTTTATATCACTCTAGTCTTCCCCTACATCTTTGAGAATGATTCTACAGGGTTTGTAAACAGTTTATCCTGCTTCCTAAGTTACTCCTTTACCTTCTGTACCTCACAAAGGACTAGGATTTTTGCCCTGAATGTCTTCTTTCCTTAAACTTACAGTTTGATTTCTGACCCAGACATTTAGTTTTCTAACTTATATTTCTCCAGGGTTTGTATTGTATTTCTTTCTTAACAAGAGATATGAAATTAGTTTGTTCTGAACCTGCCAGAATTATCCACTGCTCAATAAAGCTTATCCGCTGTCACCTTTCTTGGTTGAAGGCTCAGCTGGAAGGCATCTTCTGTAGCTCATCCTTCAACCAGGCCTGGACTCGACCTACTATTGCACTGTGTACTCCTTTAATATTTTATTTCTGCTGGGCCTTCCTTTAGAGCTTTAATTGCCTAATTTTCTCAGACATGTTTCCTTTCAGAACAAGCAATTCCTATGTTCCCACATACAGAAACGGGTGCTTGAAACTCCCTCAATAATTCTTCGAGTCTGATACTGATCTTCCTCATTTTCTCCTCTGAATTTCCTACCACCACTCTGAAGAGTTGTTTTAAATTTTAGGGGGATCCAATCTTTAAAGTTCCCAAGACAATGTCTCAAATGCCTCCATCTAAGGGACAAGAGCTTAGCAAGTTGCTTTTCTTAAAAAACATTAGAAAAGTTGCCTCTTAACAGGGCCCTAAATCCTGGCCTTCCCTGGGGCAACCATTCCGGTTTTCTCCCTAGGATTTTGCCTTTCTTCTTTGCGCCCCAGTCAATGTTCTGACAGGATAAAACTAAGGCAGTGCCTCCCCCTCCCCTTCTGATGACCCCAAGAGACTTAGTTTAACGTGTATCTCCATTTTTCTTTAATATTTTTTATATGCTCCATCCTTAACATTTTCATCTCCCTTTTATAAAAGTCCTGCTTCTTCTATAGGATCTCCACTGTTTTCCTTAAGAAATGCCTTCTCTCCTAGTTTAAGCAGCCTGTCTCTGTTTACTATTGTTTTAATTTTTATTATGCCATGTGTTTCAAACCTCTACAGTTTATCTTTGAATTCCTACACAGACCAGACTATGTGAGACAGATTATCCCAGGCACAGAACTCTTTTATTGTCTTTCTAATTGCTGAGTCTGCAATAATTTCATTGAGTACTCTACTGCAATCTCCCCAGAATGGTATGTCTCTTTATAATGGGTGCTCTGGTCCATTTTTTTTTGTTTTCTTGAAAATAATAACTACCACAGATTGGATCTCAGTTCAGGTCTGAATTTATGTAATTTTCAAGTCCAAAGTGCATATGAAAGCACATGATAGGAAAAGTTTGACAACTAGCTGGGAGTTAGGATAGGGAAAAACCCTGATGTGTAGGGTTTACCGATTTCAAAAGCATAAATGCTCCCATCATGGCCAATTTCAAGCTACCAGTGTGATATCAACCACCTCACAAAATTACTGAAAATTTAACAATCAGCTCTCATGAGTTAATACAAACTGGCTTTTGCATACCACTGGGTGACCCCTTTGCCTGTGAGTAAGCCACATAAATCCAAGATGTCTAAGATTTGTTCCTTTGAAGTTCTCTATAGTGTTGGTAGCAAAATGGAATTTAAAACACCAATCTAAGGCTACCTAGCTAGGCCTATTTCTTAATGTTTAAACCTGGAACCTCTGCTAGTGTTCTGTAATTCATGTGGAATTCACTTCTGCCTTCAGCTTAAAATCAGCAAATACTGTTCTGTTCAAGAATGGCTCAGAAGGTTTAATCCTGCCTCTGCCTGATACCTGGTCCAGGTGTAGGTCCACATCGACCTGGAGATCTGCATTTTCAAGTCCCCACCACTTGATTCAGATGTCACCTTGGCCTGGGCCTCTGCTGAAGCTTACAGCCTGCTGAGCAGTTGTTTTTGCTAAATGCAGAGCAGGGCTAGATGTTGTTTGCTTATGGCCTCATGTGTGTAGGCCTTGCCTTTCTGAAAACAGTCACACACACATGTGTACAAAGCCCCTATAAGCTGAAGAAACTCACTAAAGTAAACATCTCGTATAGCCACAGCCTAGCATAGTAACCCCAAAGCATAGATTTATCCACCTTGGGCATCTAAGAGCCTCTTTATTCATATGTTCTTTTCTCCTGAATTGTATTTCTTACTTGTTTCTTAATGTTGGGGTTCAAGGGGCTCAATAAATAGCATACTGAGCCACTCAATAAATGAGATAAGAGGATGGCGGATGGAGATCAAATGTCACCTTTTTACTGGTAAAACTGAACTGGAGAATATGGCTTATATATGTGGGCAAATGGGTTTCCTAATTCTGAACCCCAGAACCTAAGGCATAGGCAGCGGTCACCCAGGGCCATCCTCCCCATACCAACAGGGAGGGCAGGACTATAAAACCTGTAGAATGAAGTAGAGCAAAATGTGCACTTCTTGCCTGGAGGCACTGTCCCTAGAAAGGAGAGAAAGGAGCCAAGCCATGCAGCTTCGTTTCCTTATGTAAGACTCGCCAATAATTTGCTCCTCTTCCTGTGGAAAGAACATGAGAGGTTGTGCTAAACATCATTATAAGGGTATAAGCATTTTGACATATAATAAACAATGTATTGCTTCCTGGTTTTTTTACTATTAACAATAATGCTGCAGTGAAATCTTTATCCCTATATCCGTATGCAATGTGCAAGAGTGTATCCCTGGAACACACCTAGAAGATTTGCTGGGTCACATCATGTTATGTGATACCTACGGTTAAATTGCTCTCCACAATGGTTGAACCAGCTTATATTTTCACCATTAAAATATGAGTTCCCATTGATCTATGTCCGTGCCAAGGCTTGAAATTGTTAAACACACACACACAAGCCCATCTACTGGGTATAAAAAAGATATCTCAATATAAAAGCGGTATCTCAACATGGCTTTAATTTGTACTTCCGTTTTCCTGGCGAAACTGAATTTCATTCATATTTACTTGCCATTCATATTTCCTTTTATATGATTTGCTCATTCATATTTTTTGCTTATACTTCCTTATTTTGTTTGACTTCTTACTGATTTTTAAAGGGCTTTTTTTCTTTCTTTTAAAAGTGAATACAAATCTAAGGTCCGTTATACATGTTGTAAATCTCTCTCTTTTTTGTATTTTCTAACTGCCTCCCTATACCGCATTTTAGGGGTTTTGTTTTTTTGGGGGGGAGGGGGGCACAGGGCTCTATTTTCCTGTTGACTCATTCTCCCGAATCTAATCTTTTGTTTAACCCATCAATCAAAATTTAAATACCAGCCAGAATGGGAAGAAGAAAAAGAAACTTTATATCAAATGCACTGCATGGCAAACAACTTTATAAACATCCCTGTTTGACTTAAGTTCTTCAACTTCCTTTCTTGGCCACAAGCCTTTGAGTCTACTCCTTTCTTTAAATTCTTCTCTCATTTAACCTCTCCTAATTGCCTTTAATTCCCCAAGGAATTCATCTCAGCCCCTAAGTCACACTGTCCGCTCTGAAAAGCAAAAGTCTTGAAGTTAACTAAACCCAAATGCCTTAGAAGGCAATTTGATGACATATCTTCCATATTTTTAAGCAGCATCTCAAAATATTCACTGAGCAAAAGGGAGGGTTCTGCTGTAGTGTGGTTACCAGTAAGGTAGTCAGGACTTGCTCAGCACTGAGGGAATTACAGTGCTAAAAAAGGGGAAGGCCCCAGCAAGTCAGGATGGGTTGGTCACCCTATTCTGCTGTCAAGAAAAATGATACATATTTTTCTCCATAACAATTTCACTTGTTATTTTTCTAGGATACATTTCTGCATATGGAACAAGTAGGCAAAATTGCATTCATTGCTTAAGGATTTTCACCAGTGTTGAAAAAAGTATCCTTCTAATATAACTGATCCTGGTTTCAATCCCTTAGGCAAGGAACAATCATTTCTAGAATTTTTTGATGGGCCAGAATAGAATCCTCAGCGTTGGAGAGCCACAGTACTTTCGAGACTATTCATCTGAACAGATGAGGAAACTGAACAACACCGTCCCCCACTTTTGTAGGACATTTAAGCATCTCTGGCCCGTGCACAGAACCCCTCTCCTCTACTCACAAACACACATCATTGGGAAAAACTCCATGTCTATAGTACCATCTCCAGCAGTCCAAAGCCATTTACTTAATAGTTATCCTGTGCTGGTTATTCTATACCAGGTATCGTGTAAGATACTATAGCTGTCAGATGAATTAGAAAAACTCACTGCCTTCAAACCTCATCTATTTACTGGAGACAAGCATAGAAACAATACTGAAAATATCTGTAGTCTAAACTTTAACTTTTCTAAAACTATTACATGTTTCTGGTGCACTGAGGAAGTAAATAAAAATAGTTATTTTTCCTTAATAGTTAGAATATTATGTGTATTTCTATTTTTACTCTAATTTGTAAATTTCTTAATTTCCTGGAATATGAGGTTTGTACTCCTGGCAATTATTATATCCATTGTGAATCCATTTTCCAGCACACTCAACTTCAAAAAGGAAACTGGATTTTAAAATGTAACCTCCATTTTATAAAAAATTATCTTTATGGCGATACTGATTCTAATGGTGGACCATAGACTTTTTATTAAGTAAGTGGCTTTTGTACTTATGAAAGTTTGTTATAAACCAGAGGAAGCAGGTCTAAGTACATTTCCCTTTTTAACTGGCCAGAGAACAGGGCTCCTGATGGGCATCTTCGTAGATCTCATATATTTACAGAGAAATTGCCAACATAGATTTAAAAAAGAAAAAAACATAGCCCCACAAAGTAGTAATAACACAAACAAATTGTGTGGTTAAATGGGGAGAAAAAAAACCCAAACCAGTATGTGTCAGTGATGCACACCTTCACATTATTTGAGCTTTTGACTTCTATATATTTTTCATACCATCTGTTCTTCTTTTCCCCCTAGACTAGAACCTCTGAGAAGGCAGTTTGCTCAACTGCCCTGGAGCACCTGGCACCCCAGATCTCTGACCACTGGAGGGCTAGAGGTCACTGGAATATTCCAACTCAGAGTCTCTGATATTTTTGTCTCAACCTTGCAGTTGGCAATAATTCTAAAACATGCTACTCCCTTTCCTGTGAGGAAAGGCAGCCTTTCTGAACACAATTGCACCTTTCTTTGGGGATTCTGAAGATCGGTGCCCCAGGGACATCCTCTGGAACAGCAGTTTCCTTTGCCCAAAACCATAACTGTAGAAGGTGTGGGAGGTTGACCTTAAACTGAATCCTTTATACCATATGGTTTTCTTAAGTTTCCTTTCTTCCAAAAGAGGAGCACAAAAAAAACAATCTAGAGACATTAAACCATGATCAATTTAAACAAACATTTTGTAGGACCTCAAATTGTAAATGCTTATCACCTGCTCATTCTGGGTTCTATTTTTCAGGCTCCATTGGAGAATTAGTCACAGGCATCACCTTTGTTAAAGGATTAGCATAGCTCTTCTCAGCCACCAACTTCTCTCCTAATATGGCCAGTGGCTTTGCAAAAGCATGGACTAGACTCAGCTATGGATGGGTTCACACACATCCATCTTTGCTGAAAAAACTAACAGCTCAATGAGCTTGGACTTCTATTGCTTTTTCAACATATGAAAGATTCCACTAAATATTTTGCCATCTACTTGGCACTGAGCCCTTAGGTAAACAGTTCAGTTCAGCCAACATTTATCAAATGCTAACCTACCACAGCAAGTGCCTACCATTTGTTCTCAGTGTGTTAGAGGGAACTGAGAAATTAGATCACAAACCAGCTCTACAGCCCTAACTGCCGTGACAGCCTCCGTTTGGTGTTCTGAGAGATGCTCCAGGGTCTCTCCAGAGCCATCTTCTCCTTAACCTGGTATAAAATTCCTACCAATAAAGTCCACTCCTCTGGGACATCAATAAACACGTCCCTATTCAACTGATTTGTTTGTCTTCCTCTAGGTACTTGTAAGCTGCTTAGGAGCTGCATAAAAATATTCATTAATGTTTGCTTAATTAATTAATTGAATGTATTTGAGTCAAATTATCTCTAGAAGCCCCCCTTAAAATGTTACCTGGAGAAGGAGGAAAACTTCAAGGCTCACAGTCTTTCTTTCTCCTACTGCATCTCTTGAACTTTTGACACTTCATAGCCTGAGAGTCTCAGGGCATCTGTGGTTTGAATCGTCATCTTCCCTGAGCCTCCAGAACTAACAGATCAACTATTTCCAAAAGCAGCAATGGCCATAGGCAAAAACTGTGATGTGCATAATGTGTGTCTATGGCAAAAATTTGCTTCTTTCCTCCTCACCTTCCAGACTCCCACCAAATGTTTCCAGAATTATTTAAAATTATGAGCAGACAGCCCACCTATATGGGCAAAAAAACCATTGGGAGAGTAACTCTGTGACAAGTGTTCTATTTATTTCATTGTTAATCTTAACAACAACTTAGGAAGAAGATGTTGTTAACCTCATCCTGCTCACGAGAAATGTGGAGGCTCAGAGAGAGGTTGACTTGCTCACCCAAGGCCCCAGAGCAAGCAAGTGACAGAGTCAGGCTTTGCATCTGTCTAAGACTGACTTCAAAGTCTTCATACTTTTGTTTTCAGTCAATGCCAGTTTTTTCTTGAGGGTTTTAGATTAGATGACCTTGAGTTTTCTTTCTGGGTGGACCTTTCAGGACTTGTGTTTCATTATCTCATTTGTCAGTATTTTAACATCTACTTGGCCCATGAGTAAACTGAGATCCAGAGAGGTGAAGTGACTTGCCTCAGGCCAGCAGGAGACTCCTTGTAGCCCCAGGACTGGAGCCCAGTTTCTAATATCCTTCCCCAGTGTAGTTAACATCCAACATTCATTTTTGTTTGTTTCTCCATTCAGTCTTTTTTTTTTTAATTGAAGCATAGTTGATTTACAGTGCTGTGCCAATCTCTGCTGTACAGCAAAGTGACTCAGTTATACACATATAGACATTCTTTTTTATGTTATTTTCCATTATGGTTTATCACAAGATATTGAATATAGTTCCCTGTGCTACACAGCAGGACCTTTGTGTTTATCCATTCTAAATGTAATAGTTTGCATCTACCAACCCCAAGTTCCCAGTCCATCCCTCTTCCTTCTCCCCACCTCCTTGGCAACCTCAAGTCTGTTCTCTATAACATCCAACATTCTTAACCTAGACTGCTAATCCCTGGTCTTTCTGGCTTCTTCTCTCTTTCCAACATCAATAAATGCCATTTCCCCCCATGATTCCTTACCTTATGCCCATGATGACTACAATTACCAGATCCTTTCCCACTTCAGTACATGTGCTATTCCTTCTGTCTGTCTGACTTGCCTGTGCCCTCTCTTGCCAATTACCCTTTAGGGCTAAGTTCAGGTATCACTTCCTAAAAGTAGCCTTCCTTAACTATTCCCTCCCCGGCCCCACACATAAGATTGCCAGATGAAATACAGAAAACTGTTAAATTTGAATTTCAGGTAAACAAGAAATAAGCTTTTAGTATATCTCAGATACTGTATAAAGTATACTAATACTGAAAGATTTGTTGTCTATCTGAAATTCAAATTTAGCTGGATGTCCTGTAGTTTTATCTTCTCAGTCTGGCCACACCACATACATTTCCAGATGAGGTTTGTCCCTCTTGTTATACACTCTTGAGAGTATGACTGAAAAGTAGGCAAAGAACTTCTTCCAAAGAAGACATACAAATGGCCAACAGATGAAGGAAATGATGTTCAACATCACTAATCTTGAGGGAAATGCGAATCAAAACCATAATAAGATATTGTCTTACACCTCCTATCAAAAAACAAAAGATAAGTATTGGCAAGGATATAGAGAAAAGTGAACACTTGTAACACTGTTGGTGGGAATTTAAATGGTGCAGTTGCTATGCTAAACAGTATGGAGGGTCCTCCAAAAGTTAAAGTTAGATCTACCATATGATCCAGTAAGCCCACTTCTGAATATATATTCAAAATATTTGAAATCAGGATCTTGAAGAGATATCTGTACTCTCATATTCATTGTAGCATTATTTACAATAACTAAGATATGGGAAAAAAACTAAATGTCCATTGACACATGAATGAATAAGGAAAACGGGGTATATACATACAATGGAATATTAATCAGTCTTAAAAAACAGGCAGTCCTGCTCTATGTGACAACATGGCTAAACCCAAAGGACATTATGCTGTGAAATAAGGCAGTCACAGGATAAATACTGCATGATTCTACTCATATGAGGTATCTAAAATCGTAAAATAGTCAAACTCACAGAAACAGAGGGTAGAATGTTAGTTGCCAGGAGTTGAGAGAGGGGAAAATGGGGAGCTGCTGTTTAACAGGTGTAAAGTTTCAGTTATACAAGATGAGTAAGTTCTAAAGGTATGCAGTAAGCATTGTGCCTATAGTCAACAAAATTGTGTTGTGTACTTAAAAAATAGTTAAAAGGGTAGATTTCATGTTAAGTGTTCTTACCACACACACACACACACACACATACACACAAGGTACCATAAGCTTCTCCTTCACAGTACTTAACAAAATTATACTTAATGAATATTTTTATGATGCCTTGTTTGCAAATGGTCTCTATGCCACCCTAGACTCTAGACTCCTTAAGAGACAAGACTGTGTCTATTTTGTTAATTACTATTTCCCCTGCCCTTAGCACAGTGTCCTTCACATAGTCAATGCTCAATAAATACTTCTTGCATGAAAGAACAATTGAGGAAGCTGGAAGGAAGGAAGGAAGGGGAGGGAAAGAAAGAAAGAGAGAGAGAGAGGGAGGGAGGGAGGGAGAGAGGGAGGGAGGGAGGAAGGAAGGAAGAAAGAGAGAAGAAGGAAGGAAGGAAGGAAGGGGAGGGAAAGAAAGAAAGAGAGAGAGAGAGGGAGGGAGGGAGGGAGAGAGGGAGGGAGGGAGGAAGGAAGGAAGAAAGAGAGAAGAAGGAAGGAAGGAAGGAAGGGGAGGGAAAGAAAGAAAGAGAGAGAGAGAGGGAGGGAGGGAGGGAGAGAGGGAGGGAGGGAGGAAGGAAGGAAGAAAGAGAGAAGAAGGAAGGAAGGAAGGAAGGGGAGGGAAAGAAAGAAAGAGAGAGAGAGAGGGAGGGAGGGAGGGAGAGAGGGAGGGAGGGAGGAAGGAAGGAAGAAAGAGAGAAGAAGGAAGGAAGGAAGGAAGGGGAGGGAAAGAAAGAAAGAGAGAGAGAGAGGGAGGGAGGGAGGGAGAGAGGGAGGGAGGGAGGAAGGAAGGAAGAAAGAGAGAAGAAGGAAGGAAGGAAGGAAGGGGAGGGAAAGAAAGAAAGAGAGAGAGAGAGGGAGGGAGGGAGGGAGAGAGGGAGGGAGGGAGGAAGGAAGGAAGAAAGAGAGAAGAAGGAAGGAAGGAAGGAAGGGGAGGGAAAGAAAGAAAGAGAGAGAGAGAGGGAGGGAGGGAGGGAGAGAGGGAGGGAGGGAGGAAGGAAGGAAGAAAGAGAGAAGAAGGAAGGAAGGAAGGAAGGGGAGGGAAAGAAAGAGAGAGAGAGGGAGGGAGGGAGGGAGGAAGGAAGGAAGAAAGAAGAAGGAAGGAAGGAAGGAAGGGAAGGAAAGAAAAGAAAGAAGAAAGGAAGAAAAAGAAAGAAAGAAGAGTTACCTTAGTTTTCTCCTATCTCTGATAGGAGAGTTCACATTAATATGCGTGTAGCATCATGACTGCAACAAATTATTACAACTGTCATTTAAGGCTGACAGACCTAGGGCCCAGGCACGGCGCATATACACAACGTCTTCATTTCTTCCTCACTCTCTCCTTCCCTACCTTCCTTACCTTACCACAGCGTCTATTTGCATGTGTTGATGTGCTTGGAAATTTCTTTCAAACAGGAAAATTTTGGCACATCAAGTTATAGCCATTTTTAAAAGTCACCTCCACTCAGCTTCCAGGGCAGAGGATGTGGAGAAGTGGGAGCCAGATCAGGAAGAACTGAAAAGGCAGATGAGGTGACTGCAGCTGACCAATTCACTTGCGGGCTCATGAGAGGCACCCATTTGGTACACACAGAAATACTGAGAACTCTTTGAGAGGCCCTAACGTAAGGCAAGCAAGTTTGAAATTTTTAAGAGGGCTCTGAAACAATGTGATTCGATTTTACAAAAAAAAAAAAAAAAAGAAACCCTTTGATAAAAAATGTGATTCGATTTTAAAAAAAAAAAAAAAAAAAGTAACCCTTTGTAGCCACAGGCTAATGAGGAATCCTTCCAACTGAGCTACTGGTAGAAATAATATTTATAACATTTTCTAGGTTTTTCTTCTAACCGTTTTCAACCTTATCCTGCTAAAGTTGCCTAATTACTAAGAATAGTTCTCTTTACACCTCAAGATGTCCAGGTGGTTGGGTCATGTAGTGTGTTCACTGTATAGCTTCTAAAGTTTGCAAAACTTACTAAACCCCACTAAACCAGATCCTGCAAATCTATTCATTTCTCTCTCATACTCTCATATTTTAAATACTTCCCCCGCCTAGACTCCACCCCAGAACATTTTTGTCAGCCAAGTTTAATCTATATGATACCTACTCCTTTGTTTCCTGATTTCCCTCCACCTTGCCTCAGGCATAAATGATGACAGGTTTGCCTAAACAAATGCAGTTAATAATATTTCTTACACAACCAAACCAAACCAAACTGCATCATGATGCGCTGGGCTCTGACTTACATTGGGAAAGACAGATTCCAAGAGGCTGAAACAGAAAGAATCATAGCAGAGGGAGGAGCCCACCAAAAATGAACGTTAATGTTCCAAATTACAAGTTGGTCTGCCAGTTCCCTTCTGTCCCTGGAGAACAAGCGCAGTCACTTAATTCCTCATTAGTTTCCTCAGGCCCAGCCCCAAGTTGCCTTTAGAAGTGAACTGGCTCCATGGCAACCAGGAAAACAAAGCCTGAGGAAGATTTTGCAAAGCTAAACCTAAGAGAAGCTGTGCCAAGTAAACATTAGATATTTGTAGAAGTATTTTATTCTGACCCATGGCAGTTTCCTGTGTACATATTGCAGGAACAATGCCCTCTACAACTCTTCCAAATACCCTCAACTTATGTTTCATTACAGAAGAGCCTTAAGTCTCTTTTTTTTCTTTTAATTTAATTTTATTTTTTATACAGCAGGTTCTTATTAGTTATCCATTTTACACATATTAGTGTATACATGTCAATCCCAATCTCCCACTTCATTCCCCCACCACCTCCCCCACCACCGCTTTCCTCCGTTGGTGTCCATACGTTTGTTCTCTACATCTGTGCCTCTATTTCTGCCCTGCAAACCGGTTCATCTGTACCATTTTTCAAGGTTCCACATATATGCGTTGATATACGATATTTGTTTTTCTCTTTCTGACTTACTTCACTCTGTATGACAGTCTCTAGATCCGTCCATGTCTCTACAAATGACCCATTTTCGTTCCTTTTTATGGCTGAGTAATATTCCATTGTATATATGTACCACATCTTCTTTATCCACTCATCTATTGACAGGCATTTAGGTTGCTCCCATGACCTGGCTATTGTAAATAGTGCTGCAATGAACATTGGGGTGCATGTGTCTTTTTGAATTATGGTTTTCTCTGGGTATATGCCCAGTAGTGAGATTGCTGGGTCGTCTGGTAGTTCTATTTTTAGTTTTTTAAGGGCCGTCCATACTGTTCTCCATAGTGGCTGTATCAATTTACATTCCCACCGACAGTGCAAGAGGGTTCCCTTTTCTCCACACCCTCCCCAGCGTTTGTTGTTTGTAGATTTTCTGATGATGGCCATTCTAACTGATGTGGAGCCTTAAGTCTTATAGACTCAAAACTCTGCTCTATAGAACATTAACATCTACAGAAAGATGTTAATATATAGTCCATGAAAAATGGATCCCGTGATAAAAGATGCTAAGAAATGTTACAGTGTAGATGATAGATAGATAGATAGATAGGTTGATAGATAGGTAGATATCTTTGAGATTCACAAAACTCTTTAGCCCACTAAAGGATCTGAAAAAAACTTTCAGGAAAAAAACTTGTATAACTTTTCATAGTGTTCTCTATATTATTAGATCCAAAAATTATTTTCAACTTCAAGGCAACGTATTTTAAAAAAACTTACCACAAAATACTGTATTAGTTTCCTAGTGCTGCTTTGACAAATTATCACAGACTGGGTGACTTAAAATAATAGACAGTTATTCTCTCACAGTTCTGGAGGCCAGAAGTCCAAATTAAGGTGTCCTCAGGGCCCTGCTCCCTCCCGAAGCCCTTGGGTGTACCTGGCTTGTGGCTGCATCTCTCCAGCTGCTGCCTTCATGGGCACAGGGCCTCCTTCTCTTTTCTGTGTGTGTCTCCCCACTTATCAGGACATACATGATTGCAGTTAGGGCACTCCCTCACAATTCTGGATAAACTCCTCCTCTCAGTATCCATACAGGTTAATATTAACTCTTGCCACGTAAAGTAATATTCAAAGGTCCTGGGGACTAGGATTGTGGACATATCTTTGGGGGACCACCGTTCAACCCACTACGGATATTAACTGATAAATGCTGATAAATGTAGAATTGTTATCTTTAACTCAATTCAACTCAATTCTATTCAGCAGTCATCTAATGATGGAATAATACGTATGCATAGTGATAGTAAATCTCACAACACTTATCACTATGCATAGTATTATTCCACTATCATGTCAATCTACTCCACCAGGCTGTGTGAATTGATTAAGGTGGTGACCAGGACCTGAATCATTTTATGATCAGGCCTAGGACAGTGCCTGGCTTGTACTAAAAGCTCATTAGATGAGTAGACTTGAGCTGAATTGAGTATGTGAGTTATAATCAGAGCAGAACTGAGGAAGTGATTAGCTCTTTCTGGGGAAGTAAGGAGGGCTTCTCAAAGGAGGAGATTCTTCAGCTGAGATTTGAAGGATGAGATGCAATTTGCCAGCCAAAGCAGGAAGGGAATTCCAGGTGAAGGGAACACCATGGTCAAACACACAGAGGTATGAAATCGCATGACGATTTAGGAAACTGTCGTGAAGACTAATTGAAAAAATGCACGTAAAACTATTCGCACAGTACCCGATACTTAGTGTGACTGTTTTTCCTGGAGTGAGGAGAGTGGACTCAGGAGAAGACACTAAAGACATAGGCAGAGACCAGACTGGACTGGACTTACTGTGCCATTCTGCTCATCTTAGACTTCACCTTAAAGACAATAGAGAAGCATTGGAGTAACGTGGGAGTAATGCGATCAGATTTTTGTAAGGATTTTCATGCTTTATTATATATATAGAAGTGGAAAGTCTTAAAATACATATTATAAAAATATATCTAAAATTTATATTTTAATGACAAGATTTAAGATTACAAGTGAAAGGCAGGAAGAGAAAAAGAATATTTGCAGAACATCCTCCACAAAGACAGCCATGCATATGGCTACTTAGAAAAATTGCCCTGCGTGTACGATGTTCCCAAGCATCAGGAGCTCTGGTCATCACCCTCCACAAATTCTCTCCTTCAAGAACCTGAGGCCCACATTTCCTTTGGGTCCATATGCCTTAGGTGAAAGCACCCAGTAACCCTGCCTTTGTGTAAACACATATGCAAGTCATCTATTTGAGAAAATACCAGCTAACTATCAATATATTGAAGTTATATATGTACTAGCATACATTTTTCATCAGGTGCTCTTCTTTTTAAGGCATGTATGTTTGTGTCGTGTGCATCCACATGAACATGGAACACGGCTAGCATAGAGGAAACCCAAGAAGGTTCTAGAAGAACCTTCTTTAGGAGATTATGTACACAAATAAATAGAAATAAACCTGTTAACAGTCAAATAGGTAGTTGTTTTGGAGAAAAAGAATGAAATTAGTCAATAGCTAGATGGCTGCTTGGCTGACTTTGTTCATTAAAACAAACATACACAAAATATTGAGTAGAGTTCCTGTCTATACAGTAGGTCCTTGTTGATTATCTATTTCATATATAGTAGTGTGTATATGTTACTCCCAAAGTCCTCACTTATGCCTCCCCCCACATTTCCCCATTGGTAACCATAAGTTTTTTTCTATGTCTGTGATTCTGTTTCTGTTCTGTAAATAACCTATATGGGAAAAGAATCTGAAAAAGAATATATGTGTATAACTGATTCACTTCTCTGTACATCTGGAACTAACACAATATTGTAAATCAACTCTACTTCAATAAAAAATTAATTAATTTAAAAAACATACACAATAGTTAGTCTGCAGAGACTCCCGTGATCATTGGGAAGCAACTGCACCATTTAAATGGGACTGAATTTTTTGGATATGCCTCCGTACATGCCTTGCAAAGCCTCACTGAGTGTAATTCCCAGTCCTGAGCATCTGGCTCTTGAAATAGCACCCTAGAACATTTGTTTCTCATAATAGCCTCCTCCTGAAAAATGGCCTTGTTTTAATGGTACTGGCATGTTGTCTGGAGCTGAACCTAGGCTTGGCTGTCCAACCCCTCTTGCCAGTGAAACATTTCTCACATGGTAACCTTCATTTGCAAGGGCTTACAGTTCACAAAGCTGAATTTTGATGGAAATGATTGAGTTTTCACATGGCTCCTTTAGATTTCAGGTCGAATTTCATTTCCTTATAGAAGTCTTCCCCAACCACTCATCTGAAATAGCCCCCCACCCCACCCCAGTGCATCTTTATCACTCACTGCACTCTGTGCCTTGTCCAGACACCTCTTATCACAGTCTCTAATGTTGTGTTCGTTTTTGTGTCCATGCATACATAAATTCCTTGAGGTCAGCACCTTCTCTGTCTTGTTCAACTTTGTATTCCCAACACATTGAACAGTAACTGGCATAGTTGTTGATCGATAAATATTTCTTAAATGAATGAATGAATGAAGAGTGGAGTGACAGAATAACTAAGCTGATAAAAGGACCAGAATTGATGCTACCAGGAAAGAGTTAAAATACTCCCTTTTGGGAAATGGGTCAATCAGAATAGTAATTTACCACAGGAAAGTATCAGGCTTAAATGGACACTTGTAGAATGAGTTCTCATTTGGACTCTTTGAAAGAGCTCCTCCAATAACTTTTACTTTTGACACTTAACAAATGTCCGTATACTGGTCACAAAGAAAGTTCTATACAAGGAAGAACAAGATTGGATCTCCCAAGTCCTGATCTTCATAACGCAAATGAACTTTGGGGGATGGGGCACTTTTCTAAAGAAAAGAGAAGTTCTCTTACTTGCAAATGACAGAGATCAAACAGAATTAACACCCTTATAAATATATGTGCTATTGTCATATGTGATATTGTGATTTATAATAAGAAATACATATTCGGTCTTTGTCCTGTTTCTGGCACAGAGCTCCTAAAACCCTTGGAATTTCCTAAGTGATGAGAGCACAGAAAGTGTTTTTGTTATTTTAATGAGGTAGCTTTGGGGCCCACCTAAGGATGGGGGGCTGGTTACCAGGAGAACCAACCTATATATATATATACATATATATATATTTTTTTTTATACAACAGGTCCAACCAATATTTTTAATGACTATTTAAACAAAGACACAGAAGGTATGCTTACCTATTTTTCAGATACCAGAAAATTGGAGTGATTTCTCTGATGATAATCAGAATTCAAAAAGTAGACAAAAGGGTCAAAACTGAAAAATCCAACACTTCAGCCCAGAGGAAAAGTTTAACTGCCAGATTAAAGAATAACTATGCAATGGTTGTTGTAAAAAGATGAAGAATTTTAATCACCTGCAAATTTGATGTGAACTAGCCCCAGTGGAATTTCCAGAAAACATAACAGATTCACAGCTATCTAGGACTGTAATTTCAAAGCTGAATCAGACAAAGGCTGGCTTAATTAAAATTTTTGAATGACTGAAAAAAGGAGCAATTTAATGAATGAAACAACTAACCAACATGATCTTGAGGCTCTACTGGGCAAAACTGGGGGTCATTCAAAGAATTATATAAAGTATTTCCTCATAATCCTAAGTGCAAATATGTGATAGGTTGCTTTATGAAGTAAACTCCCCAAATCTGTCCTTATTAAAGAGAGTGGCAGCCTCCCTTACAAAGAAACCTTGAATTGCATGAGGGAATTGAGCCAGAAAACTTCCAAGGCTCCCTCCACCTCTAGGAGGCTCTAGAACAAATTTTTCATGGAGGAAGAATAGATATCATAACCACAAGAGGGAAGGGAGACTGATGAGCTCTTTCCTTCTCCCTAGGTCAAAAAAAGAATATATTAGTTACGAATCAAAATGTCCTTGATGAAATGCCAGCTCTTCCACCAAAAAATTGTAGACTTTGGGCAATTAGTTAATCTCTCTAAGTCCCAGTTTTCTCATCTGTAAATTGGGAATAACATTATCTACTTGACAAGGTGGTGTCCTTACTAAAGAAGATAAAGAATATAGTGGCCAGCATTCACTAAAAATGCAGTACATTGGGTTCAAGGTGGAGCCTGTGTGTTCAAGCACATGCCAAGGCTGTGTCCCTGGGGGCAGTCCCTTATCTCTTACCCTGCCCTTCTAAAAAAATACATCAAATTGCATTTAATTATTCTACCTTCTTTATGGTCTCTTATATATACATCTTTCTTTCTCTCTAAACTAATGGTTTAGCTTTTTAAATTTACCACTAGTAAAGTCACTGATCTTTAAGATACATAGAGAACCACACACACATGCACACGCACACACTGATATATATTTTTATGAAACCCTGAATAATTCTGTTTTGGAAATGTGTTTTCACCAAGTCAAGCCAGTTACAGATAAGCATTTCCCTCAATTATTTACAACTAAAATTTTCTCACACCCAGAATTCAGAACACATTTGCAAGTCTATGATAGTACGATTTCTCTTGGGCACACAGATTTTGTAATACAGTAAGAATTCACAGGAATATCTAAAAGTTAAAAACATCTCGAATACGATTTTGCATTTTGTTTGTGGGAACATTATACGTTTAAAAACAGGGATTTGCAAGTTTGCTATGTAAAAGACAAACCAATATTTGTGGTTCTTTCATAGTTTCTGTCAAATGTCTCATAGGAGCTTCTGAGATCACCTTTAGAGTGATGGGGAACTCCTCCTGGGGCAGAAAGTATAGTTGTCTTTCTGGGTCGGGGGGCAGGGACTAAATTCCCTGCACTTCACTGTTGAGAGCCACGGAGGGGAGCTTGTACCACATTGTCATCATACCAAGCAACTCCATAGATCAACACTCCATTCAACTGCCCTCTTGGTATTCAGAGACCATTTTTTCTGTGAAAGTGCACACAGTTCTGAAATGCCAGGTGAATGGAATCACCTCTCCTGAAAGGAACAAAGGAGAAGTTTGACGTTTTTTAAGCACCTGACGTTTGTTGGCACTGTGCAAAGCACTGTTTCTAAATTAACTCTCAAGGTGTTGCCCCATAGTAAAGATAAGTTACCTGACGCTTACTCAGGTTAACTGATTCGCCGAAGCTGTGCAGCTAGAGTGGTGAACCGGTGTTACTTAAATAACGTGTGGTTCCAGGGACCTCACATGGGATGATAGAGAGCTTCTAAAATAGCAGATTCTTCCCACACCCAAACCTGCTAAATCAGCATGGGAGCTGGCAGTGGAGCAGAAGCTGCATTCTAAAACAAGCACCTCAGGTGATTCTGACACTTTTGAATGAATCACTATGGCGGATAAGGTCTCTGAAAAACACACATGAGAAAATGTCCATTCTTAGATCCATCAATGATTTGTTTTCTCCTATTGAAATAATGTTTGCTTTTCATCAAACAACTTTAATTACATCTTCAGATACTTCTCATCCATGTCTTCATGTTAAAAATCAAGGCTAATGCAATTCCATTCCTAGGTATTTACCCAAAAGAATTGACAACAGGTACTCAGACCGTACATGGACACTTGTTCACAGCAGCATGATTCACAATTGCCAAAGGGTGGAAACAGCCCAAATGTACATCATTGGATGACTGGATAAACAATTGTGATATATACATAGAATGGAATATCATTCAGTCATAAAAGGAAATGTCTGCTACAATGTGGATGAACCTCCAAAATATTATGCTAAGTGAAAGAAGCCAGTTGCGAAACGTCACATACTCTATGATTCCATGTATATGAAATATCTGGAATAGATAAATCCATAGAGGCAGAATGCAGGATGGTAGTTTCCGAGGGCCGTCGGGGAGGGGGTATCAGGGAAAACTGCTGAATGAGTAATGGGTTTTACTTAGGAGTGTTGGAAATGCTGTGGAACTAGATAGAAGTGGTGGTTGCACAACACTGTGAATGTTCAAAATGCCTCTGAATTATTCACTTTAAAATGGTAATTTTATGTTATGTGAATTTCACCTCAATAAATTATTTTTTAAAAAGAGGAGCTAGTGGGCTTCCCTGGTGGCGCAGTGGTTGAGAATCTGCCTGCCAGTGTAGGGGACATGGGTTCGAGCCCTGGTCTGGGAGGATCCCACATGCCGCGGAGCAGCTAGGCCCGTGAGCCACAACTACTGAGCCTGCGTGTCTGGAGCCTGTGCTCTGCAACAAGAGAGGCCGCGATAGTGAGAGGCCCGCGCACCACGATGAAGAGTGGCCCCCGCTTCCCGCAACTAGAGAAAGGCTTCGCACAGAAACGAAGACCCAACACAGCCAAAAATAAATAAATAAAAAATTTTAAAAAGGATCTAGTACTATTAGCTCCTAACTTCCCCTTACATTTGGTCCAAGATTGCTGCTAAGAATATTTTCTTTGTTGAGGAAAGCAATGGTGATGATATAGTTCTTAATTTTCCTGAATCAAGTGCCTAGAACTCTATAGCCAACAGATGGCGCTCTAGTTTCAGTTATTGCAGTTCTCATTCCATACAACCGGCTCAGTTTCCATTAATGAAAAGAATAAATACGTGTGTATAAACTCTGTTATGTATAGATGGTTAGAAAAATATGACAAATATTCCTTAATTTCCTTTAGAAATCACTTTCAATCTAATCACGAACTGAATGTAAAGCAGGGACTTTGAGTACAGAAACCGCATATGAAAATGCTTTGCATGACCAAAACAGCAAGGATGGTAGAAAAGCAGCAGTTTTACAGGCAGATAGACCTGGATTCTAATTCAAACCCCACCATTTGCTGGCCAAGTGCCCTTGAGCAAGGTTTTATTCTCTCTGAATCTGAGTTCTCTCTTCTGCAAAATGTTGATAATAACTACTTACAAAGGTAGTTGTAATAGTTAGAAATAATATATTTGTCAAGGGCTTTGCAAAGTGTTTAGTATTTAGTAGGGACTCAATAAAATTTAGTATTCTAATTAGTGACATAAAATACAAACAAACAGGAGGGCTTTCTCGGCCTTCGGTCATACACATTTAAGTGCAGTCCATTAATATTACTTGTATATTAAGGGCGTGGATTTGAAGCACCTGAGATCTATTTGTAAATTCTCAGCCGAAAAATCTTAATTGCTTATGGTTTCTCTTAAGTCAAACACTGAAGTGACAGTATATTGATACGGCAGAAAGTTCATTATGTATTTTTAAGTTGGAGGGATGAAACAGATTGCAAAACAGTTATTATAGTGTAGTCCCAATCTTGTTTAAAAAAACTGTATATATCTGGTAAGATATGCACTAACATGTTAATTTGATTATCTCTGGATCATTAAATGAGTCGATTTCAATGTTCTTAATACTTTTCTGCATTTTTTATATTTTCTATAATAAACGTGTATTAATTTCTATACACACACAAGCAATCTATACACACACACACCCTTTTTCATGTACTACTATGAAGATAGGCATATATCAGAAATATACACTTCAAGACTCCCTCTGTGAACCAGTCAAATCCCTAGAGAGATTGCTCTCAGAGCTCAGACACAGTGCTCCAGGCTCTTCCCTCCT
>NW_020174057.1:7348454-7483658 GCF_003031525.2 Neophocaena asiaeorientalis asiaeorientalis | reverse complement strand
TGGACCTAGAGATTGTTATACTGAGTGAGGTAAATCAGACAGAAAAAGACAAATATCGTAAGATATCGCTTACATGTAGAATCTAAAAAAAGGGTACAAATGAACTGATTTACAAAACAGAAGTAGAGTCACAGATGTAGAAAACAAACTTATGGTTACCAGGGGATAAGGGGGGGGGGGGGGGGGGGGGGGGGTGGAAGAAAATGAAAGAAGCCTAGCTGTGCTTCTATTTGCCAGTTGTTCAGGCTAGCACATGAAAACAGTATCTACTAGGTGTTCAATTGATTGGAAAGCAGTTGTCCTCATAATTTGAAATCATGTTAAACACCCTCTCAAAAATAAACCGACATACAGCAATGTCAATATTTCTTACTGACCTTAACTCATGAGACAGGACCTTTGTATTCATAACAAATTTGGGAATATTTATACAAAATTTTAAACACACATATAATTTTGACCCAACACCACCATTTCTAGGACTCTGACCTGTAGAAAGACATGTGCCAACATTCTTGGTCAAGGATTGAACAGGGCAGCATTGTTTATAAGAAGGAAAATTTCCACTAATAGGGAAATGATTTTAACATTATAAGACATTCATACTATCGAGTGCTATGCAGCTGTTAAATAGAATGCTACTGAATTCTAAATACGGACCTGGAGTAATTCCCCACACACAGTAAGTAGGGGGAAAAAAAGAGTAAGAGAACTATAACAAAAATAAAATCCCTTGTACATTTTAAAAACTACATATGTGTGTGCATATATATGTATACATATTTATATATGTAAATACACTGAAATATTGAAAAGATCTAGAAAGATGAATACATAATTTTTTTAACATCTTTATTGGAGTATAATTGCTTTACAATGGTGTGTTCGTTTCTGCTTTATAACAAAGTGAACCAGTTATACATATACATATATCCCCATATCTCTTCCCTCTTGCGTCTCCCTCCCTCCCACCCTCCCTATCCCACCCCTCTAGGTGGTCACAAAGCACTGAGCTGATCTCCCTGTGCTATGAGGCTGCTTCCCACTAGCTATCTATTTTACATTTGGTAGTGTATATATGTCCATGCCATTCTCTCACTTTGCCCCAGCTTACCCTTCCCCCTCCCCATATCCTCAAAGATCCTTTGCAAATATTTTCTCCCATTCTGAGGTTGTCTTTTCATCTTGTTTGTGGTTTCCTTTACTGTGCAAAACCTTTTAAGTTTCATTAGGTCTCATTTGTTTATTTTTGTTTTTGTTTCCATTTCTCTAGGAGGTGGGTCAAGGATCTTGCTATGATTTGTATCATAGAGTGTTCTGCCTATGTTTTTCTCTAAGAGTTTGATAGTGTCTGGCCTTACATTTGGGTCCTTAATCCATTTTGAGTTTATTTTTGTGTATGGTGTTAGGGAGTGCGGGATCATGGCATGTGGGATCTTCCCGGACCGGGGCACGAACCCGTGTCCCCTGCGTCAGCAGGCGGACTCTCAACCACTGCGCCACCAGGGAAGCCTTCATTTATTTCTGATCTGATCTTTATGATTTCTTTCCTTCTGCTAACTTTGGGGTTTTTTTGTTCTTATTTCTCTAATTGCTTTAGGTGTAAGGTTAGGTTGTTTATTCGAGATGTTTCTTGTTTCTTAAGGTAGGATTGTATTGCTATAAACTTCCCTCTTAGAACTGCTTTTGCTGCATCCCATAGGTTTTCAGTCATCATGTTTTCATCGTCATTTGTTTCTAGGTAATTTTGGTTTTCTCTTTGATTTCTTCAGTGATCTCTTGGTTATTAAGTAGTGTATTATTTAGTGTATTGTTCTTATTTCCCGTTGTTTTTGTTGTCTGCTCCCAGTGGCTAAGGTTGGTTCAGTGGGTTGTGTAGGCTTCCTGGTGGAGGGGACTAGTGCCCGTGTTCTGGTGGATGAGGCTGGATCTTGGCTTTCTGGTGGGCAGGTCCACGTCTGATGGCGTGTTTTTGGGTGTCTGTGGCCTTACTATGATTTTAGACAGCCTCACTTTTAATGGGTGGGGTTGTGTTCCTGTCTTGCTAGTTGTTTGGCATAGGGTGTCCAGCACTGTAGCTTGCTGGTCGTTGAGTGGAGCTGGGTCTTGGCGTTGAGATAGAGATCTCTGGGAGATTTTTGCCATTTGATATTATGTGGAGCTGGGAGGTCTCTTGTGGACCAATGTCCTGAACTTGGCTCTCCCACCTCAGAGGCACAGCCCTGATGCCTGGCTGGAACACCAAGAGCCTGTCATCCACATGGCTCAGAATAAAAGGTAGAAAAAAAGAAAGAAAGAGAGAAGATAAAATAAAATAAAATAAAGTTATTAAAATAAAAAATAATTATTAAAAAAAAGTTTTAAGTAATAAAAAAAGAAGAGAGCAACCAAACCAAAAAAAAAAAAAAAAAAATCCACCAATGATAACAAGTGCTAAAAACTTTACTCAAAAACAAACAAACAAGAATGGACAGACAGAACCCTAGGATAAATGGTAAAAGCAAAGCTATAAAGACAAAATCACACACAGAAGCATACACACACACACTCACAAAAAGAGGAAAAGGGAAAAAAATATACATATCGTTGCTCTCAAAGTCCACCTCCTCAATTTGGGATGATTCGTTGTCTATGCAGGTATTCCACAGATGCAGGCTACATCAAGGTGACTGTGGAGATTTAATCCTCTGCTCCTGAGGCTGCTAGGAGAGACTTCCCTTTCTCTTCTTTGTTCATACAGCTCCCGGCGTTCAGCTTTGGATTTGGCCCCGCTTCTGCGTGTAGGTCGCCTGAGGGCGTCTGTTCTTCCCTCAGACAGGACGGGGTTAAAGGAGCCGCTGATTCGGGGTCTCTGGCTCACTCAGGCCAGGGTGGGGGGGTATGGATGTGGGGCGAGCCTGCTGTGGCAGATTGCACCAGCCTGAGGCACGCCGTGTGTTCTCCCGGAGAACTTGTCCCTGGATCACGGGACCCTCGCAGTGGCAGGCTGCACAGTCTCCCAGGAGGGGCGGTGTGGAGAGTGACCTGTGCTCGCACACAGGCTTCTTGGTGGCTGCAGGAGCAGCCTTAGCATCTCACGCCCGTCCCTGGAGCTCCTTTAAGCGGCACTCTTAATCCCCTCTCCTCGCGCCTCAGGAAACAAAGAGGCAAGAAAAAGTCTCTTGCCTCTTCGGCAGGTCCAGACCTTTTCCCGGACTCCCTCCCGTCTAGCTGTGGTGCACTAACCCCTTCAGGCTGTGTTCACGCCACCAACCCCAGTTCTCTCCCTGCGATCCAACCTCCGAAGCCCGAGCCTCAGCTCCCAGCCCCTGCCCGCCCCGGTGGGTGAGCAGACAAGCCTCTCGGGCTGGTGAGTGCCGGTCGGCCCTGATCCTCTGTGCGGGAATCTCCCCGCTTTGCCCTCCGCACCCCTTTTGCTGTGCTCTCCTCCGTGGCTCCGAAGCTTTCCCCCTCCGCCACCCCCGTCTCCGCCAGTGAAGGGCCTTCCTAGTGTGTGGAAACCTTTCCTCTTTTACAGCTCCCTCCCACTGGTGCGGGTCCCGTCCCTATTCTTTGTCTCTGTTTTTTCTTTTGCCCTACCCAGGTATGTGGGAAGTTTCTTGCCTTTTGGGAGGTCTGAGGTCTTCTGCCAGCGTTCAGTAGGTGTTCTGTAGGAGTTGTTCCACATGTAGATGTATTTCTGATGTATTTGTGGGGAGGAAGGTGACTCCGCGTCTTACTCTTCCGCCATCTTGAAGCTCCTCCTGAATACCTATTTATTAACAATGATTATGTCTAGGTGCTTTTTTTAAACTTTATATTTTCTGAGTTGTTTTAACTCCTGTATCACACACACTAATACACATGCCTGTTAATTGCCTACCATCTGCCTACTATGTACAGGTTCTGATGTAAGTGCTGGGGATACACCAGCAATTCACAGCAGAAACAGCCCATTCTCAAGAGAGCTCACAATGTAGAGGTTCATCCCTGGGGCTTTTCACAGGCTATATCGTCTCGCCAGACAATGAATAATCGTTTCTTCAAGTTGATCGAACAACTTGTGCTCCTGGGTCCTCCCTTACACTTAGAATTCTCCATAGGGGAAAAAGAAAAAACAAGCCCAGATTGAAATGCAAGCAACACAACTTTAAAATGTTTAGAAGAAAATATAAAAGTTTTATTCAGTGAGGGTTTTTTTAAGACAAAAAAGCCTGAATTGTAAAGGAAAATACTGATAAATTTGATGATATTAAAATTTAACATAACTACTCTTAAAAGCATCAGAAAGAAAGTAAAAAGGAAATGTTATAAACTTGAAGAAGACATTAGCAACACAGAATTAATAAGGGGAATAGAAGCCAGAATGTGTTTTCAAAATACCTACAAAAAAATATGAAAAAAGATAAACAACTCAAGAGAAAAAATAGGAAAAAGTAACAAACAGTTATTTTATGGGTAAGAATCACAAATACTGAATACACACATGAAAAAATGTTCCACTTCCTTAGTAATTGCAGAAAGGCAAATTAAGACTTCAATGAGATATGAATTTATAACCACTAAATGTACAAAAATACAGGTCTGACATTGCCAAATATCAGTAAAGATTTGAATCAGCAGATATTTATACACTGCTGGTGGGAATGTAAATTGACTTAATCACTTTGGAAAAGAGTTTGACACCTTCATATTAAGTTAAATATTTTATACCCAAAGACCGAGCAATCCCTCTTTTAGGTATGCACCTTAGAATAATTCTTGTACATGTATACCAAGAGAAATGAATAAGAACATTTATGATATTATCATTCATATGTGCAAAAAGTAGGGAAAAAACTCAAATTTCCAACGACAAGAGAGTGACTAAATGAACTGTAGACTCATCACACAATGGAATATTTTACAGACTAAAAATGAATGAACTATATCTCCTCGTAAGCATATGAATACATTTTAGAAACATAATGTGACAGAAATAAAATAAGCAAGTCACAGAAGACAGCCTACAGCACAATATAAATATTATAATTCTCAAATTCAAGATAAAGCAGACAGTGTATTGTTAGGGAGACATAATTTAAAAAACTAAACTACTTTTTTTAAAATGTAAGGGAATGAGTTCAAGAAAGTAGTAACCTTGAGGAAGGAGGCATGGGAATGGGTTTGGGGAGAATCACTCTTCTCCAAAGATTGATCAACTTCTAGTTCTTAAGATCAGGAGTGGATTCTCAGGTATTCTTTTTATTATTGATACTATAGTGTTATAGCTTATATAAATATTACTGTGATTTTTATATATCAATCGTTATATCTTAAATTTTAAACGGATTTATTAAGAGAGGAAAATAAAACCTAAAGGTTGACTATAGTATATATTCTGGCATACTTAGCAGTTTGCTTTTCTCTTGTATTCAATTTTATTTTGTTTAACATTTCTTAAAATGTACAAATTTCAAACATCATGCTCTTCAGATTCTTTCTTGTAGGACAGCATTTTGTCACAGAAGGACAGGAATGCATTAGGAATAGGAGGGGAAAATCAAAGAACACTTCCAGGTGCAATGGGACCCTGAAGAGACAACCATTGATCTGTCACTAGAAGATAAAATAAATTTTACTTTATCTGATTGGAAAATACCATAATCGTAGATTCTGGTTGTTCAATCTAGCCTGCCATTTTGAGGGTAGGTGATAAGGTCCTGCCACTTCTAAAATTTTAAGTTGAAACAGGGTATCTCCACTAGCCTTCAGAGCAGAATATTATGGTAGATTTGTACGTTAGGGTAGAGTTTGTATCTGTAATTTACCACTCTCTGTGATTTAACAAAACTTTCTTAAAATTCTGAAGGATTCCTGAATGAAATGTACTTATCTTTTAATAATATAAAGTTTAAATTCTCATGTTATTTTTGGTACTTAGTAGATTCATTTTTTATGTAGACATCTTAGACTCTTCCAAGCAAAGATCTATGTAAATTTGGATCAAAAGCAATTCAGTTAACTCAGTATTTTCGTATGGTATATTCCTCAGCCAGCCACCTTTGACCTATTTCTTACATCACGTTTTTTTCCCATGAGTTTCATACCTCTTTAAGAGATGCTAAAGAATTACAGTGTAGTAGAAAGAACGTGGGATTTAGAGCATTAGGACATGAGTTCAAGTCTGGCTTACTTACTAAATAGATCAAATTACTTATTTTTTCTGGGTTTCAATTTATTCATCTGGCAAATGGAGAAAATATTTGTATTAGTCAGGACTTATTTGCAATTCAATTTGTTTTCAAACTCAATTCAAGATAGCTCCAAGAACAAATTCAGGTACTTCACATTCTAGAAGTTCAGGAATCAACACAATTTGATCCAGAATGTCATAAGTCTCTTTCTCCATCTGTCTTCTCTGCCTCTTTCCAAATGCTCACTTCCTTATGCAAGCAAGATCTTTATCATTTGGTGGGGAAAACGACTTCTAATTAACCCAGTGTCACTTTCTTCCAGTCTAGCAAGCACAGAAGGGAAAAAAACAGTGGGGGTGGCAGGGGGGGTGGATAACGATTCTATCATCCAACATTTGATTGGTCTTTCTTAGGGCACGTGCTCACATCTAAGCCAATCACTGCTCCTGGAAGGATGGTCTATTAAAATTGGTCCGCTTGGGATCACATGTCCACCCCTGAGAACAAAGGAGCAGACAGTAGCACATTCCCACAGCACATAGGGGTGGTGTCCAGACAAAAGTATCAACTTTCTACTCCAGTAATAATTCCTCTAGGTAGGGTCTTACGAAGGTTGAAAATCTGGGACAGAGTGCATTGTATATTGTAAAATACATTAAGTCTTGGGTTAAAATAATTTTTGTAAAAATAAATTAATATGAAGAAATAGAAGAGAGGAACATAAGATCCTATTAGTGAGGCATCTGTCCAAGACAAGTCATTTCTTTTGTGAAGTTGGGAAAATTGTTACATATTCTTTACAAAGCAAATTCTTTACAAAAGCAAATTCTTTACAAAAGCAAATTCTTTACAAAAGCAAAATGAAGGAACTACACGTTACTTTTATGTTTAATATAGATTTTTTTTGAGAAATGAAAGCTGCAGTAAAATCCCCAGTGTCTTTATATGCCTACAATAAGCTAAACGTCTCATTCTCTATCAAGAAATAAATGTGCTCAGGGGTGTGAAAATGTCATGATCATTTAGCTTAATGGGTGTGAAGTAAATGCGCTTTTTTCTAGAGGGAAAATCTTTTCTAAAGATCACTGCAACATATACAAAACTAGGCACATTTTTATAAAATTGGACAGTTGGAAGTGACCTGCAAAGTTCATCAAATCACTGCCATGGCTTTAGAATGACAGTCAAAACACTGTAGGGAAATTATCTTGAAATATATTTTTTAAATGTCCTCCAGAAAGAGTCTCTCTGGGGAATCTAGGTTTCACACAATAAATCAAGATCCACCTTCATTTCTTTCTTTCCAGCTGCCAGAAACTAATTGGATTACACCACAGCTCACAGGGCAGTGGTTCCCAAACCTGGTTATTCATCAGAACCACGTGGGGAGCTTTGTAAAACACAGATTTCTAGGCCCAACTCTAGTTTTACTGAATGAGGACCCAAGAATCAGTTTTGGTTTTTGTGTTTTTTAAGCTGCTCTCAAGGTATCTTAATACAGCCACTTGGATCCATTAATTGGCTTTGAGAAATCATAAAGTTCAGAACTCAGGAGATATTTAATTATGACTTTAAGATGCCATTGCCAAGAGAAATGTATCTTACTATTGTATCAGGCACAGGAGGAGAAACAAGCAAGGTGTTTTAACTTTTGAGGCTCTAATTATATGAAGGAAGTTTGTGACTCCACATTTTCTAACTTCACTTTCAGAATGTTGACGCTAGTACTTTGAATATTTATTGACTATTAGATCCAGTTCTAAAGCCTCCAGTAGAGGCAGTAGATTCCTGATTACATGCTTTGGATGTTGGAAAGTGCTAGAGAAAGAAATGAGATTATGATAAGGAGGAGAAAGGATAAGTAGACAAGCTTCCATCATTTTGTATTAGAAAGAATTTTCTGAATTTATTAAGGGTGACTCCATTCTTTCTGAAAAGGTTATCAGTTCATATCCAAATGATGAACTTTTATGCAGTTATTAAGGCACACTTGTGAATAATTTTAATGAGATCAGACTGGGTTTTGCATCCTGATCTTTTCTTTTTTTAAAAGTTAATTAATTAAAATTTTAATACATTTATTTTTATTTTTTGGCTGCATTGGGTCTTTGTTGCTGCATGTAGGCTTTTCTCTAGTTGTGGTGAGCGGAGGCTACTCTGTGTTGCGGTGTGTGGGCTTCTCATTGGGTGGCTTCTCTTGTTGCAGAGCAGGGGCTCTAGGCGCACAGGCTTCAGTAGCTGTGACACTCGGGCGCAGTAGTTGTGGCTCATGGGATCTAGAGCGCAGGCTCAGTAGTTGTGGCGCACGAGCTTAGTTGCCCCGCAGCATGTGCGATCTTCTGGCAGGCAGACTCTCAACCACTGCACCACCAGGGAAGCCCGGCAGGCGGATTCTTAACCACTGAGCCACCAGGGAAGCCCCCAATCTTTTCTTTTTGCATTACATCATAAGCATTTTCCATGCAGTTACAATTTTTCACATATATGTTGGTATACACATGGTAAGTGTATGCATATACATAATCTGTATATAAATGCATCAAAATATTAGTATATTAGCAATGGTGGGGTTATAGATGATTTTAATTTTATCATTTTTTGTGTTTTTCACGTTTTCTACAAATGTACATGTAAATTAAAGAATTAGAAAAAACATACATCCTAGGAAGTATACTAGTTTTTGCAGTTTTCTCAAGATTATTAAAACAAAGAAAGCATGTACTAGCTTATACATAGAAAGAAGTATGAGCCTTCACTTAATAGGGAAAGTTTTCAGGAGGATTTAAGAATAATCATTCATGTATTGATTTGTAATAGGAATCTATCCTACTTAAATCAGCCTCCTCCTCATTAATTTCTTTTAGTAATTTTTTAACATTTCTAAAAGAATAGATTACTTTTATAAACAGAGAAAACATTATTTAAACAGCTTTAAAGCCCAAACTCTGCATTAGAAGGAATTGTTTTACACTGAATATTCTGTTCCTGGAGATGCAAAACAGACCTGCCTTTGCTCTGACTCTGTTATTGTATCTCTTGGAATAGTTCTTACATTTCACTTTTGCTTTACCATGGACTTCCTCTCTTTGAATCTTGGTGCAGTTTTACTGGGTTCTGCTCCAGAATACAAATCTATGCCCTACATTTAATATTATCCATTCTCATTAACCTTGAGGAGACAGTCTCCTAAGAGGCTGAGTTCCTACCCCATCACTATCTAGAATGTTAACAAAGTAGCTCTTGTTCCTGATGACCAACTATCAACCTCAATGTATCTACCCTTGGCACACCCAATCAGCAATTTGCTTAGAGTTCTAGCACCAGAAAACCTTCAATATGCCCAGACTCATACCGAATGCTCTAGATAAGGCCCAGCTGTTAGGAAATGTCTATTACCACACCCAAATGGACCAGATATCCTTTTTCATCATCATCATCACCAACACCACCATCAATATCATCTGTTCTGCATATTGCTACATCCCAAGTGCCAAGAATAGTACCTGGGCCTAAGAGACACTCAAAAATACTTGTTAAGTGAATGAATGAGTGAACAAACCACATGGAAATTTGAAACTGAAAATACAGAAGCATGTTCTCTTTTCAAAGTGTGTTTACATGATTTCATGAAATGATTCATCTGGCAAGTCAAAGGGACTAACAAGAACCATCTTCCACCCAAGTTCATGAAAACAGTTGATCTAGATTGTTTGAGGAACTAGTGTTCTAATGTCCTTCAGTTATTTTTTCTAACAAATATTTATAAATACCTACTCTGGCACTTACCAACTGATTGGGGAGAAAAAGGGACATCAGGAAAAAGATAATAACCATTATAGGCAGATTGGTATGCAGGAATAGACCAGGCTGTAGATACTTCCTCTGCTTGAAGAGGAGGTGATTAACTGAGGAATGAGGGTATTTGGCAGGACTTCTGTAGGCAATGAAATTTAAATTCATCAAAAAGGATGAGACTTAGACAAGCACTAAATGAAAAGAAGAAAATACACGTTGAGGAATGGAATAAGTTAAGATTTACAGTCAGAAATCAGCTCATTCTGTTCAGGAAACTAAGAAAAGTATAAGGAGAAAAGTTTGGATTAATATGTAGCAGTGAGACTGTAAATTCTGTTTTCATTTTCCTTTTATTTGTGTTTTATAAATATGAAACATTTCAAACATAAAAAAGTATAGAAAGTTATGTAACATATCTACGTGTGTACACAGACTTTAAACAGATGTTAAGGTTTGGCGTATATGCTTGATTCTTGTACATTTTTAATGGCATGATTTTGAATGTGGATTCTATAGGCTTAGCCTGGGCTTTTCAAGCTGGAGGTAGGCACATAGGATCAACTTGAAGTGTTTTCCCTAACTGTGAGCTCTACTCAGAGATTGGGGAAGTAGAAAAAACAGAAGTATAGTCATTTACCCAGTAAATAATTTTAAACATTTTAACATTCTTTAATACTGATGCATTATGGAAGTTAGTGAAAAGCTGATGTAAATGTTTAATAAAAACAAAAATCAGGGCTTCCCTGGTGGCGCAGTGGTTGAGAGTCCGCCTGCCGATGCAGGGGACACGGGTTCGTGCCCCGGTCCGGGAAGATCCCACATGCCGCGGAGCGGCTGGGCCCGTGAGCCATGGCCGCTGAGCCTGTGCGTCCGGAGCCTGTGCTCCGCAACGGGAGAGGCCACAACAGTGAGAGGCCCGCGTACAGAAAAAAAAAAAAAAATCAAAGAAAAATTTCACCTGCTACATTCACCCAATGGCTACATTCTCCAAACCCATGCCAAGTGTGAGCTCCTCCCTCCCTACCAAAATACACATTTTCCTGTCTTTTGCTGTAAGAATGCTTCTCTGAAGAAAATGTGAGATATTCTCTTCTAGACCATAGGGATCCACTGAAGTTTTAACTAATATGGGGCTTGACATTCTAAATACTGAAATTATACTGTTTGCAACTTAAATAGGCCATTGTAAATTAATTTAATAAATAAAAATGAGCAGAAACCATGGGATCTTCTGGAGTTTTCATCTCGAGGCAGGGAAAGATAGTCTCCACTGAATAAAATATTTTAAAATGGTGGAAAATAAAAAGAATGCTGCATTTTGATTTTTGTCATGTGTTCAGTCTACCAGTTACTTACATGAAATTTCCAGTATGCGGTGATCACCCCTGTTCCTTCCCCCCAGTAGATGGGCTCAAATCCCCAGAATGATGTGAGGGGCCAAGAAGGGAAGTTAAGCAGGAGGCTGCCCAGATGGCTCCAATTCTGGGTCAGCTGGGTCATGGCGTTAGACAAGTAAACCCGAGGCTCTGACTTTTCCTTGACCACGGTGTCCTCCAGACCCTGATGTCAACCATGCAAAAGAGATTATCCAAGGAGAAAATACAATCTCACAGTTTATTAGTGATGCGCTGTCACCAGAATCAGTGGGAGAAGAACCTCAAAAATTATCCAACTCTCAGGCTTTGATTTGCAGGGATCACAGTGTAAAGCTTAAGATTATGAGATCTGGAGCCTGAATTCAGAGTCCCAGCTCTGGCGCTTACTCTGTGCCTCAGCATCTCCTTTGTAAAGTGGGTCTATTTTATCTCTTAGAGGTTTGCTATGAGGATTAGATAACTTAATATATAGAATGTATCCAAAACAGTGTTTGACATTATGTGCTCAATCAATGCTAGTTTTATTATATGTTTATATAAAACCAAGAACCCTTCTTTTCAGTCTGTATTTCTTATTTTGAATCTTCTCAAATACCTGCCCATAAGCACCCCCTGGGCAGTCTTACCATCTCACCCACTTTCATGCCCAAATTAGGTCTCTACCTTCACCTCCCCATATATCCAAATCTTCATTACATGTTGGGGTGGCCCAATGGCCTAGGTTATCTGGTTAGTGCCCTTCCTTTTCTTCCTTGGTGATAACTCTAACAGTAATTGGTTCTCTCCCAAGTATGTGTAAAATATATGTGGAAGGTTTATACCTTGAAATATTAGCCTTGTTCTTCTGTGCATTTTCCCTTGCACTGATATATCCTAGTCAACATGAAACAGAAGTAAAGGTTTCAATGAGTTGCTAAATGCAGTGCCATGTGCAGTTTCCCTTCTAAGAGTCATTATTTCAGGTCTGAGTTTTTACCTCTGGGATGATCCATTAGGGAGGAGAAACAGGAGGTCGGGGGGCAATTTTAAAAGAACTAAAGAAGGAGATGGCTTGGATGGAGGAGGGAAAAGAGACTGCTGCCACACAGTGTGGAGGGAACATCAAGGATGCCCTGTCTTAGAACATGGCTCATACTAATTTCTTGCACACCTCCTGTCATGTAATAATCCTGGATGCTCATGAGCAGTCCCTTCCCCTTAATAGGGGAGAGCAAATATGTGGGGGGAGCCTGAAGGAAAAATCTTGCATCCCGACAAAGGTTGTACTCAATTGAATTAGTGAGGAACTTTCCTGTGAAAAGGAGACGCATGTTATACTTCTGTGATTTAATTTATTTAAAAAATTAGAAAACCCCCAAAGTTTATCATCTACTATATCATAAGGAAACCAGTTTGTATTGAACTGATTATCTTTATAAATCTCACCATTGTACCAGTTTAGGGGCACAGCACAGTTTTTCCCCAAAGATCAGGTCTTCTTGTTCAAATTTGAACATACTGATTTCATTATGCTTGATATGTCATTATTTTGCTCCCAAGTGGGAAGTTCCTACATGGGGCTGAAAGAAACACAGAAACGTCAGGCCTGGTGATACAAACTTTGGAATCATCCATATAAAACAAATACTTGAAGCCATGAGAATAACTAAAGTCTTAGAGGAGAGAGTAAATGGGAAGAAAAAAATCCTTTGTGATTGAGTACAAAGTCTTAGGAACTGCCAAGTGCACTTGCCTGAGAACAAGAAAGGGGAGCTCTCCAAGGAAAGAGAGTACTTAACCAAAGATGTAGAGAACAAGACAACATTGGAAAGAGGATATCAAATGAGGAGGGATTGGCCAGTTGAGTTAAGAAAAGTGGGAGCTTAGAAAAACTTCTGGATTTACATAGTAGGAATCTGTTAGTGATATTCAAAGAAGCAGTTTCAAAAAAGTGCTGGCAGGAGATACCTGATTACAAGAAGTGGAGGAGGGTGAGACAGCTCTGGGCAAAGACCCATGGACTCTGTTCATAGATCCTGCCTTCCGCGTCTCCTGAGCTTCAGGTATTTTCGCCCAGATTTATTCAATCCAGCTTCTCTACTGACCCAGCCTTCCCCAGGAAAATCAGTACATTGGGATTTTATGGAGAGGGATTTGGCATGAGTTGTAAGGCCATAAAGCCAGGTGTCTGGGCCTCAGCAGTGTGTTGGCACCGAGCTATGGATTCCCCAAACGTCCACCCTTTGGCTCTCACTCTATTACCAGGCTTGAGCTTTGACTTTCAGATTGGTATTCCCATTTATCCACTGGTGTTAAACCTGCCCTGAATCCCAGCACTGCCTCTCTGGGAAACTGACCCTCAGACGAACATTTGCAGTGCCTTCCTCAAGGGTCTGGATTCTGTTCCCCACTCGTGGTGGGGGCCATAGTCCAAAAGGGCTGACCACCTAGAAGGAAGATATTGCCACACACCTGACTTCAATTTTTATCCTCACTCCATAGAGTTTTTTTGCTGACTGTCCAAATTATAAGATTGGTTCTACTTGGAGATTAATCATCATTTCTTTGGCATATAACATATTAACATAAAAGAATGTACTCCACCATGCCATCCCCCTCTGGACTAGCATGATCTGTCACCTGTGGTCCTGCCACTCTGATGGACTTCAGTCCCCTGGCTTGTGTTCTAGATCATCATATGTGCTTCAGAGCTTTTCCTTTTTTGGAGATTGGATGCTCTTCTCTGGCTTATAGACTCCACCCTACTTCCAAGGCACACAGAACATGTACATGCACAAATACATACATGTACACACACCCAAACTCTGATTTTAAATGATCTTTACATTCCTATGGTCCCCACAGCTTGGGGACAGTCTTGGATCTACCAAAACTCCACCAGCTGGGCTAAACCCCAACCGTAATCTCCTAACCTCCTAAATTGTGAGAGGTGCTATATTAATAGAAACCTGTTGCCTAGATAAGGGAAAGTAAATATTACACTGTGATGGGTACTGGGAAAAGACACCACTAACCACTGAATTCAATTTTTTTATTGAAGTATAGATGATTTACAATGTTGTGTTAATTTCTGCTATACAACAAAGTTATTCTCTTAAACATATATATACTTTCAAAAAATATTCTTTTCCATTATGGTTTATCACAGAATATTGAATATAGTTCCCTGTGCTCTACAGTAGGACATTGTTGTTTATCCATTCTGTACATAATAGTTTGTATCTGCTAACCCCAAACTCCCACTCCATCCCTCCCCCACCTCCCTCCCCCTTGGCAATCACAAGTCTGTTCTCTGTGTCTGTGAGTTTCATAGATAAGTTCATTTGTGTCATATTTGAGATTCCACATATAAGTGATATGGTATTTGTCTTTCTTTTTCTGACTTACTTCAGTTAGTATGATAATCTCTAGGTCCATCCATGTTGCTACGAATGGCATTATTTTGTTCTTTTTTACGGCTGAGTAGTATTCCTTTGTATATATGCGCCACATCCACTTTATCCATTCCTCCATCAATGGACATTTAGGTTGTTTCCATGTCTTGCCTATTATGAATAGTGCTGCTATGACCATAGGGGTGCATGTATCTTTTTGAATTATGGTTTTTTCAGGGTAAATGCACAGTAGTGGGATACACGCACCCCTATGGTCATAGCAACACTATTATGGTTTTGTCTGGATATATGCCCAGAAGTGCGATTGCTGGTTTTTTGAGGAACCCCGATACAGTTCTTCATAGTGGCTGCACCAACTTATATTCCCACCAACAGTGTAAGAGGTTACCTTTTCTCCACACCCTCTCCAGCATTTGTTATTTGTAGACATTTTTATGGTGGCCATTCTGACTGGTGTGAGGTGATATGTCATTGTAGTTTTGACTTGCATTTCTCTAATAATTAGTGATGTTGAGCATCTTTTCATGTGCCCGTTGGGCATCTGTATGTTTTCTTTGGAGAAATGTCTATTTAGTTCTTCTGCCTATTTTTTGATTGGGTCGTTTGTTTTTTTGTTATTGAGTTTTGTGAGCTGTTTGTATATTTTGGAAATTAAGCCCTTGTCAATCACATCATTTGCAAATATTTTCTCCCATTCCACAGGTTGTCTTTTCATTTTGTTTGTTTTCCTTTATGCTACAAAAGCTTGCAAGTTTGATTAGGTTCCATTTGTTTATTTTTGTTTTTATTTCTATTGCCTTGGGAGACTGACCTAAGAAGACGTTGGTGCAAGTTATGTCAGAGAATGTTTTGTCTGTTTTGTGAGCTGTTTGTATATTTTGGAAATTAAGCCCTTGTCAATCACATCATTTGCAAATATTTTCTCCCATTCCACAGGTTGTCTTTTCATTTTGTTTGTTTTCCTTTATGCTACAAAAGCTTGCAAGTTTGATTAGGTTCCATTTGTTTATTTTTGTTTTTATTTCTATTGCCTTGGGAGACTGACCTAAGAAGACATTGGTGCAAGTTATGTCAGAGAATGTTTTGTCTATGCTTTTGTCTAGGAGTTTTATGGTGTCCTGTCTTATAGTTAAGTCTCTAGACAATTTTGAGCTTATTTGTGTATAATATGAGGGAGTGTTCTAACTTCATTGATTTACATGCAGCTGTCCAGCTTTTCCAACACAACTTGCTAAGGAGACTGTCTTTTCTCCTTTGCATATTTTTGCCTCCTTTGTCAAAGATTAATTGACCGTAGGTGTGTGGGTTTATTTCTGGGCTCTGTTCTGTTCCATTGATCCATATGTCAATTTTTGTGCCAATACCATGCTGTCTTGATTACCATAGCTTTGTAGTATTGTCTGCAGTCTGGGAGGGTTATGCCTCCTGCTTTGTTCTTTTTTTAAAAATTTTTTATTTTCCTTATTTTTTTGGCTGCATCAGGTCTTAGTTGCAGCACATGGGATCTTCGTTCAGGCATGTGGGATCTTTTATTATAGCGCACTGTCTCTTTGTTGCAGTGCTCGGGCTTCTCTCTAGTTGTGGTGTGCAGGTTTTCTCTCTCTAGTTGTGGCACATGGGCTCCAGGGAGCATGGGCTCTGTAGTTGCAGCATGTGGGCTTCAGAGCATGTGGGCTCTGTAGTTTGGCTCTGTATTTTGCGGCATGCGGGCTCTCTCGTTGAGGGGTGCAAGCTCAATAGTTGTGGCACGTGGGCTTAGTTGCCCCACAGCATGTGGCATCTTAGTCCCCCAACCAGGGATCAAACCCACATCCCCTGCATTGGAAGGAGGATTCTTTACCACTGGACCACCAGAGAAGTCCCCTGCTTTGTTCTTTTTACTTAGGATTGCTTTGGCAGTTCTGGGTCTTTTATGGTTCCATATAAATTTTAGGATTATTTGTTCTAGTTCTGTGAAAAATGTCTTAGATAATTTGATGGGAATCACATTAAATCTGTAGATTGCTTTGGGTAGTACGGCTGAATTCAATTTTGAGTTCATCTTAACCTTGGTGTTAATTCTCACAAAGTTCTAGTAATAATTACCAAACAAAAAAATATGACAAACCCAATATCTATTCTATAAAAGAGTCTTTTTGTAACTGTGAAGTCTGATTGAGAAGGGGTTGTAGCAAGACATATTAAAGAGAAATTAGAAAATCCACACTTGAGATCAACTATAGATCTGTACTATTCCTTCAAGGGTCTTAAAGTCTGAAACTTGGAAAACGTTAAACATTCCTTCTATATTTCTCAGGTCCTAATCACTTTTCGCCCATTTTTTTAAATCTCCCACAAGTATTTTTATTGTTATTATTTATTTTTTTGGCTGCACCTCACGGCTTGTGGGATCTTAGTTCCTCAACCAGGGGTTGAACCTGGGCCCTGGCAGTGAGAGCATGGACTCCTAACCACTGGACCACCAGGGAATTCCCTCCCACATGTACTTACGAAAGGAAAAATATAAACCATTCCATCTTCCAAATTTGGGAGGTCTGCATCCAGTATCTGGCCATGACACACTCTGCATCAACTTGATAGCTGTTTATTAAATTTATTCAGATCTCTCGTCTGAGAATCAAGAGCTTTGGAGCCAGGCAAATCTTTCCTCAAACTGTGGCTTTGTCATTGACCCACTGTGTACTTTGGGCAAGTTATTGAAATTCTCTGAGTCTCAACTTTCCTATTTGTAAAGTAAGCACACTAATGCTTACCTGCCTTCATTCATCCAACCAGTATTTTCATTTGAAGAATGACTGAAGGAACTAAGACATTTTGCTGGAATAAGAAAAAGTATGGGGGAGAATCCCTTCCTGGTTTCTTCAGTGGGAAGCCGAAGAATCAAATAGAAATAGCAGGAAAACTGATTCCAGAGCAAGAAAACTGTGCATCATCTGAAGTCACCTTTTGGTGAGCGGGTTGTCCTGTCCTAGAAAATATTTCAAAGGAGCCACTAGACCACAGACGAGAATGTGTGCAAAACAGTTCCTGCAATAGCAAGTGGGTAAAAAGGAAGGGAAACCTCCTTTCAACTCCTTCAGCGATTGCATAAGATATAAATGCACTCAAAGTCCATAACTAAAATAGTCTAGACTATTGAAAAAAAAAGATTGTTCTCAAATTACTTGGAAGTTCCAATTTTCGTTTTCCTGTCTTGCTATGCTTCTGCCCGCCCTTCTGAGAATCTCTTTCCTGTAGCAGAGAAATATCTTTTGAAAAGCAGTAAATGACTAAATTAGTGAGATGATGGGTTAACGAGCTGATAGTCTCATGCAAACAATTTCTGTGGGTGAGTAAATGTGATGAGGACTTAACAATATTAAATCAAAGTCCAATCAAGTATCAAATGCTGGGTAATTTAGAAAAAAAATCACTTTCAGTAACCATCTGTAACCATCACTTCCATGATGTTATACATTGTAGCACGCAGAATGATGCCCCCCCAGAACGTCTGAATATGTTACCTTAGATAGCAAAAGGGACTTGCAGGTGCGATTAAGTCTATGGTCATTAAGATGAAGGGGGATCATCATCCCGTATGATCCAGATGGGCCAGTCTTATCACATAAATCCTTAAAATTGAAGAAACTTTCCACCTGTGGTCAGAGAAAGATTCAGCAACCAAAGGAAGGTCAGAGAGGTGCAACGGTGCTGGATTTGAAGATAGGGGAAAGAGAGCTTGAGCAAATGAATGCAGGTGGCTTCTAGAGTTTGGAAAAGGCAAAGAAATAGGTTTTCTTCTAGATCCTTCAGAAAGAAACATAGCCCCACTGATGCCTTGATTTTAGCCCAGTGAGACCTATGTTGGACTTCTGACTTCTGAAACTTAAGATAATAAGTTTAAGCCACTAAATTTGTGTTAATTTGTTAGAGCAGTGACAGAAAACTAATACACATATTGAGAAATTTCTTACTTAAGCTTTGTTCTCCAGTACAAGTTCTGCTTAGAGGAATAATACCTTACAAATCCTGTGCATAACTGGCTTTTAAATCTTATTAGCAACTATTTGTTTCATTTCAGTAGTATTTTCACATGTAAGATAGGCAGACTATGGATCAATATTCCCATTTAATGGAGTGGAAGCTGAGGTTAGATTGTGAGTGTCTTGCTCAAGGTTGCAGAGCTGGTAAGCAAGTGGTTGTGCTGGGATGTGAATTCTCTTCTTCTGACTCCTCAATTCCAAGTCCTTATACCACACTTCTAAGCTAGAAAGAAGAGATGCTAGTGACTTTATTTTATGTATATGAAACTCTTGCTGCGAGGATTTAAGGGATGATAGTGAAGCCAGGACAAGTATTCCTCACTTTTAACTTGTAGTTCATTGCTCCTTCTGATTCTATCTCCACCTATAAGATAAGGTGTGTACATCCAGGTATAGAAGCTGCAGGATTTTTAAAAGAGGGAAGAACATAAGGTTTAGATGAAAACAAACCTGATTTATGACAATAGTGACTTATAACAAGTTACTTAACCTCCTTGAATCTCAGTTTTCTCACTGTAAACTATAAATAGTAATATCTACTTGACAGAACTATGAAAAGGATTTAATGGGAACATTTCAATTATTTATTTATTTATTTTTATGGTGGTGGGGGTTTTTTTTCTCCTATTCTTTTTTTTTTTAATTGGAGTAAAATTGCTTTACAATGTTGTATTAGTTTCTGCTGTACAATGAAGTGAATCAGCTATATACATACGTATATCCCCTCCCTCTTGGACCTCCCTCTCCCCCTTCCCCCCACCCCACATCTAGGTCATCACAGAGCACCAAGCTGAGCTCCCTGTGCTATACAGCAGGTTCCCACTAGCTATTTTACACATGGTAGTGTATTTATGTCAAACCTAATCTCCCAATTTGTCCCACTCTCCTCTTCCCCCTCTGTGTCCAAATGTCTGTCCTCTATGTCTACATCTATATCCCTTCCCTACAAATAGGTTCATCTGTACCATTTTTCTAGATTTCACATATATGTGTTAATATACGATATTTGTTTTTCTCTTTCTGGCTTACTTCACTCTGTATGACAGACTCTAGGTCCATCCACATCTCTACAAATGACCCAATTTTGTTCCTTTTTATGGCTGAGTAATATTCCATTGTATATATGTACCACATCTTCTTTATCCATTCATCTATCGTTGAACATTTAGGTTGTTTCCATGTCCTGGCTATTGTAAATAGTGCTGCAATAAACATTGGGGTGCATGTGTCCTTTTGAATAATGGTTTTCTCAGGGCATATGCCCAGTAGTGGGATTGCTGGGTCATATGGTAGTTCAATTTTTAGTTTCTTAAGGAACCTCCATACTGTTCTCCGTAGCGGCTGTATCAATTTACATTCCCACCAACAGTGCAAAAGGGTTCCCTTTTCTCCACACCCTCTTCAGCATTTATTGTTTGTAGATTTTTTGAGGATGGCCATTCTGACTAGTCTGAAGTGATACCTCATTGTAGTCTTGATTTGCATTTCTCTAACAATTAGTGATGTTGAGCATCTTTTCATGTGCCTCTTGGCCATCTGTATATCTCCTTTGGTGAAATGTCTATTTAGGTATTCCACCCATTTTTTAATTGGGTTATTTGTTTTTTTGATATTGAGCTCCATGAGCTGTTTGTATATTTTGGAGATTAAATCTTTGTCCGTTGCTTCATTTGCAAATATTTTCTCCCATTCTGGGGGTTGTCTTTTGTTCTTCTTTATGGTTTCCTTTGCTGTGCAAAAGCTTTTACGTTTAATTAAGTCCCATTTGGGTTTTTTTTTTGTTTTTTGTTTTTTTCATAACTCTAGGAGGTGGGTCAAAAAAAATCTTGCTGTGGTTTATGTTAAAGAGTGTTTTTCCTATGTTTTCCTCTGAGAGTTTTATAGTGTCCGGTCTTATGTTTAGGTCTTTAATCCATTTGGAGTTTATTTTTGTGTATGGTGTTAGGTAGTGTTCTAATTTCATTCTTTTACATGTAGCTGACATGTATGCATATTCAGGCATGTTATGTCAGTATATTATGTCAATTTCATGAATACTTTGTGTCCTCATACAAACAGAATCCAAATTTTCAGTCTGTCAAATATCACTGAATCTTGGCTCCAATCAAATTAATAAATCCAATTTAAGAAAGGGTTAAGGGACAAACATGTTTTCTTCATACCACATATAAATAAATTTGTAGAGGTTCCTTTGCCCCTAAGCCCAAAAAGGAAATTTATATGAATGTGAAGATTGGATTTAATCTTCTAGACTTCCATCTATATATTAGAGACACTAGAAAAGATAACCCTAACCTCAGTGAATTTTCCCAGGAGATATTGCGATCATGTTCAAATCTGTTTTGTTTGTATGTGTCTCATCAAATCCCTTGAAATTGAACAGATAGCCCCCAAAATGCTGGGCAAATTCATTTTCACAATCATTTAAAAATACAGTAGTGCTTGATGTAACTCTAGAAGGAACTTTCGCTTAGTTCAAACCTACTCACTCTAGATACATACAACATTACATAAATAAAAGACATCATTTTTAAAGAAAATGACTTTATTTAACTGGAAATGGGTCTATAGATTGTGTTTTTATTGTATTATAAGATCTAGTTATTTTGGAATATCTTTTACATTCCGATAATGAAGAATGGTAATACATTACTTATAGCAATTTTGAAGATAAAAATATATTTCTTTACCAAAAGTTATTCTTCACATAGACTGTCATTTCAGCTGAGAAGTGGAGAAAGCATTTTATGAAGAATCATCAGAAAGACTTCTTCTTTCCTACTCCATGATTTTCCTCTGTGAGAAATTAGGAATATTAGGAATTAGGGAAATTAGGAATACATGTGTTATTTTAGTTCCTTTGGTGTATAAATCATACAATGCAGCTAATGCTTTCCCACTAAACATTGGGAATACCATATTACAATAGACACGGTCACCATATCTACCAAGCACTTCTCAAGTCCTTGTGTTTTCATAATATGTATTCTTACATCCTCGTGAATAGATAAGAAAAGCTCAGAAAGCTGCATGACTGAAATGAACTTGACATACAGTCAAGAACTCCCAGAGTTAAGATAGAAGCCCTGGTCCTCATGGACATCTCCACCTGAGCCTCCTAAAAGCTTTTTTAGTTCAACATGCTCCAAACTGAACTCAACACCTCTCTCCACTTCTTCCCAACCTACTCCTCCTCTGGGTTTTCTAGTTCTAGATGGTAGCAGCCTCATCCTTTCCTCCTGGCTGTGAGTCTGGGATTTGGCATTTTCTCTTCACAGTCAGTGAATCAGTACTAATAAGTCACTCTCTAAATATCCCTTCACTCCAAAGAGAACACCACTTCCCAAGCCCAGGCATGCAACCTCTGCCACCCGGATGCGAGAAATGATTTCTCAGTCAACCTGCTCTGCTCTCACTTCTTTCTTCCTTACTGACACCCAGTTTCTTACCTACCACTCATGAGGCTCCTCTGCCCCAAATCATCCCGTTGCTATCACCCCCGCCCCCTCAGGATGGTGGCCACACTCCTTAGTGTGGCATAAAATACCCTTCTTGCTCAGATCCTCAATAGATAATGTATCTTTGTTAGTTGTCCCCAAGGGCCTTGAACCCTTGAAGTTTGCCTCAGATGTGGCGTTTTCCTCCACTGCTCTGCTCCTTTTACATCTACTGTCCTTACCTACAGAATGAGCTCCCTCAAACCCATCTGCCTATAAAATCCTACCTGTCATTTAAAAGTTCTTAAGAAGTCCTTCCCTGAGAAGCTCCCTGCCCCCTGAACCTTTGCCCCAGATAGGGACTTTTATCCTCCTTGTACTGCATCCATTATACGTGTTGTAACTTCGTCTGTCTCCCTCATTAGATGAGAAGCTCCTTAAGGGCTTTCTGTCCACCCCGGTGTGTGGCATATGGTTAAATATTTGATAATTGCTTTCTGGATGAATGAATGAATAAATAGAGGCTAACATTTTCCCCTGTCAAATGAGATCATTTAGTTCCAGAGAGGTTAAGCAACTTGCTCGAGGCCACATAGTTGGGTAATAGAAACAGCACTAAACACAGAGGCCATGTGTTTCCAGATTGCAGCCTAGTAATTACTCTGTGGATCCAGCTGCTTTTGTATTGATACCATCATGTCCTATGGCAAACTTTTCCCTGAGTTTCTATCTGTATTAGTGGACTTTTACTTTGGGGCTTGGTTTGCCTTTTTAGTATCAATACCTTGTATTCTCAGTGCCTGTAGTTAAAAATGGGTCTGACCCTATACCCCACTTCAGGAGAAGACAAGGGCCCCAGGGCTGCCCAGTGAGAGTGCTGTGTTCCTCTGGGTGAATCAGAGATGAGTGTCAGCCCAGGACTTGATAGAACTGTTGAGAAAAAGGAACTCTTTCCACTGGGCTTATGAAGCTAAAGTGAGAGACAGAGCTCTTTGAGAAAAAAAAATGTCAAAAGAGAGGAACAGAGAACTGAGAGATTTCTGAGGACACTGTTTGAACATCCTCCACCAGCCTCTCCTCCTGCCAGGATGGGAGTTGCTTTGTAAGGTGCTGGCTTGGCTAACCTGCATGACCTCTCCCAGAATCTCCTTGGCTATGTGTTTCCAGTTGGATTGGACACAAAAGGTGTTCTGTGTGGGATTCAGAAGGTAGACTCAAAGGCAGCCAGGTCATTTCGATGTCTGCAAGCATTGGGGAAGGGGCACAGGTACTGCCCAGCACAAGTACACTGTGCCAATTTGTGACTTGCCTTTGTGTTTGTGGGGCAGCAGCCAGGTTTCCATCAGCCCTGCCTTCCCTCAGACTCTCCTGCAGCTTCCTCAGCTCTTGGACCACATGCATATTTAGCTTCATGACAAAAGGCACCAACTTTCCTTCTGCAGGCCTCCACAGGAGCCCCATGTGGTCTGGAGATGATGAGCGACCGACATGGGTTCCAGTCCATCCACATAGGTTCCGGCTCATGTTCAGGGGTGCCTCTTTGTTCTTGGTCTTTCCCACTTCACATCTAGCTTCTCTGTTCCCTTCAAGCTCCAGCATCAGAGACGAAGACCGCCTTATAGAAACTGGCTAACCAGCCCCTACAATTGCGTAGGTCAAAGTCATGTAATAAACCCTTTAGTGTGAATTTGTGTGTGTCTGTGTCTGTGTGTGTGCGCATACTTTTGATTGATTAAACTCTTCTCTGTTTGGGCCCAGACTGTTACATAGTACCATCCCTGGACTTTTCCATTATATAAATCAAGACATTCTCTTTCATGTTTTAAGTCAGTGTGAATTTTGTTTCCGTCACCTGCCGCTGAAAAGGATTAGTATCCAGAATTATCATATTGTGACTAAGCAGCTTAATATCCTGCAGGCAGGATCTGTGCTTTACTCATCCTTAAGTTGCCAGCATCCAGAAAGCTGCCACGTGCATGGTAGGCACTTGGAAAACATGTGATGAATGAATGGACAACAAATGGCTGCAGAATAAAATGTTCTCCTGGGGACCCAGAGTTAAAGCTTCACACAATGTGAATCATGTGGAAGATGAAAAGCAGGACGAGTGGGAACTCCCGGCCTCTGGATAAAGCCATGAAGATCCTGGGTCTGAGGAGCAGCTGAGTCTTCCACCTGGCAGCCTGGGGAAAAGGGCAACACATGTTAGGCATCTCATGTTCATTACTCGCACAGCAGGTGTCCCAGAGCAGCCGGCCCTCACGGAATTGAGCTTCCTGTCACTCCTGACCAGGATTCACTACATGTGCAGAACAGAAGTGGTGTGGGAAGGTATTTTTTACATAGAAAATTTGAAAGTGCATCAGGTTCTGAGAAAAGGAAGCTTCTAAGAAAGAAGATTTCACAGTAAGAGACCCCATGAGTCATCTAAAGAATTTATAACTGAGGTAAAACATAAATGCTAACCATTCTTGGTCCCTGCCTAGAACACTTTAACAGATCATAAGTAAGAGGTTCGTGGGAACCACAAAGACATATATTTCTGAGCAGAAATCTTCTGAGTGGTTTGACTGGTATTCATAATTGAATCAAGCAACAAACCAATACTTTATATTTCCAAGTACAAACCTTCGCAGGGGAAACCACATGACATACACATATTGAATCAAAATAGTAGAGGGGTGTAGTAGGCTGATAATGGCCCCCAAAGATATCCAGATCCTGACCCTGGAACCTGTGAATATTAACTTATGTGGGAAAAGTACCTTTTTAAAGGTGATTAAATTAGGATCTTGAGATGAAAAGAGTATCCTAGATTGTCCTGGGCCCTAAATGCAATCATAAATGTCCTTATAAGAGGGAGGAAAAAGCGGTTTGACTGCATTAGAGAAGCTGATGTGAAGGAGCAGAGAGAGACTTGAAGATTCCTTAGAATGGAGTGAAGGGCCGTGAGCCAAGTAATGCAGCAAGGTACAAGGCGAAAAGGTAAAGAAGTAGATTCTCTCTAAAGCCTCCATGGAGAGAACCTTGGTTTTAGCCTTATAAAACCCATTCTGGACTTCTGACCTGCAGAAATGCAAAAGAATAACTGTACGCTTTTTTAAGCCATCAAGTTTGTGGTTCTTTTACCTTTCCTAAGGTAGTCCCCACTTGGGCATCTTGAGTACAACTTTTTTCCTCCGCTAGGGGGAGCCCAAGCTGTATATCAGTGAACCATAACGGATGCAAAAGTCCAATTTGGTTCTCTTGTCTGAGCATTTGAGTGGATTAGGAGAGTGAGCTGTGAAGTCAGACATCCTGGATTCAAATCCCAGCTTTGTTTCTACTTCTACTTATGGAAAAATTATTTATCCTCTCAGTGCTTCCAATTCCCCATTGTAAAATGGGGATGATAATAGTGACCAGCTACCTGATAGAAAATTGTGGGAAATCATTGAACAGACACTTCACAACAGAGCATATCCGAGTGGCAAAAATACAAAAAGAAAATGCTGTACCTCATTGATCATCAGTTCAGCCCGCAATGAGAAACCACTACATACCCAGAAGAAGGGCTAAAATAAAGAAGACTAACAAAGTCAAGTCTTGATGAAGAAGTGAAACAACTAGGACTCTCATACATGGAAACTGAGTGCAATACCGTCCTCAGACCCAGTCAAGGGGGGCCCCGCCCTGGCCCAGCTCCACCCCATGGCGTAAGGAGTCCTCGGAACCCAAGAACATGCCCACCCAGAATATATACCCCTCCTCCCTGGACAATAGTCTAACACCCAGGACTCCAGAATTTCCCACCTGAATTAGGCCTCTTCTCTAAGCCCACTTTTCAAAGGCAGGACACATTGCTGGTGTGTGCAAATCTTGATCCAAGGGGTGGCTGTGATGACATAGCCTCTACATATTAGACTTGTCGCAGTGCAGAACAGAACCAAGAGTGGGAAAGAATGCCAGGCTTTGTACTAAGAAATGAGAGACGGTTCTCCCCATGCTGAGGGTAACAGGCACAATCACTATGAACAATGGTTTGGCAGTTTATGTGTATAGAAACCTTTGAGTCTGTTCGTATGAGATCCTTTATTAACAGTCTAAACTAAATAGTCTAAACAGTTTAAACTGAAACAGTGACTGAGCCCACCTTAAAATGATGGCATACCCCAAGTTCATACCATGATTTCACTCTCTAATGGGACAAATGTTTCCACTGAAGAAATTCGTCACCAACTTGTCCTTTAAGCAGCAAACACTTCCAGTGGATGGGGTCTTTCAGGATTGTGGGTAAAGCTTCCAAAGAATCATTCATGCTATGTGAAATGGAAGGACAACAAATTCAACAGCTGATGGCAACACAACCCACTTCATCTGGGGACAAACAGGTACAGCTAACGCACTTTACAGGCTACCATGAATGCCTTACAAAATACCTCCAATAAGAGAAGGGGGTCCAGAAAGAGAACTCAGTACCAGTGAGCACTTGCTATGGTGCGCAAGCACAGTATTTTGCACACAGTGTTTTATTTAAACAAACAAAACTCACCGAACACCGATGTGTAACTGGCTGTGAATAAAATTAACTTCTAGGACTTTTTTCTGTAGAAATACGTATGTGCACAATGATGTATGAAAAAGTTCATGAAATAATTATTTGGAATAGTGAAAATTTAGAATTAATTGAAATGTTTATTGTTAAGAGAAAACTCAAATTATGATACAGCCATACTATGGAGTGATATGCAGTTGATAAAAGAACCTAAAGTGCCTCTATATGGACTGGCATGGAAAGATGGCTAAGTTACTTAAGGGAAAAACACTGCATAAAAATTTAAAATAAAGAAATATGCTTATAAAATACATAGAAAATCATGCAGAAGAATTCACGCCAAAAGATTAATTGTGATTACCTCAGAGAGGAAGACTTAGAGAAATGAGAAAGGGGGAGAGGCAGGGAGGGAAAGGGATGACATTTACTTTTTCCCCATTTGTGTTTCCTACTTATATATTCAAGATTTGCTTGAATCGTTCACAATAGCTTGTATTAGTTGAAAACTTTTAGAAACTTTGAGGTATTGGATTACTTTGGAAACAGGTTTCGAATCAACTTCATTGCTTATCTTGGGCATTTACTCCATCTTTCTATCGTTACCCCAGCTATAAAATAATTACATTACTATTTCATGGTATGGTAGCAGGAGATGATCTGTGTAAAGCTTTTAGCCCACTGCCTGATACTAATTAAATTGATTGGTATAGGTTAACTATTTCTGTGTAATAAAGCATCCCAAAAACCAGTGGTTCAAAGTAACAACGATATTTATTATCACTCATGCAAACATAGCTTTTCTGGGGATAGGCTGATATATACTTCATTTGGCTGGGCTGCTCTGCTGAGGTTAGCTCTGTTCCACAAACCCCTCATCCTCCTTGAACTAATGGGATAATCAGGGCATGTCCTTCTCACAGTGATGGCAGAAGCACAGACAGCACAAACATGCAAAGTCTTTTAATGCCTTATGCTCAGAACTTACACACTGCCACTGCTACTTCATTGGCCAATCACCCCAAAGTAAAGGGGTGTAAAAATATACTTTTCTAAGGGTGATCAATAATCCCCGGTTGCCTAAAACTAAGGGGCTTCCCAGAATGTGGAACTTTTCATTCTAGAACCAGGAAAGTCCTGGGTAAACCAGGACCAGTTGGTCACTCAACATCTCTCTACCCCTTTAGTAGGATAACTTCAAAGTCACTCAGCAAAGAGCATGGTATCGGGACTGAGTGAAGAATTGGGACCAAGGGTGCAATTTACGACACTTTTAATAATGTTATCTCTCTAGGAAAACAGGCAAATTAGTGGGTAGTCAAAATGATTTTTGGTAGATTGGTTTTAGGTTGGCCAAACAAAATCAGATCCTCCCAAAGTCTCCATGAACAGAATATTTCCCAGAATATTCTCAAAATTGAAAGTGTTTTGGTAGCAAGGGGTTATGGCATCAGATAGGTGACCAGTCTAGATTCTCAAAAAAAGTGTAAGATGCTTTTCAATCCAATTCTAACTTCGTTTGACAGAGAATAAGATGTCTCTTTAAGACCAGTGAGAATCCCTCTTATCTTTCCTTCTAGGGAGAATACTTTGTTTGTAACAGACTCTTAGCAAGAACACGTTGCTTGACTTTTAATCATGTGTTTGTGTGTGAACATTAATATTTATTTAGTTCCCTCAGCTTCACTAATCCTTTTCCCAAAAACCACAGTGTGTGGTTGTCCAGAGGTTAAATCCATAGAGCCACAGGGAGCCTGTTGTTCCCTGAACCCCACCACTTCCTTCTTCCTGTCTAGACTGTATATTTCTCATCTGCAGACAGATTCTTACTGGATAAGATCAGTGCATAGTCACAAATCACAATGAACGATTCCTGTCTCTTCATAACCATCTTCTTTACCTGAAACATGCCAGAGGGAGGCCTCTTAAAGTCCACAGATGTTTGGGATTTCAAATCTTAAAAAAAAAATTTAAGGAAAAGCAGGACTCTAGACATTCCCTATGAGAATGTGCTATTAAAATACCCTGGGGTTCATTTTTGTGTGAACTTGGAGAATGAAACAAAGAAATCTTCATATGCTAATTTAAACATATACAACTGAGACAGAGCTGACTATCAAAAGCATTGAAAGGTCAATGTGTCAGGTTGTTTTGCAACTTCAGGGAACATCAGTTAGAGTTTAAGTGACCTCTGGGGCAAGTATCCGGCCACTAACCTCTTCACAAATTCCAATCCAGGTGCCAATACAAGTGAATTAAACTGCTTAGAGCACTTCTAATGATGAAGAATGTATAGATAGATTACCTTAAATTATAATCAATAATTTTAAAGGGACCCAGTCATCAGCTTTAATACACTCCACCCAGGTTAAGTAAATGGGCTCAACCAAAGAATAAAGGCCTTTTTAGCTGCCCATCCTCCCTCATAAATGGACACTTCCCCCCTTTCTGACATTCCACAGGCTATAGTTCTGAACAGACCACCTGCTCTGAAAGACCTAGAAGCAATTTAATCTAAAAGTTTAAGAGGCTGTTAATCACCTGGGGCTCATAGACACTGACAACATCTTTGCGTTGCCTGTGATTCCAGCACAGCTGAGCACCCAGCTTGCATATAATGAGGGCAAGCTGATCCCCAAGATGGGCTTCCTCCGAGTCCTTCTTTTGATCTGTTGCCTCTCCACCCCATCTCTTTTCATTCTTGTTTTAATTTGATGAGGCAGATGGTCAAGAAGTACATCATTCCAGGGAGATGTAAAAAGGCATGCAGTAAATAATCATCAGCAGTGTTGCTACCTCCAGCCTTTCTTTAAGTGATCTCACATGGCATTAGGACCATAATGATAAACCAGGATACTGAGCTTATAAGTTAACCATGACATTCTCTGAGAAGGGCGGCCCAACAAACATTTTATGACAGCAGGCTGATGAATAAATGGGAACGAGATAAGACAAAGTGATAATGTCCCCTCAGCATTGTAAATCATCAAGAGAATTTTAAAAAAAAATTGCAAGACAAATATCTACCTTGATGTAAAGGCTGCTCAGCAAATAGGAAATAAGGAAGAATCTATTATGCCACAGAAAAGTTCTCCAGAGAACTGGGGCAATTTTTTTTCTTAATATGAGCCATTGATTAATAACTTGGGGAAAAAAATGTTTAGGGAGTTAGAGACTTGTAATTTTATTTCCTGCTGAGAATAGAAAGTGCGGAAGGAGGGAGAGTCACCTGAGTAATTAGCATTGGAAGATTTGAGTCTGGGAATAACAGAGGAAATTAAGTTAGGGAGTCTTTTTCTTTTTTTTTTTTTTTTTTTTTTTGCGGTACGCAGGCCTCTTACTGTGGTGGCCTCTCCCGTTGCGGAGCACAGGCTCCGGACGCGCAGGCTGATCGGCGATCGCTCATGGGCCCACCCGCTCCGCGGCATGTGGGATCCTCCCAGACCGGGGCACGAACCCGTGTCCCCTGCATCGGCAGGCGGAGTCTCAAGCACTGCGCCACCAGGGAAGACCGTTAGGGAGTCTTATAGAAAGAGATGGTAGTTTGTAATATAAGGTCTTCATAGAGATAAAAATGATAACAGTTTCCTAGGGCTGACTATGTGCTAGGAACTTCCCATGCTAATTCTATTCTGTAGGGCAGGCACTATCACATATTCCATCAATTCTAAAATAAACGCATACACAGGCAGATGTATATATTTAAATTTAATATACACATATATATCAGATAGATACACATATATATAAAACATTTTAACACAGGATTGATGTCACCTTACAATCACCATAGACCAGAGGGCAGACATGATCTAATTCGATCATTGTCTGTGAATGTGTAAACTCATAATACTGTCACTTCAGTTGACTTATGCACATCCTTGGCACTGCATATGTTGGGTTTAATTGCTGTTTAAAAATCTTTTACACTATGATCCGGTATTAAACTAAAGATTATCTTACAAGCAGAACCAGCATAAAAGCTGAGCAAGAAAGTGGATCAAATTTGGTTATTAGTAAAGCAAGTATTCATCACAGGAAAGAAAGACCCTGATTTCATATTTGCTTACAAAGCAACAACCAAATGCTTTAGGGGGCCCTAAGAAATGAAGCTACTAACAAATAGATGAAGCTATGTTTCCTTTCATTACTGAGATTTACGCAAAATAATTGCCTATCACATGCCAAGCAATGCAAATGAAGGCAGGACAAATGACCAAATACCCAAGAACAGCTTAAGGACACTTTCACACTTGGAGAGCCTGGTTTGTCTAACTCATGCGTGATTAGCAGTGTTGTTTTGTAATTTTCTTACTGGTAGAGGAAATCATGGTGCATCTTATGTCCAAAAGCACTTAGATCAATTAACTAGGGTATTACTACATCTTTTGTACAGATAAGAATTCAGAGGCTCAGATAAGTTAAATTACTTGCCCCAAAGCCCACAGAGAGTGAGTTCTTAAAGACATCCTTTAAAATGAGGTCAGTCTGATTCCAGAACTTAAGGTCTTAACAATTATGATAAACTACTTCCCAGTCAAAGAAGATTGACCTAGTCCTTTGAAAAATTAAGTCAGATCATGGCACTTCTCAATAAATATTCATCTCAGTAAAGAGTAAAAGTTGAGAAGTCTTTTTACAAGGGCCTACAAGACCTCAGGGCATCTTTGGTCCTCCCCCTCTCCATCTCATCTTCTACTGCTCTCCCTCACACTCTGCTCCAGTTCCACTGGCTCCTTGCTTTTCTCTTATCATGCTAGCAAGCTGCTCCTACTTCAGATACCCTCCTACCTCAGGGCCTTTGCACTTGCTGTTCTCACTACTTGGAATACTTCGCACCACCCTGTATAAAATAGAAGCACTCTACCCCGTCTCAGGTCCTCTCCATCCCCTTTAACTTGTTTTATTTTCTCCATAGCATATCACTATGTGAAATATTAGCTATGCCTTTGTTCATTTGCAACAATGTAAGCAAGCTTCAGAGGGCAGGGGCTTTGTTTTATACATTTCTGTATCTGTATGGAGAGTGGGTACTTGATAAATGAATGAAAAAAACAAATCTTCCTCTGAAAATGTCACTACACTATCTTTCCTTTCTGTTTTGTTGATTCAGAAAATTATCATAAATTGGCATCTGTAGATTATTATTACTTGTAAATCAGTAATTCTGTTTTTCACTCCTTTGGGGGCTTAATAAAGAGTTATGCTTTTGTAGTAGAATGTTTCCAAATGCAGATTCCAGAACCAGACTACTTGGATTTTAATGCTGGCTCTACCACTTGCCTATGTGATGTCATGAAAGCTACTCAACTCCTCTGAGTCTTAGTTTCCTCATCTGTAAAATGGAGACAATAATAGGACTGACTTCTGAGGATTCTAACAAGGATTAAATTAAGTAATACAGGTACATGTCCAGGCTCATGCTAAGTATTAAATGAACTATTTATTTCGATTGGCAAACTATTTCCATCTTACCTAACAGGAATCATTAAAATGATTCTGAATCAAGGGAAATTTTTCCCCCAAGGGACATTTGGCAATACTGGAGACAATTTTGGTTATCACAACTGGGCACGCTACTGGTATTTAGCAGGTAAGAAGCCAGGGATGCTGCTAAACATCTTACAGTGTGGGCATGTGAGAGGGGGCACAACAAAGAATTACAGAACCTAAATGTCAATAATGTCACTGAGGAGAAACTGTATAGATAGAGAACATTTGTTTCAACATACTGAAAACTCCAGCATTTCAGAAAAAGTAAGAAATTTAAAGGGGGAAGCTTTCTTTTAAGCTAGCACCACTCTTTCTGTCATGCCTGTAAAATCAGCTTAGAGGTGAAAATCCACACTCACATTGCCCCATTCTAGAAGCCTGGCCTTAAATCTTTGCCTTTTATAATTTATGGACAAGGAGATGCAGGTGCTTTTGCCGAGACCCCAGAACTCCCAGGCAATTTTCCTTGGAGATTCTATGTTCATTATTCAGTTCTGCATCAGACCACTAGAGGGTACAGAAACACCATCAATCGGAGCATTTGGGTGCCAGACTCAGTTTTCAGTAATGTAAATCTTAATAAAATGCTAAATTATTCCTGGTCCCTAAAATAAAAACTACTCAGAATATCTTTATTAAACACTTCTATAGGTACACAGTTTAAAAGGCTGGTATTCAAGTATTTCACTCTAATTGTCATCACTCCCAAACTGTAAATTATGGCAGTAATTTAATTCAATGTCATCTGTTAAGTGGAAATCTAATAAATAACCACTAATGATGTTATGAAAAGCCTATTACGATGTTATTATGATAGTATTTTATGACTATACTGGTAAAACTCTCTTTAACGAAGATTTGGTTATGCTATGAGTTAAATCATATCAAATAGATATATATGATTTTACCCACCAGGAATTAAGCAAAAATTAAGCAGGAATTGGAACCTAAATGTGAACTCCAAGTTGGACTAAATAGCATTATTGTGCTGAAGGCTGAAACAAGCATGAACCAAAGCATTAATAATCATTGTCCTAAAAATATTACATTAGGACAAACCTGAATGACTGAAAAAATATTAGTGCATCACTGAATATTTAGATATATCTCTATTTCACACACTCAGATTTAGAATAGAGGCACTGAGGAAAAGTTATAGAAAACTTTGGAAGGAAACGATTAAAGAATTATTTTAAAGAGCAGAGTGTCCACCTGTTTCTCTTTCAGCTAAAAGTTAACAGAAGTGTGGGCACAAATATTGTGCAGGTGATTCCTAAACTTGTCCTTGTGACATCCCAAGTCGTTCACAATTATCTCTAAAGAGATTGCAAAATTCCATTTGAAAATAATTTTAATTAACTTAGACACACATGCACACACACACAAACATAAACGAACAAAACTGCTGTGTATTTTGATACAGAGCTAAAGAGCTAAAAGATGGTGTCAAAGCCAATAAATGAGAATAGGATCAATGATTCAGAAAGATTTAAGCATCAGGCTTTAGGAGACTGCATAGAATAGTGGTTAACTACATAGGTCTGATATCAGACTCTCTGGGTTTGAAAACTGCCTCTACCAGTTAATAGATTTTTAAAAATTGAGATATACTTGATGTACAATATTATATAAGTTTCAGGTGTACAACATAGCGATTCACAATTTTTAAAGGTTATATTCCATTTATAGTTATAAAATATTGGCTATATTCCCTGTGTTGTACAATATATTCTTGTAGCTTATTTATTTTATGCATAGTAGTTTGTACCTCTTAGTCCCCTACCCCTATCTTGCCCCGATCCCCTTCCCACTACCAGTTAATAGTTTTGAAGTTCTGGGAAAATTATTTCACATCTCTATACTTTAACTGTAAAATAGCTGTAACTATCATAGTACATTTTCCCTCATAGGTTTGATGTGGGGATTACATGAGTGAATACAGGCATAGCACTTAGAACAGTGTCTGGCACATATTAACTCTATGTAAGTGCTTCCCATTATTATCATTTCCATTAATAGCTAGAATAACCGGAGATAACATCTATACCTCTTCTCTTTTCAATTGGCCATGTCTTTTCTTTCTCTTTCTGGCTTACCTCACTCTGTATGACAGACTCTAGGTCCATCCACATTTCTGCAGAAGGACCCAATTTCGTTCCTTTTTATGGCTGAGTAGTATTCCATTGTGTATCTCTACCACATCTTTTATATCCATTCTTCTTTCTTTCTTTGTTTTTGCGGTATGTGGCCCTCTCAGTGCTGTGGCCTCTCCCATTGCGGAGCACAGGCTCCGGACGCTCAGGCTCAGCGGCCATGGCTCATGGGCCCAGCCGCTCCGCGGCATGTGGGATCTTCCCGGACCGGGGCACGAACCCGTGTCCCCTGCATCGGCAGGCAGACTCTCAACCACTGCGCCACCAGGGAAGCCCACCATTCTTCTTTCCATGGACACTTAGGTTGCTTCCATGTCCTGGCTATTGTAAACAGAGCTGCAGTGAACATTGTGGTACATGTCTCTTTTTGAATTATGGTTTTCTCAGGGTATATGTCCAGTGTGGGATTGCTGGGTCATATGGTAGTTCTATGTTTAGTTTTTTAAGGAACCTCCATACTGTTCTACATAGTGGCTATATCAATTTACATTCCCACCAACAGTGCAAGAGGGTTCCCTTTACTCCACGCCCTCTCCAGCATTTATTATTTAGATTTTTTGATGATGGCCATTCTGACTGGTGTGAGGTGATACCTCATTGTAGTTTTGATTTGCATTTCTCTAATGATAAGTGATGTTGAGCATCCTTTCGTGTGTTTGTTGTATGCCCTTTCTTTCTTTTTTAAAGTATCACTCAATCATTTTTTCTCCAAGAAAAGTGACAGACAGAACATATCAGACGTCATGGACCTTGAGAAATATGAAAAAGTTGACTCCGTTTCTGAGCTGTCCTATCATAATCATCATAATAGAGACAGCCCTTCAGTTTTTTCCTTTTCCTTTCCTTTCCATTCCCCCATTATATGCCCACTCCATCTTTTTTATCAGCATTGACCTAAGCAAAAGGTGCAAATAAGGGAGGGAGAAGAAGTTATTTATTTTTATTTTTTCATTGAGCCACCAACCCTCAATCCAGGCACGAGGTTAAATATAATCTATAACAGAAAAAGCCTCTTAAAGCTTTTGTAAGGCACCCTTTGAAAAAGTCACATGAATTAACGGGAACACCACTTTTTTCCTTTTATCAGGTTCTAGGAAGGTTCACTGGCTGCTGAACTTTTTCTTTTCCTCCTGTAACAATTGGTTATCATTAACTTGTGATAAGACCAGATCCAAGAGGGAATATATCCAGGAAGTGGGGAATCGAAGGAAAGGAAGAATGTAGGAGAAACCCAGAACCCAAATCTTGTCATCATGTCAGCCCTGCAATAGTTAAGTGCCCTGACCTGTTGCCATAGAAACAAGACCTCAATGTCAGAGTAATATGGGTTTCAGGGCATAGAGCACACCTCCCCCAGTACTTCATTCAACTTCAATCAATTTCATTTCATTCAGAAAAATCCTCATTTGGGGAGGTCAGTCCCAAATCCTAAAAAGGCCAAAATGTCAGGTGCTCAATATATTAAGGTGTAATTCCATTAGTGAAAACTCACTAACCCATGTCACAATCAGCCTTGTATCACATCAGTATATTATGTATTCCATCACAGCAAGACCAAGTTGCCCAGAAATGAAAAATTGAAATATGCATGAAACCGAAAATAAGTACCACGATGTCTGTATTAATTTTATTTTTAACTGGATAGGGCCTCTCTAGATGAAAAATGCCTTTAAGTATTTTTTTTTATACCACAGAGCATAATTGTGAAATGACCAGACTCTAGAAACAGGTGGGCTGGGTTTGGATCCTGACCTTGCCACTTATTATATAATCTTTGTCAAAATCCCTAATTCTCTATGTCTCAGTTTTTTCCTTTGTAGAATAAGAAGAATAGTTCATACCTCAGAGGATCGTTGTAAGAATTAAATGAGTTAATATCAATATATACAGAGTACTCAGTGCCTAGCACATTACAAGCACTATATAGATGTTTGTCATAATAAAAATAATTATTTTATTATAAATTATAATGACTTGATGAGAGAAAGAAAAACTTCATTTTGTCTTTAGATGCTCAGTTTTTATTTTAATTTGAAAAGTCCTATTTGCCATGCTTTAAACATTAAAAAAAATATCATACTTTTATTATATGCAGTGGCTAAATGAGTAAATAGGACTTCAAAAGAGGGGAAAAGTAAATTCACTCAAGATGATTTTCAATTTTTTTTTTTCATTTTTTGTTTTTCGGCACTGTGCAAAACATTTTGCTACATCCAGTTATGGTTCAGGACAACCCCTGGTGAATGAATGAATGATGAACAGAACAGTTTCATGACCAACCAGCAGCCAGGCCCATTCATTCTAATTGTGGGACCAGATCGGAAATTGCTTAGCAACCACTTGAGTAAATGATGGGGAAGGAAGGCTCTGCAGAGCAGTTTCATAATTGCAATCAAGCAAACATCATTAAAGACTTTCTCCTGACCATATTTCCCGAGCTCTGCTTATCTGCGAGTCATCAGAATAAACAGGTCCAGTTAAAGAAAACAGGACCATACTCCTCAGATCATGGATGCCCAGACACACATGGTCTCAAAACCCTTGGAAGAATGCTTGCTTGATCCTTTGGCTCATATGAGGACAAATACACTATTACCTAAAGGAATGTTTTGGATTGTAAATCTTTACCAGGACATAGGGTTGGTGTCTTGTATAAGCATATCTAATCCCTGGGTAGGACTGCCACTTGAATATTTCTTCGCTATGCCACCCTGTGACACAGTTCTAGCTCAGTTCTACCATCTCCATCTAATCTTCTAAGAGCCTAGGGTCAGAAGGATCTGAGAAGTTGAGTTCAGCCTCTCAGTCATTTTTCCTATAGAAGGTCACAGGCTGCAGCATGAACATTTCCACCTGTAAAATCCAACTCCCCTTGAGGCGTCTACTCTGTATGCATTTATAGAACACCTACTATGTTACATATATTGGGTTTTGTGTTAGGAATACAAAATTAAATACAATTATGTCTTTGCTTGCATGAAGCACATTATCTGCTGCAAGAGAGAGATGTGAGAAAACACACAATGACAATACATTGGGAAATAGTTCTACAGGAGTGAGAACAGCATGCTCTGTGAGTACATAATAATAGTTAAAATAGTTAACATTTATTTTCTGTCAAGAACTGCTCTACAAGTCTACACACGTGAACTCTTTCATCCTCATGACAGTCTTGAAGGTAAACTGAGGTGCTGAGAGGTTAAATCACTTAGGGTCACACAGTAAGTGTCACAGCCAGTTTAGTTGAAACATGTACCCCACCCTGGGAGGATCAAGAAGACTTTTTGGAGGAAGGAGGTGGAGTATGAGGGTACCTGAGAGATGGATGTGACTCAGTTAGATAAAGTAGGGGAAGGGCATCCTATCAGAGGGAAAAATATGTGCCAGCCTCACCCTTGGACCCAGCAATAGGACCTAGTGCTCTAGCACTTCTCCAGCTGTGTCCCTCCCTCTGGTTACAGAGTCTACAGGGACAATGGCTCACGCCCACCCAGAGCCTGTTCCCATTCCTTCCATTCTAGACCATGCTCTCGAAACCAGGACCCCCGAAGTCCTTGCCCCACTGGCTCCAGGCCCCCTTGCAGAACCTGTGTGGCTTCTTCCATCCTCCTAAGAGAGGGCCAAGTTGCTTATGTGCTTGATGCTAGGGAATGGCCATGTGCAGGGGTTGTGGCTGTGGTGCCTGGGTGTGCAGGCTGGGGTGTCCATACACTCACACAGAAAACACATCGTGCAGGACAGATCGAGGGGTGGGAAGAGAAGGCTTTTGGGCTGGGGGCTGGGAGCTCTCTCCTGCACTATGACATTTGGATGTGAAACTCTGAAGAGTCTGAGGATTCAAAATCTAAACCTAGGGCTTCCCTGGTGGCACAGTGGTTGAGAGTCCGCCTGCCGATGCAGGGGACACGGGTTCGTGCCCCGGTCCGGGAAGATCCCACATGCCGCAGAGCGGCTGGGCCCGTGAGCCATGGCCGCTGAGCCTGCGCATCCGGAGCCTGTGCATCCGGAGCCTGTGCTCTGCAACGGGAGAGGCCACAACAGTGAGAGGCCCGCGTACTGGGAAAAAAAAAAAAAAATCTAAACCTAGCTTTCTAGGTAGTTACAAACGCATTTTTATCAAAGGTAAAGGATAGAACACATTTTATGTAACAGCATGTTAGCTTAATCTACACATTTGAAGAATTTGGAAATATGGCCTGTGGCCTCCATTTGTACTCAAGCCCTCAGCCCTACAAATGGGGAGGTAAACCTCCTAAGTGTGAGGGATGAAGATGGAAGAAAGCACAGCTTGCCAGGGAAACTAAATGTAGCTTAGCAAAGCTCAGGCCTAGAATGGGAGACAAAGACATCAGAGACGCCCCTGCCTGCCTAGTGACTTGAACTTAATTTGGAAGGCTGCAGAGATCATTGCAGATTTAAAGCTGGAGAGTTAAGCCAGCATTGGGTTTGGAGCACTCACATCACTTGTGTCAATCTGTTCTGTCTCCAAAAGAAACACACGATGATATTTTTATTCTCACTTCTTCCCTTTGCCTCTAAACAGATGCAGGAAAGAAAAAGAATGGTGATGTCTTTTACGGCTGTAGGAGTCCAAATAGCAAAGCCTGGTGCAGTTAGAAGAGCAAACATGTAGGAGAAAAAATAGCACCCTGACGTTCTTATCTGACCTACCCAGCTGGAGAGAGCCTGAAATCCCATATTCAGAGAAGCCAGGCAGCCAGGCCAAAGCCCAAAAGCCCACAGATGTCAAGGGCAGGATGTCTGGGAATGGGTCAAGGGCATGGGGCAGAGCCAGGTGGGTAATCAAAGAGCTAACATAGACCTTAATGCACATGAGGTACGGAGTCCTTGGAATGAGGCTTGCTGTACCCTGGGGTGTAGCAGGAGACTCCCAGTTATTGACTGACTTCCCAGAGCAAGGCCCCTTAGGCCGGATGTTCAGATTAACAGGGCAGGTCTCGCACAGCATTGGCCACACAAGACTGCATCTAACCACAATTGATGCACAGTGGACTAACAGAATCGTCCTTCAGTAGGCCTCTGTAGTAGTTATTTATCAAATTTTGTTGCCAAGAATAACCTGACTTCCACATGGGGAATTATCCTTCCACCACCATATGTGATCTTGAAAAGAACAACAACCTCCAGACTGAGCTTCCCATCAACAGGGCAGATCTTCTGATGACTGTCCCCATCCCACCTTACGACCAGGTGGAAATGATGTGACCTAAGTTCAACCTATCAAACACTTACCCCAAGACTTTAAATGGTGAGCCAGTAAAGCAAGAATATGACAAGAGTTGGGGTGAAGATTATTGCTGCAGCAGCCTCTGGGTTGTCAATAATCACTGCTGTGATGGCAGCAGGAATGCCAGGGTAGGTTCTTGACCGGCCTGTTCCAAGGGAATGACCTTGGAGTTAGAAAATGCTACCCACCCTTTTTCTAAGCCTCCTGTGAGCTCCCTTCATCCTGTCAATAAATCCCCAAGTGCTCCCATAAAACCAACCAGCTTCCCATCTGCGTCATGAGCAGCTCTTGACCCCAGACCAGCAAGGAAGTTTGAAACCCTGGAACTTGCTGCTCAAGTCATTTGTGAAGACGCAGATTTTCAATCATAGTTTGAACTGGCAAACCAGTGGCTCCTCCATTTTTAGCAAAGTGCATTTAACACAATGCTACATTATGTTTCTAGGCTCTCTCCTCAAATACTGGGATGCACTAATTGTGACAGACCCACTTGGCTATCAGTGTACTCTGGGACAGCGGTCCCCAAAGGAAGAGGAGTTATTTTTTTATTTCCCTGGAGCCCCATGATTCCTGATACTCTGGTGAAGGGCAAGGGGATGTTGACAGGGAAGTCAATTTATTGAGGCACAGAGGGAAGGCTCCACTGGCCCTGCTGTCTGCATGTGGAGATACTGACAAGCTTGAGCAGAGACTGCAATTGAAGGGAGAGCCATCAACGCATGGGGGGCCTGGGCCTTAGCTACTGGCTACCAATCCCATTTGAGCAGATAGATTTTCATTAAAAATGTCATTTTGAAAATTAGAAAAGCATACACACACATATGCAACCAAACAGATGTTTGTATTCCTCCTCTTCCTTCTACAGTACTCACAGGAAACACATGTCTGTGTTGTCTGAAGTCCAGTTACTAATTAGCACGTTTCAGTAGCACATTTCACGGAGGATAGGGAGGATTTCAAAGGGATGCCTTCCTTTTAAGTTGAGACAGCTGGTGCTAATTACCAAGCAGGAAAAGAATGTGCAAACAGATCATTGAGAAGCCATCGGTGGAACAGAAGGCTGAGGGGTCTTTGGGTCTTATGGTAGAACTCCTCTCCAGCGGTTGGAAGGGACTGCCTATTATCTACATCTTCACCTTGCCCCCAGGAAGCAGCTGTCCAGCTTCATCATCCTGCAAGTAGGTGGGAAACACAGTCCAAGAGCATGAACTCAAAGATCACTTCACAGCATGCATGTAAATTTCACAGAAAGACAGCAGAGCTCTTGTAGTAAACCATTTCCCTCTCAAACATGCACAGCAGAATAGAAGCTAAGCATGGCCTTTACCTTTTTAAACAAACCTAGGGGATGATCGATTCAAAGTTCATCTTTATAATTGTGTTGCTGTGAAATGAGGGCAATCTAGACACCCCAAATTATGCTAGTAAGGAAAAAAAGAATCTTGACTCTAACTTAGTCACATCACTAATGGAAAGAACACTAGACCAGAAATCAAGAGCTTTCTGATTCATACTCATTATGAGACTTTGGGAAAGTTATCTAGTTTTTCTGAGCCTCAGGTTATCATCCGGTAAATGGGAATAATGGTACCTACCACATAGGGCTATATGCAAACATTTTGGAATATTATAAAAGTACAACTCATATTTAATTTGAATCTCTAGATAAAGGTAAAGTTATTGGGTATCTTTGGAATGTGATTTCTAACAAAAGCCAACCAAAGTAATCTCAGCCCAGCGGACGTATATGAGTACCTTACAGAGGGAGTTGATAGTACTGGGTTCTGAGGCTACCTAGAGAGGATGGAAAACTTGCAGGATGACTAATTGGATTTTAGGAACTGGCTTCATAACTGAGAATAATTATGCAAAGACAGTGCAGCAGAGTGACTAAAGGTAAAAGTTCTGGAATCATACTGCCTTAATTTCCAATTCTCCTCTATCACTCCCAACCTGTGTGACCCTAGGCAAGTCACTTGACCCCCAACTGTAAGTTAAGGGAAATAGTAATGACACCAACTCATAGATGGCTTCATTGTGAGGATTAAATGAGATGTAAAATAGGCACAATGCTTAATAGATTATAAATTTCATCTCAAACAGTATCAGTATTACAAAGACAATGTTAGTAGTAGTATAGTCACAGCTAACAAGCTCATTTTCCTTTATTTTTATTTTAATTATTACTGTCAGCTAACATATATTGCTTATATTAGGCAGCTTTTATGTATATTGATTCATTTAATCCTCAGAACAGCCCTATGAGATATGTTAGTGAGTAGCAGAGCTGGGATCTGAACCCAGGCAGAAGCTTCCTCGTAGTTATTGCACAAATTAACGTGGGCCAGTGATTGAGATTGGGGTGGGGGCATTTAAGAGTGAACTACTTAGGGCTTCCCTGGTGGCGCAGTGGTTGAGAGTCCGCCTGCCAATGCAGGGGACACGGGTTCGTGCCCTGGTCCGCGAGGATCCCACATGCCGCGGAGCGGCTGGGCCCGTGAGCCATGGCCGCTGAGCCTGCGCGTCCGGAGCCTGTGCTCCGCAACGGGAGAGGCCACAGCAGTGAAAGGCCCGCGTACCGCAAAAAAAAAAAAAAAAAAGAGTGAACTACTTGGTACAATGGTAGCTGGATTTGAATATGAAAATGTTACACATGCTTGCTGGGCTGAATGTCCCCCTACACATCATAAGGGAAAATATATTTAGCTGTTTTGACATTATAAAGTAGTCATGCCTTGACTTATCCAAAGCATTGCCATTTGTTCTTTTCTCTCCTTCATTATATCTATTTTCAGGAAACTGAAAACATTCTAAAAAATAAAGGAAGTGTTCCCCCATTCCAAATATTCTACTTTAAAGGCAAAAATAATAACTCAGAATAACAGCAAGATAAATTTGATGAATCAAATACCATTGAAAACCCACTTAACACCCACATTCAATGTCTATCTGAAAAGTTCCAACTTCTATCATTTTTAACAAACCCCAAAGATTTCGCTCAGCTCTTTTGATATCAAAGAAAAATTTCTGAATCATTGCAAGTGCTTTTTATAAAACACCTAATTTTTAGGAACAGTGCCTAGACCCATACCCTGCACATCAAGGAACTTGGTAAAAGTGCGTTGATTGCTCAAGTGCTGATGAATAGTGTCTGGTTGATATTACATGATATTTCCATAAGTAGAAAATGTAGCAATATTTATGCATAGGCTCCTTTGAACCTGGGAAGGCATACCTGCAAGATAATTAATTAGTGGCTGGCAGTGAAGGCTGTAGGTTTTATATGAGTCACTTGTATGAGGCCGGAGAAGGAAGTTGTTTCATGTTTAAGGAGACAAACAGAAAGTCAAAGAGAGACAGTGACAAACAAGATGGCCTGAACAATACTTGGGGTCATTTAAAGAACAGAGTCCCTCTGAGCACTCTGAGGTCATGCCAGCTTGTCCAAAGACCTGCCCTTCCCCCCACTGGCTCTCTATCCTGGATTCCAGTTCTAGTCATGCCCATCGCTTGCCAACCAAGTTGCTACATCCTGCATCTGTGCTCTTATTTATGCCTGGCTTCCTCCCCAACTTTTCTTCCGTCTCTAATAATCTGTATCTTACCATTTTCAGACACCTGATCAAAACCCATGTGCCAGCTCCTAGAATGTAGATTTTTTGCACTCAATAGACCTTTACTCATTGGACCAGTACTATAACTCCTTTGAAATTAAATTCTTGCTATTCAATTATTCAACCAGGTCTTTTACACTTAAATTTTTTTTCTGATTAAACTGCTTGAGAATAGGGTACATAATTTCCACATCTTTTCCGTCTGCCAATGAATTGCTCCTTGCACTATGCATCACACCCAATAGATATTCCACGACTGTAGTAAATTATCCAGAATCTCATGCCTTCAACTAATCCATGCCATTGCGATGGCTCCGTGAAAGACGTATAATTAGTCCTTGGGACTGTGACAAGAAGTTGCAGAACCATCAGTGTTGACTCTGCCAGAATCTACAGATAACATCTGCTTAAATGCTAGGAACAGGTGGAAAGCTGCATGATCACAGTTAATGCATGGAAGGCCAGTTAACATGGTTATGAGCTTGGGAGTTCAGCTCTCCAGCCTCTGCCACTTTATAGCTGGTTGAGCTAACTAACCTCTCTAACCTCAGCTTTCTCTTCTATAGGATAAAGATAATCACAGTATTCCTCTCATAGAGTTTTTATAAAGAGAAAGAAGATAATACCAATAGCACTGCACCCGGGACCGGGGAACCCCTCAATCAATACATGTTATTAATATCATGATTAAAATAATTAACCAAGAACTCAAATATGTTTTAAAGACACAGCAGACTATTGCTAATGATATGCAATGTATCCCACTTTGAGGTTTAACTTTTACTAATATATATATTTACCTAGTATTTAAGTTATTTATAATTAATAGTCTTTAATCTTGAAAGCAGTGTGGTATCCAGGTATCACTGTGGCTTGATAGTCATTCAGACATAGGTTAGAATTCTAGCTTTTCCACTTCCTAGTCAAATGGCAAAGGACAAGTTGGCTAATATCTTGAATCTTCAGTTTCGTTATCTGACATGAAGACAGAAATGTAATTCCTACTTTGCGAGATGGTGGAAGTTGCACGTAAATCCTCTAGCAGTCAGTAAAAGACAGCTGTCATGACTTCTGAGCCCTCTGTGTTCCTGATTATCCTAAGGGACAGCAGCTGTGTAAGTTTAAGATCAATGTGTAGCAGAAAGCCACATGTCAGGACACTTCACAGAGCTCTACCTCTTCATCTTCCTAGGGGCATTCTCTCTGAATTAAGAGGCAAGTATTTTGGGGGGAACAGACTCATGTGGGAGAGCTTGGAGTAAGCAATTTGCGGACTCATTTTCTATAGTGTTGGCAGAATGTGGGTTGTCATCACAGGCTGGGTATTGTCTTGCTTCCTGCAGTCTTATAATTGTCACACTGTGGCATGGTGTTATTTTCATCTCAATGATGCACTGATTATAAGGTAAAGCTGTACTGCCTGACCAATGTGCCAGGTGTCTGCTTTAATAACTCCAAGTGTTGTTACTTAAAAAAAATGAGTAGAGACATGGAGGGGAAACAAGGAGCCACCAACCAGCAAGAACTTCAAACCACACCACGAAGAGACCAGATGTTGCTAGGCTGTATTTTGTTTGGACAAGTTCTGCTTAATCTTCCCTGGAATCAAGTGAGGAATTCAACCAGAGCCTGCCCAGAGCAATAAAGTTGAAAATTATTTAGCAACATCTGGAACTGAGGGCAGTTTCTTTTTCTTTCCTCCACTGAGTAGGTGGTGAGAAGACAGGAGGAAGGGGACACAGAACTACTCAAAGACCAAAATAAAAGTCTAGGTAATTCAACTCATTTTTCCCCACATAAAATATAGAAATGGAGCCATTCATTCATTAATCCAACCTGTACCAGCAACTGTGAAAAATTCAGGGGGTATAATAATTATAACAAGGACAAACAAATAAATGAAACATAGTCCTTGACCTCAAGAGGCTTATATTCTAGAGGTTTAACAAGCAAAAACCAACCAAACAAAGCAATAAAAAACACCATAATTACAAGTTGAAATAACAGCTTTGAGCATTAAAAAAGAAAAAGAGAGATGAATCACAGGAAAGGATACTTACTGCAGAAATAGGCACCCAGAGAAGTTGTCATTTAAGCTGAGACGTGAAGGATGGAAGGAGGAATGGATGTTTTCAGCTGAGGGAGGAGGATGTGTGTAGACCCTGAAGGCAGGAGGAAATTCAGTGAGTTCAAATGCCTGAGGGAAGAAGTCACTGAGAGTCATGTATTCGCTGGTGACCTTGAGCAAATTGCTTTGTTTCCTCACCTGCAAAGAGCAGTAATAATAGTATCTACTGCACCGTTTTGAGGTTTAAATGAATTATTTCATGGGAAACCAATAGAACAGTGACTAAGTCATAGTAAGTACTGAATTTTTCACTTTAAAATTGTTCATTTTGTGTTATGTGCTTTTTCGCCTCAGATTTTTAAAAAGAAAAAGAATGGATCTTCAGTTTTGTCTTGATCAACTGGATAAAGAGTTGCTTAAGTCAAACGAGAACAAAGGAGCTCAGTGTTCTGCTTGGGGCATTTGAATATGTGACGTTCATAATTTATACAAATGAAGAAGCAAGAAATAAGTTACCACAACTCAACACATAACATTTAAAACAGTGGAAATGAATGATATAAGTAAGATGAAAATTTAGACAAAAGATAAGATAAAGACCTAGGACAACCTCTGAGAAATGCCAACATTTAAGAAGCGAACCCAACAGAGAAGATTGAGAAGTAGAAGGAAATTAGGAAAATGATCCTGGAAACCAAGAGATAAGCATGCTTCAAGCAAGTAGAATGTCAACTTTGACAAATATTGCTGAGAAGCCAGGGAAGACGAGCAGGGAAGAAGTTCACTGGATTTGACAACCTGAAGGTTGTTGTTGACCTTACCAGAGGGGGTTCCAGGTAGAAGAGATGTAGAAGCACATTGGGCTTGGTTGAAGAGTGGAAGAAAGATGAGGAGGTAGAAGCAGTTTGTTCAGTTATATATTTGGAGTTTGGTTCAAAGGAGAACAGAAAATAAGGCAGGAACTGAAACAGTATGTATGGTTATGTGAAAAAAACAAAGTCTTAGGAGGAAATAGTACAGCATGCTTGTACGATAAAGGGGATAATTAAATGAACAGTGAGATGTTACTGCTGAGGGAAAGCATGAATAACTCAAGGAGCAAAGTCTTTGATAACACAAGAGGTAGTGGGATCCAGAGCAGAAGTAGAAAAATATCCCTTCTTTTTACAGGAGGAGCACTTCCTTCATTGTGGAGGAAGGAGAATTGGGATGCAAATGCACCAAATTGGCAGGTTTTGTGGTGGGAAGATGAGTTCATTTTCAATGACTTCTATTTTCTCAATGAAGTATATGAGTCTGGGTCATCAGTAGGAGGAGGATGTGTGGGAGGTTTGAGGAAAAAGGAGATGATATGGTACAGTCATCCCACAGAGATGGAGAAACATAATTTGATTCCTGAGCAGCTCTGAGTGCCTACTTGAGGTTTCTGAGTTCTCAATCAGTAATCTTGGCTCTGTGATTTTTTCCCAACAAAGTTGCGTCTTGGGTTTGGGCAAGGAAAAATCCTGCAACCTCAGAATAGCTGTTGTGATTCACCCCAGGCCTATCATATTCAGCTTGCTGATCATTGGCTAGTGAGCACTGAAGGAAGTTCAATAAGCCCATCTGTTAAATATAGAAGGGGAGAAATATCAGCATCAAGATATTTGGGCCTGGACAGCTGCCAGCAGTAGCAACAAGGTTATGTCCAAATCCTTGGCCCCAGCTAGCCAAGGCATCCAGTAAGAAACAGTCTTATAGCCACACTTGCAATGGTGATCGGAAAGGGTTGCCATGGAACTTGCCATATTAAAATGGTCAAAGTTGTTTCAGGAGCTTCAGTGCAGCCTAATTTGGTGTGAGATATATCTGAATTAAATGATAAAATACAGAAGAAATGGAAAGAAATGTATTTGTGTTTCTTCCAAGTATACAGCAATCTTTTTTGAACTAAATTGTGTTGAAATAAGTTCTAAATGAGTGTGGTCTAAATTAATTACCTGATAAAGGAGCATGAGAAAAGAAAAAATAGAAAGCCTGTAAGTCCTACAGAAACCACTCAAATAAAAAGTAGGATATGAAGAAAGGATGGATTTTAATGGTGTCAGAAAAGGTTTTCGTATAGATTAACTGAAGAAGGAATAGTGTAGCAACTGATGCTCTCATTATGGATCAGATGAATCCTCTGAGCTGTCCGTTGGGAGTTCTCCTGTCCTTGTCTTTCGTCACTTCATTTCGTGAGGCTCACATGTCCTCCCCTGCTCCTGACCATCTGTCTACACCTACTCCTCCTTCAGGAATCCGTTCTGTCTTCTCATTATGCTTCAGGTGTGAGTTTAACAAACTCTTCAGGAAGATTTCCTTTGTGGCATTCAGCCTTGTTTATGCCCTTTTATGGTGTATGCTTTCTTGAGAACACATGATTATTATAATTATATTTGGGGGAGAATTGTTTAATAGGCATCTATTTCTGCTAACCACTATATTCCCAGTTCTTGGCATACATCCTGGCACACAGAGACCAGTACTTAATTGTGGAAGGAAAGAAGGAAAGGGAAGAGGGGGAAAGGAGTGAAAAGAGGAAGACAAACCACAGGGTGTCACTCAACCTACAAAGGTTTTCTCCTTCCTTTGAATTCATAAGAAGCTGTTTTTGTGCCCTGTATTTAATACTTAAGTATATACTACTCTGATACATCTCTTGTGTTTTCTGACGTACAAATACTGCACACATAGTTAAGTATTTAAATGGGCAAGACTCACACCATTTACATGTAAGAATATAGGAAATAACCATATGCTGAGAATGGCATCAAACATGTGCTATAACATGGAGATAATTTATTATTAATCTTCTAGGGTTTTTGAAATATGATTTTTTTATTGATCTTATTCATTTAAAAATTTTTTTAATTGACGGATAGTTGAATTACACTGTTTCAGGTGTACAGAAAAGTGATTCAGTTATACATATATATATCTATTCTCTCTCAGCTTCTTTTCCATCTCAGGTTATTACAAAATACTAAATATAGTTCCCTGTGCTATACAGTAGGTTCTTGTTTATCTATTTTATATATAGTAGTGTGTATCTGTTAATTCCAAATTCTAAATTTCTCCCTCCCCCCCCTTTCCCCTTTGGTGACCATAAGTTTGTTTTCTATGTCTGTGAGTCTATTTCTGTTTTGTAAATGAGTTCATTTGTATCATTTTTTTATATTCCACATATAAGTGATCTTATCTGATTTTGTCTTTCTCTGTCTGACTTACTTTACTTGGTGTGATAATCTCCAGGTCCATCCATGTTGCTGCAAATAGCATTATTTCATTCCTTTCTATGAGTAATATTCCATTGTATATTGGAATATACACATCTTCTTTACCCATTCATCTATTTGTGGACATTTAAATTGCTTCCATGTCTTGGCTATTGTAAATAGTGCTGCTATGATCATTGCGGTGCATGTATCTTTTCAGGTTAGAGTTTTCTCCAGATATATGCCCAGAAATGGGATTGCTGGATCATATGGTAACTCTATTTTTAGTTTTTTAAGGAACCTTTGTACTGTTCTCCATAGTGGCTGCACTAATTTACATTCCCACCAACGGTGTAGGAGGGTTCCCTTTCCTCCACACCCTCTCCAGCATTTATTACTTGTAGACTTTTTGATGATGGCCATTCTGACCAGTGTAAAGTGATAGCTCATCGTGGTTTTGATTTGCATTTCTCCACTAATTAGTGATGTTGAGCATCTTTTCACGTGCCTGTTGACCATCTATATATCTGCTTTGGAAAAATACCTATTTAGGTCTTTTGCCCATTTTTTGATTGGGTTTTATTTTTTTTATATTGAGCTGTATGAGCTGTTTGTATATTTTGGAAATAAATCCCTTATCAGTTGCATCATTTGCAAATATTTTCTCCCATTCTGTAGGTTGTCTTTTTGTTTAGTTTTTGGTTTCCTTTGCTGTGTAAAAGCTTTTAAATTTAATTAGGTCCCATTTGTTTATTTCTGATTTTATTTTCATTACTCTAGGAGCAGATCCAAAAAAATATTGCTGCAATTTATATCAAAGAGGTACCTGCCTATGTTTTCCTCAAAGAGCTTTATAGTATCCAGTCTTACATTTAGGTCTTTAATCCATATTGAGTTTACTTTTGTATATGGTATTAGATAATGTTCTAATTTCATTCTTTTACATGTAGTTATTCAGTTTTCCCAGCACCACTGGAACGTGAGCCTTTCCATGGAATAATATAATCTTTAAATGTCCTAATTGCCATGTAAAAGTAGCAAGGTGTTCTTACTTCTCAACTCTCATTGCCCAGCACTCTCTGCTTCATGTTTTAAGCTCTATCAATTCTCATAGTTCCTCAGAGGCCCTTCCTTTCTTCTGACTGCAATGTTTTCTTCTGAAGATCTACTCACTCAAGACTTACTACATCCTTCACATCATTGAGGAAGCCCACCACTACCTCTGTTCTACATGAATTACTGTATGAGTGCCCAGTTCACTGCAGGACTGTGTCTCTTTTATCTCTGTATTCTCAGGGCTTGGTACATGAGTTGAAATCCATAAACTAAATAAATATCTATGAAACTGAGCTATTGTTTATTATGAAGCTGTACCATTCATGATTTCATAGACTTCACTTCAGCCTTCCTGAATATTTGTTCCAGGTTAATTGTCATAATTTTTATATGTGTGTGTACTTCTTTCTAATTGTATTTCAAGTTCTTCCCAAAACAAGGCCATAGGAATCCCCACGTTCAAGTATGCCCCTGGGCTTGGTCCACTGCTGTCTTGTATTCATGCTTGGGTATTCATTTACCAACATTAAAGCCCAGGAAAGAAGATATGACAAAACAGGACTCGCTTCTCCATGGCATGAGTCCTTTGCTGGTTTCAGAGGTGCATGGTGGCTAATGTGGAAAATACACAGGAACTTTTCCTTGGAACTGGGGTGGGATGAAAAGTGCCTGCTGTGAACATCGCCATCTTTTCCCTGACACTTCCCCTCCAGTTTCTGAGGATATAGCAGAAAATAACCTTCTTTGAAGATACTGGGTAACAATTACATAAAACAAAAACACTTTCTTGCAATGCACTTGTACTTTCAGAGATTCCAAGTTTAGTTCAGCTGCTGGATGAGCCAGTTGATGTGTTTGCCTCCATAACCAGGTGAGCTCACTTGCTTGAGGAAGCCCACCCTATTCTTGGTAGTGTGATGGGCCACTGAGAGTTGGAAAGGGCACAAGAACCCTGAGATCGCCTGAAAATTCTTCCCTGGGCAGGCAATTTCATGAATGAAGTCTTCCAAGCAAATGACACCAAACTTCCCCAGGTGCTCCTCAATCACTGTGTTGTCTGTCAGAGGGATGATTTTATTCTTGACCTTGGCTTGTCCGTGTTTCAAACTGAGTTCCCAAACAGACTTTAGATTTGCAAATTCCCCAGGCCACGTAAGAGTCCACTATACCAAAGCGTTTTTATGGTATGAGGGTTTACTTACACAAAGATACCACTGAAAATCTTACTTAGGCAAAGTCTTGCAATGGTACTCTGCACCAGTAAACTCACCACATTAATCCTTTGGATGCCTACAACAGAGACCAAGAAAGGTTTACCTGGCACTTTCAAGCCATGGGGTTTCCCTTCTAACCATCTAAGGTGCACCCTGTCATGTAGTTGCTGCCAGGAATCATTTAGGAACCATTCTAGTCACTTAAACTGGAGCTCTTTTCATTTCCTCTGCTCCTTTTCTTGCAAAAGTGCCTGCTTCTCTTGGGTGGCTTTGAGGGCCTGATACGCCTTCCTCTTTTTAGGAGGTTTTCTGGAACCAAAGTGATCGTTTTTTTTTTTTTTTTTTTGGTCTTCCCATCTTTCCAATGCTGCTGGCTACCACTCCTGCGCAGCCCCACTGCACTTTAATTACTGTCATTTAAAAGATGACCATGTTATGAGAGGCATAATACCTACCAGAAATAGACTTTTCACATTAAACCATCCTTTTTTTAAAAAATTCATCTTGGTTATACAAGCCTGTGTCAGAAATTTTACAAAATTGTTCATTCCTATAAAAATTACTTTCAAAGATATCCTACCATTTTATCCCCAGAAAGTGACATTAGCTTCTATCACATAAGAAAAAAAAAATGGCATTAAGTGAACATCTTGAAGATAAGAATGCATGCTTTTAGTACAAGCAAGCTTTCTCCACACTTTCCTTTTTCTTCTTCACCCCATTCCCTTTGTCCTACCACTTTTCCTTTCCTTCCTTTGTTCTCCATTTCCAACTGCCGATGAAATATGGGACTTGCAGTCCTACTTAGAGCAATCGTGGGTTTTAAGTTTGCTGACTGCTTTTCTAGCATGAGGATTTAGGCAGCGGGGAGCACAGACTGGGAATGTAGTCTAATGTTCCCAGGTTCTAAATATCACCAAATCAGAAAAGGATTGCATTTGTGAAACTGAAGAGAGACTCTTTTTATCTTTCAATAACCCCCTATGCCGTCCTTAGCACCAAATGCAAAAGAAAGGGTGAGAGAAAGGGCAAGAGGACTTATCAGAGAAGAGACTTTCTGCTGGGACGTTATAAGTAGCATGAAGGAAGAGTGAGTTAAATTTCAGTTAACAGCGCTGAACCCGCAAAGGAAAGGATGGGAAAAGGCAATAAAGAGCTGTGACAGTGCTGACTGAGGATCTAGCAAAAGGGCAGGGTGCCTTCCATCTGTTTGGAGAGTGCAGGCTGAGCCATTGGTGGGGGGCGGCGATCATCCTCAGGGAAGCTGTGACTCAGTGACTCTGCCAGCAATGATGTGTGGGCAAAGCAAAGAAGTACAGTAAAAAAAATGACTACCCAGAAAGTGGTGGTGACAGCAGCACTTACTGACACCTGTAGTGAAAAAAGCTCACTCATTCACCTTTTCAAGTGTTGCTTGTGAAGCAGCTACTCTATGTAAATCAGAGTCCCTAAATATGCACCCTCTTCCAGATTCCTATAACTTCATATTTAGAGTCTTCCTAAATAGGATCCTTGTCTCTAGCCTCTCCCTATTCCAGTCTATGCTACACACAAAGTCCAGGAAATTCTTCCTGCTACACAAGAGTGGTTATATGCATAGGTTCTGGAATTAGGCTTCCTGGATTCAAATCCTGGCTCCACAATTTATTAGTCTGTGATCTTAGGTTAAGTTAGCTAAACTCTCTGAGCCCTCAAGCATCAGTCAGCTCGGGATAAGTAGCAGAAACAAATGTTCCCAACATCTTCCTGGTTTTAACAATAGCGCTTTGCTTCTTGCTCATGTGTGTGTCCATCCTAGGTCTGACACTATGCTCTGCAAAATTCTCACTCTGTGATCAAGCCTAAAACTGCTGCCTCACCTGGATCAGGCCAGCCAGTGGCAGAGGAAAATCACAGAGTAACACTAAACCTTTTGCAGATTCCTCACCTGCAAAATTACTTCCTCATCCTTTCCTCCTTAATGCCATACTCACTTCCCTCTAAGATACAAATAAATGTTCAGCCCAACAAAGACAAAATAATTTGCCATTTTCTGCCCAATAATTAGGCTCGATATTTCATATACAGTTGGCTCAATTAATAGAGAGTAATGGACCCACCCAGGGAAAACAGGTATTTCTACAAAAAAGAGTTCTGCTTACAAAATGAAACTAAGACATCAAGCCCTTATTGTTACCTTGACATTGAACAAGTTAGCTCCAGCACAGGAAAGTTGTGGAGGAAAAACTACATAAGAGCCTTTTTATTTTCAATGAATATGCCCACACATCTTCACATTTCTAAACACCTTTATAGCATATCATCTATTTCGTACAATACAGCAAAATATAATGTCATGAAAGTGATTGCATTTGTGAAGATGATGACTAAAAATTAACAATGCTACACAGAAGAATGACAGCCAGTACGTTCGTCAGGCTAGACTCACTGTTATAACAGACAACCCCAAAATTCAGTGACTTACAATAAATGTTTGCTTGTTCTCATCACAGTCCAGTGTAGGGTGATGGTAAGAGTGGCACAAAAGATCTCATCACAGTGCAATATGGGCTGGTGATGGCAAGTGTGGGGCTAGGAGATCTGCTCCACATTCACATTCAGGAACCCAGGCCGCTTCCATCTCGCCACGGTCTCCCTCCTGTATGTCCTTGGAGTCCTCTCTATTCAGCTGTAAGATCAGTAAAGAGATTAGAGGATTGCATTTAGGAGGATTTTATGGCCTAGGCCTGAAAAAGGTGTATATCCCTTCTACCTCATTCAGTGACCACAACTCTGACACAAGGCTGCACCTAACTGCAAAGGAGGCTAGGAAACATCGTCTAGCTACATGTCTGAAAGAAGGCAATTGGGGGAAAAAACAGTCAATCTGTTCCACAGTGACTTAGGCTCACTTTCTAGCTAGGTGACTTGATCTAGTACACAAGCCTTAAAGGCAGTGATTCAAATATGTGAATTTACGAAAGCACAAATTACAACATGTTCTATACATTTGGCCTCATGTGCCATGTATCTTTGGAAATGATGGTCTGTTTTGCTATTATAAAGAACCGTTCTGACACAAATTGCTGAATCATTATGTGAAATGAAGGTGTCTGATCACTGGGTTAGGCTATTTGTAAGCTAACAAGTAGAAGAGAAAAGGCATTCAAATGCTCACCCGCAGAATAAACACACAGACACAGAACACCATCATGCTATGCTTTGCGCAAACACACAAACTCCTCCCACAGAGACTGACATAATGGAGGGGAAAAAAGAGAGAGAGAGAGAGAGAAGGAAAGGATATCTACACAAGGAATTGAACCAAATCAAATGTTTTGGGATACGCTTGACTACCTGCCCTGATAAGGAATAAGATGAATTTGTAAGATTTGCCTGGCCTCACAGTCAATAATTGTTAGAAAATTGTCAGGCTCAAGATGGATGACATCATGTAGGGCAAATGAAGATCATTTCCTTCTACACTGATTGGTGCTTGAGGTTTGTTTATACCCCAGCTGCCTGGGCCTTGTTGTAAGTAACCAGATATCATAAGTTTGAAACAGGCTTTCCATTTGCATCACTGGGCAATGAGTGCAGCCAACAGGAAGCCCAGTGATTCAGATAACTTGTTTTAATTGAAATCAATACCAGCACAGGCAAAAACTGCCTGGAATGGCAGTGCTATGCTCTGATAGAAGATTTTCATGATCTCTACCAATGATAACCATTATTAAGAACAAACTGTTAACTTCAACAGTGACATATAGTGCTTTCCAAGAGGAAAGAAAAAGTTTTGGGACCAGAAAACTGTCCAGAAAAAGTTTTGGACAGTTTTCAATAAGGGAAAAAAAGGAAAGAAATTTTACTTCTTCAGGTCTCTATTAAGTTTCAGTCTCAGACTCAAGTTCAATTCCAGTTTGAATTTCCAATAAGTGGAAAGAGAAGATTAGCTACCCTAGTCCCTCTCCTGCCAACTCTTCTCCAGCCTTTCTTTTCCACTCTCACCCAGATTAGGTCTGGTGAAAAAGAGAATAATTATGACAATTAATATTTATTGACTATCTTCCAGGTGCAGGGCTGTGTTCTAGTCCAGGGATCAGCAAACTTTGTCTATAAAAGGCCAGATAGTAAATATTTTAGGCTTCATGAGCCATACCGTCTTGGTTGTGACTATTCAGTGCTGCCTATGTTATGCAGACACATAGAAAATACATAATAACTTGGTGTCCCTGTGTTCCAACAAAACTTTATTTGTAAAACAAGCAGCAGGTCAGATTTGGCCTACAGACCATACATAGTTTATGGACATAGTTATGGACACTAGAGTTTACATATTTTACTTATCTTCACTGAGGAGGGTATTACTATCTTATTTTACAGATGAAGTAGGCACCCCTCCCCCCAAAGCTTTCCCTCTAGTTATGGGTGAAGCTGTGTCTATACTAAAGGCAAGTCTAACACCAAAGCAGCCTATACTTTTCCAACTTTGCCACTCTACTGCATGACTGGAAAAGGCAGTTAGGCAGCCTGGACAGTAGCAGAAGCTACACCCCTGGGCCTGACTGCAAATTGCAGCTGCTAGTTTGAAGAGTTGCCCAACTCTTCTCTCCTGGTGATCCAGTGTTGACCTAACCGAATTTTCATGATGCAAGGTATATAAAGAGTCAGATACCACTGAAAACAAGCACTGTCAGAGAGTGTAAACCCCTAAAAAAAATTCATTCCCCATGGCCTCTGGGACCTCAGCTCCAACACAGGTCAAGAATTGGGCCAGATCTGAAGAGTATTTGAGCATTAATTTGGTATCACACAAATACCATATTTATAGCATCCATGTATTTAATGCCCACCAGTAAGATGGGGAGTAAGGGTATCTATATCTCCAGAGCCTTGCGTGGAACTTGACACATAGGAAATTCTCAAGAAATATTGGTGCCATGGGTAACTGAGGTAATAAAACTTATTTACTACAAATAAAAATATAATTATAAAATTATATATATTAATACGATAAGTATATATTATTATAATCACATGTAGTAGAATTATATTACATGTAATTATAATTACCTATTACAATATATAAATAAATTAAAAGTTTTTATAAGCAATGTAATAAAAGTAAGGTATTATTCCTGCTTTCTGTAAGCTGACACGCCAATAGAAAAGAAGAGAAATATACACACATGTTATTGGCCCTGCATTATTGCTGAGAAGTAAAAAGTGCTCTAATTGTTCAGAGGAGAACAGAAAGCTTAACTCCCTCTTCTGCAGGCACATCTTCATAAAGGAGATGGCGTAGAGGCCGGCTCTTGGAACTGAGTAGGATTAGGCGGGTGGAGATGTTGGTAGGTGGAGGAAGGGCATTTCAGGCAAAGAAGACATGGTGAGCAAAGATAGGGAGATGGGAAAAGGTCAGGCATCTTAGTAGAAGAGAAGCTGCTTGGTTTGACTAGAGCATTGAGCAGGAAGGGGGAATAATGAAAGATAAGGCCAGAAAGATAGGTTGGGAGAAAGTATAACTTCAATCATAATAGAAGAGTTTTGAAATAAAAACTAATGATGGGAAATGTATTTCCAAACAGAAGAGTATTCCAAAGTTTTCTCCAAAAAGTAGTTATCTTCCTAATTAAAAGACACTGATAGAAAAAAAAAAAGCTTTGCTGAATTGTAATAAACTAGAAAAAATTGGTGTCTTAATGCAGAGGAAATAGTGTCACTGAACAGTCATTTGTAAAGTTATTATGTTTTTAGTTGCTTAATGTGTGAATTTACATCTATTCTAATTGATCATGTCTCAGGAGGTACTCTCACATCATAAGGGAGGAACAGAATGTAAATTTTCTCATTGTTGTATTTCCAGCACCTAGCACAGTGCCGGGTAGGTGGCAGAAGCCCAATAAATGTTTAAAGAAGAAATGAATAAAGTAATACTGCCCTTTGTATTCATAAAAATAAGCATCTTTTTGTTTATTTCTTGGTGTAGGTAAATACACATCAGTAATTCGAAAGCCAGCTAGGAAATTCACCAAAAAAAAAACACCCAATAAAACAACAAACACTACTTAGGTTAAGACCCTTGCCTTGATTTTAGTGTTGATTGATGAAAGAATCAATTAAACCTGGGTTCTTATTTTAAAATCAGAGCCCTTTGAATTTAGCCATATGTGAGAGATCCATGTAGTCCATTATTTTCTGACGGCTACAAATAATTTTAACATAGAAAATAATGCTTAAATCAAAAAAAGATCATCGGCCTCCTAACTGTTCTTCCAGCCCACACCCACTGCCCACTCCTGTGTGACCTACAGTGCTCCTGAGTTATCTTCTTCAAATATGATCATGATTTTAACACTTTGTAATCCCAGATTAATGGGTCAATTTAAACGGAAAGATTTGCAAAACCTTACTAGCAATATCCTAGCAAGAATATTACAACAGAAGGTAAATCATGGCCTGCAGCCTAGAGGGTTTTCATGGGAATTCCTGTGTCTGTCTGGGCCAGTCTTTGGGGTCTAGACTGAGGGAAATCAGTCCCTACATTTGCTAATCACTGAAGCTAAAGCAGGATTTCCGTGCCAAGTAGGCAAAGCATAATCCTTAGAGACACACCTGCCTCTGAGTAAGATGATGAAACCCCCAGATGGTGACTTGTTATTTCCATACAGCACAGGCAAGTGTCCAGTGTCAACCAGGCATGAAACTGAAGCATGAGAACGGTCCAGAGCTGAATAGTGAATGCAAGGCTTTTTCTTTTTCTTTTCTTTCTTTCTTTTTTTTTTCTGGTCTTTAGCTATTGTGTACTTAAGAAAACATTTCTTGGTGGTAATGGTTACAGTGATGGTAGATGGCATCCCACTGCCTTGCAAGAAACGGCTAGCTCCTGAGGTTATTGCAGTGGCTCTGTCTGAGCAGTGCGGCTTCCAAAAGTGGAGGTGGAAATTAACTGGCATTTACGTAGCAAAGCTGCAGGGATAATTAGTAATTCGACACACAGCCGTTCAGGGCAAGGTCAACAGGAGGAGTAACATAGCATCATATGATAACCGTTTAATGGACTCTGTGAAATGAGTGTGTGGTCTAGGCTCAGCTCTGCCCAGGTACTGGTTCCCACACTCCCAGGCTTGGGAGAGGGTCAACTGAACACAAAGAGTCAACATACAGCTCTGGCTGGATAGAGTTAGCCACCAAAGCCCCATTAGACCAGAAGTTGGAGCTCCTTCTGGATAAATAAAGTCGTTCAATGAAGCTACAAATGCGTGACATTTTAAGTGTACTGAGCCAGCTGAATTTTACCAGTTGGTGTAATTTTTCAACTTGAATAGTTTTTCCATTTCTTTGCCACAGCATTGTGAGAGGGACTGGACAGAGTCACACTGATCCTGGGGAAAATTAGATGTTTGGATAGAGAAAAGGCAGGAAGGCTTCGTGTTGAAGGTTTACTAGCAGGAAAAATTTTAAAATGGCCTTCCATTCATGAGCAAGGCTTCACAGTGGCCTGACACCATGGGAATTCACCAGACAGTTGGGTGGAGCTCAGCGACCTCTAGTTATGAAGTTTTCACCCTTCCTTCGCCTCAGCTGGATTCATGAGAGTGTCCATTTTCAATGATGCCAAACCTTTCTTTAACAATAGAGATCACTCTTCTGTGTTCAGTGAGAACCAATTAATGTCATTATGCTAAGAATTGCTACTAACATTTTTTCAACACTAATGCTTTGTAGATATTTAATTCCCAATTGCCATTTGTCATAGACCTACTGTGTCCTATTCTAGAAACCATTTACCCTATGCCCCAGGTTCCATCTAAAGAGAGCCCAAGCGTAGGTTAACACATAAATAGTTTTCTAATTCTTTACAACAAGTGTCAGCAAACTTTTCTTGTAAAAGGCCAGATAGTAAATACTTTCAGCTTTGGGGGCCACACATGGTTTATTCTCTGTGCAACTACTCACCTCTACCTTGTAGCCTGAAGGCATCTGTGGACAATACATCAATGAATGAATGCAGCTGTGTACTAATAAAACTTCATTTTAAAAGCAGGCACCAGATTGTGGCTTGTAATACAAAATCACCAGAACATCAAACTGAGAGCGAAAGAAAGAAACAGCCACAGTTTACTATTTTGTTGAAACTATAATCTGATTTCTTTCAGTCATGGCTATGGAGAATTAATCCCCTTAGTCAGATGCAGAAGCAGCTTCATTGTCAGAGTATTTTATTAATTCATGATTTATGCTTTACCTACTTTCAAAAAAAAAAAATAAATCCCAAGTGGCTGTTACAGGTAATATATACGTAAAGGTTCACCTACATGGTGTAGCTGAAGAGACATTCCCCAACCAATGCAATTCTAGGTAGAATTATATGTCATCGATTAGAAATTCATCTGAGACAAAAATCTGACTTCTTCTAACACTTAGTTAAGATGGGCTGTGTCAAGCTTGAGCAGACAAAGCCAACGAGGAGAGAGGGCTTCTCAGGCAATGAGCAAATCAGATCATGAGCCAGCAGAGAAAACGCTCTTTAGGACAGAGTAGGAGCTAAATTTAGAGTTGGTGTCAAATCATAGCTTTATGCATCATTAAAGAGGTGAGAACAGGGAGAAGAAAAAGCACTAACATTTTTTGAGAAATTACTATATGCCTAGCATGGTATTAGTAAGTACTTTAAAATGAGCTATCCATTCAATCTTTTTGATACTCCAAAGTAAGTATGCTTATCCACATATTACAGGAAAAAAAAAAAAGGAAACATTTTCCTTAAATTTACACAACTGGTACCTCTTAGAGTTGGAATCTGAACCCATCTCTCTCTAGTTCCAAAGCATATGGCTTTCTGTTATACAACACCGCCTCTTGAGCACAAAATATCAACATTTTGCCTATCTTAAGTCAAGGATTCTCTTACTTCTTCCTAATTCCTTTAACCTATGACATGCTCTTATTGTCTGTTCATTGTTGAATCAAATCATGGTTAATATAACCTTAATCAAAACCCAGTCCTATGATTGGTATATAGTTCCTCGGATTTGAGGTTAACTAGCCCACCAGAGATCAAATAATAGGTCGTATGTCAAAAACTATATTCCACCTCTTTTCTCACTCGGTTAACTGGAGCTGGCTTCCAAATAGTCCATAACTCTCATGCATTTGGCTACCAATTAGTCCTGAGAGTATAATAATTAAAAGAAAAAGAATAGCTAACATTTACTGTGTACTAAGTATGCACCAGTCAGTGTGACATCACTCAGAATCCTTTGATGATCCTCTAAGGAGAGTAGAACTGTGATGCCATATTATGTAAACTACTTCTCACTAAGAGGATAATCTGCTTTGGGTCACCCAACTGGTAAATAGCTGAGCTGAGATTCAAATTCTCATCTGCTTAAATTACTTCTAAATTTTCACTTCCTGAATGAATATTTTGGCCCCAGGAAAGTAGTTTGAGGAAGAATAGGCAGCTCTATTCACTCTTCCTGCTGCCTCAAGAACCCCTACAGAAACTGGGAGCTACAAGTAGTAGAAGAAAGAAAGGGAAGGGACAGATATTGTTGAAGGAGAAACAGAATTGCCTTAATAATAAAACTTTTTCAAAAATTTGCTTTGGAGAATTTAAATGTATGTACATGTTTGTCCAAAAGCGATCAAAAGTAAAATTCAAATACTGTACTTACCAGTACTTGCATTTTACTCATGTAGAGATAGAATTTGTACAAAACATATAAGAAAGTGAATAAGAGTTCTTTCTCTCTTTTTTATTTCTCAACAACCAGCTACCCAGAGCACCTCATTATAGGTTTTCCAGTATTACAAACCCAGGAGTCCCTGACTTTATACTGAATTTCAGAAAGCCCACATTCTATGTGCATTCACCTAAGGCTGTGAATCAAATGACAAACTGTTCATTTTATTCTCAAGTAGGAACATTCCACTTTCTCTGACAAGGTTACACATATATTGTCCTTTTAGTCTTTCCTTACAACAGAGTATAATGATAAATCTCTTTGCCTATATGGAATCAAGATATGATTCTAAAACAACAAAGACTGTAATTGTATTAGCAGCACAATGAGTCACCCTATCACTTATATCCTGAATAAATGTGAGATGCATCTGTTGAAATGGAATCCGTGGGCTCCTTTTAATGGGCCAAATGTCTCCAAGGACAAAATAGTGGGAGGAAGTGATCCAGCTGCTCAGACTACAAATCTTTTGTCCTTGAAAGAAAAATCAGCAAAGCATCCTGTAAAAAATAATTGTATGCACTTTACCTTGGGAAAAGATTAACAAAATTTAGGTAGAACACTGATCATTTGACTATATCTATTGCTATTCATTCCTCACAGGAGGTCTGGCAAGAGTGAATTTCCTCCCTGATGTGTTCCTCAAATTGTGATTTTCAAACTTTTTCAAGGCCACTTCAGAGAAACAAAAGAGCATATAATCTACCTGCCTTACCCACTCCCATTGCTACTGCAAAAAACAAAACAAAACAAAAAAACCCTCACCAAATAAATGGAAAGGAGAGTGTCGTGGATAAGGTGTCAAGGGAAGGGATGAACCAAGTGTTCCTTAGTGTGAAAATTTTAAATATAACATAAAACTTATTGTATAAAGTGGGGGCATCCTAGGACTTTAAAACTGCTCAGGGCCCCTCTGAATGGCCCTGGCTGATCTGCAAATGCCCTTGGACCAGGGCAAGACTACTTTGTAAGAGGAAGAAGGATTTTCTTCATGAGAGAAAGTTGGCCTAGGGGTTGGGGGGAGAGAAAAAAGGTGCATGTCCTAGAGGTGAGAGAGAGCTTGCACAATAGTTGCTCCAAGTTTCCTAGGGTTGACACTCCTTCCTGTCACTCTCACTGCCCCCAACCTCACTGATGTAGGGAGACAGAGCCGCCATCTAGGATCTCCGGGAAGATCGTGACATTACTTGCCTGGGCCCTCCGAGTCATGCCCTGGAGAGAGGAAACCTCAAAGCACAAAGGACAAAGGACGCATTAGAAAAGCTGTGCCTCACAGATCGCTCATCTCGCTCCAAGGGGGTCAGGCTTCATTCCTTTTTCTATTCTGCCAACTGCAGTAAAGGAAAGAGGGAGCCCAACCCTGCTGAGGAAAGGAAGTGGCAGGGGTGGCACTGAAGATGACAGAGTAGTTCTGGCAAAGGCCCTGCCAATTGATGAATGTGCATAGAGGTGCATGCTTGGTGTTAGCAGCAGAAAAAAAATACGAGGCACGCTGAGCAGGTCGAAGCAGTGACAGACAGCAAGAGTGGGCAAGGGGTAGAGCAAACTCTGACCAGTTTGTGCAGGAGATACCCAAGGCATTGCAGTCTCCTTGCTGTGAGTAAAGATGGGATGGGAAATGCATAATAGATCACTTAAGGATTGCATGGTTGAAATTAGCCACTGAGAAGACTGGGGACCTCTAGGGAGTTTTGTTAACAGGAGGAAGGTCATTATCATTGCATCATAATGAACATTTATAGGGCATTTGCTTTGGCCCAAGCACTGTAGTAAGACCTATGCATGCATTTTCTCTTTAATCCCCATAACAACTCTGTATGGTAGACACTGTACTTCCCTAGAGTGGTATGGCCATTCTACCGATGAGGAAAGGGAACCCCTTGAAAAGTTAAAAATCTTGCCCGAGATTACATAGCCGGCAATGGCAGAGTGAAGACTGGTCCTTAGGTCTGTCTTATATCAAAGGTAGACTCTTTAAATAATGTTGAAGTACTTACCAGCAGCCCTGCCTTGTCTCTCTCCTTAGGATTTTTATGTACATTCATATTTGTTCATCACTCATGTACCAAAGACCTATGAGAATCTACTATGTGCCAGGCCCAGTGCTCAGCATTGGGGAAACATTTATGGAAATATCAGCAGAATCCCACATCTTTTGGAGCTTTCAGTCTAGTTGAGGAGACAGACATTAGTCAAATAGTTGCACACATAAATATAAAATTACGATTGTGATAAATGCTGTGGAGGATTTTAAAGCACATAACAGGGGTATTTGCTTAGTCTGAAGGTTCCCTACAAAAGGGACCAGTGAGCTGACAATGGAAGAATGAGTAGAAAATAACTAGGTTAAAGGGTGGAGCTGAGAAAAGCATCTTATCTGGTACTAAAGCCCTGCTGGGGAAAGGGAACAGTATCTGGTGGAGGAAATAATTAAAAAGGGAAGGTGATATTATTGTGACTACAGAAAGAGAGAGATAAAGGGTCTACAGAGGATAATAGGAGAGTCTTGCATAGCTTTCAATGTTGATAGGAAGGATTCAGTAATGCTAATAGTTGTTATGAAATATAATAGCTGGTTGTATGCAAGACAGTCTTCTAAATACTTTACACATATTTACTCATTTAATCTTTCTTAGCCTCTGTGGACGAGGTACTCTTATTATTCTCATTTTACAGATAAAGAGATGGAAGCACAGAGTTTAAGGAACTGGCCCAGCTACTAAATGTCAGGGCTCCAGCGTTCTTGTTCTTAACCAATATAGATGCCTGCTTCTATCTTTTATAGAGAAGGGAATGAATATATTAAGAAAGTACAATCAATAGATTAAGATGGTAGTTCCTAAATACCAGTGCACATGAACATCAACAAGTATGCCCATTAAAATTCAGATGTCTGTTGCTCAAGCAATTGCAAGAAGGAGTGTATAGCCTAAGAGTGAAACTGAGCAGGACCTTGTGGGGCTCCTGGGCACAGAAGCCTTTCCGTGTCCCCTGTTTCTTGTTTGTAGGGAATAGACTTCAGCCTCCAGTGACCTTCCCTGAGTTCCAAAGGGCAGATTCAAACAGTTGCTAATCAGGGAAGGAGAGGATGCAGAGACAAGGGAGGAGCAGTCAAGAAACAATAGTGCAGCCTTGGGGCAGGGTCCTGGTTCTGCTTCAAGGGATACACATAACAATACCTTTGAGCTCTTTACAGAACTAAAACCCCCAACAATGGAAGATGTTAGCATTCTTCATTCCAGATTAAAAGAACCATAGAAGCTCTTTAAGAGACCACCTGAGGCCAGATTAAATGAGTGCAGGCCCTACACACACCCTAATCATTATTGGCAACGCACCCTTGAACTATTGATATAACACTCCTCACCAAATCCTCCCAGATTGGGACACAGTTTTGAGAGACGTGAGCCTGCTGTGTCCCCCTTTGCTGGGCAAAGCAGTAAAGCTATTCTTTTCTACTTCACCCAAAACTCTATCGCCAAGATTCAGTTTGACACTGGTGCACAGAGGCTAAGTTTTCGGGATCAAGAGAGCAATAGGAAGGCCAGATGACTGAGGAAAGACTAGATGAAGAATGGAGATCAACTAAATCTGCCAAGGATGTTGCAGGCTTGAGGTCCTATAAGAGGGAACCAATAAGATCCAGAAGAGGAAAAGATGTATTTATGGCTAAAATGGAAGTAAATGGGAGGCTTGGTTTATTTACAGTGTTCTGGTGTTTGAAATGGGCATTGTTTAAAACTTCTTGTATCCCAGAATTATTTCCCAGAACTTCCTACTGGGTCTCCCAGAACACTGAGATGAACATCTAAACAATTGACAGGGACGAGGGGGAATATCTATGGTCTTTATCCTCCACAGCTAATGGCCTTTCCCCGACACTTACATCACCAGAGAACACAAGCCAACACATGCTATAAGGATGTAACCAGCAGTAGGGAAAACATTCATTATCAGAAAGAATTGCCCAACTCCTAAGGATTCAGCTATGGAAGAAAAAACTTCTGCTTAATGGAAATATCAAAAGTTAACTTCTCTTAGTTCTTTCAGTGGGTCACTCTCATTGCCTATTTCAGTGGCCCGCAAGAAGCAAATCACAACTGGAGTCAGATTTCAAGTTCAGGCAACTCTCAACTATCTGTGTATTTCACAATTTATAATCCATATGAACCCAAGTGCTTTACTTCCCTAAGGACTTCTACTGCCTCCTCCCCTTTACCCAGAAATAACTTCCCTGGCACCTTTAACTGGAGGAAAATGCTTACCTTGAGTTTAACCCTGTAGCCCTTCATTCTGCTACCATGAACTTCAATAGTCAACATTCAGGCATATAGAAGTAAGACTTCCAGTTTCTGGTTCTGCAGGTAAGGAGCTTGGAAGTCACCATTCTGTCCTAACAACAAGTAAAAAAGCTCAATAGACTGAAAAATTAACTCTACTTGTATCTGTAAGAGAGCGGAGGACAGAGAGGAAAAGGCTGCCCCCAAGATTGGAGAGATAGGCAAACACAGGGAATCACGGCTCACAGGAACAGAGGCTGTGGAGCAGACACCATCGGGGGATCCAGCCAGTGCTGGGGGCAGGAAAACTTGAACTGTGAATGACGAATTGCTGGAGACTCAGTGTGGACAACTCTGAGAGTTAAAAACTGCAGGGGGACCCAGTCACAGGGGGAGCCCTGCAATATTGTGAGAAGGGACACATCTTACCTCATGAAAGTGAACTGGGCACAAAATGTAGCATCTCCATCTCCCCACTCCTCCTGAGTTTGGGGGAAGAGGACATAATTCACTTACTAAATTGAACTGGAAGCAGAACTTCCCTAGGTAACCAGGGGAAAATTCCCATGAACTCAGGCCAAGCCAAAGCTTCCATTCCCGGCCTCGTGGGCAGCCAGCCCACCCTTTGGAAGTGCCCCAGACAGGACTCTCCAGCGAGGAAGCTTCCTGTAGGTCACAGTGTCTCCTGCCCTGCCACCACGAGAACGGCCAAAACTCAGTCATCTGTGCTTCTCATCCTGTCAAGGGGAATAGTCAGAGAATTCCCATTTAAACAACCTCAGCAGAGCTGATGGAAAACAGGAGGAGAAAGAAGAAAACTGCAGGACGGTCCCAAGGGTTGTAGAAAATCATTTAAATATACATACATGCTACATAATTTATATATACATATAATATAGATATATACCGAATACATATTGTACATAATATATTATAAATATATGTGGATGTATCTATTTTACATATTTTATATATACAGTTTATATAGAGACATACATATACATGCATATATATTATATATGCATATAAAATATTGCTCTCCCTCCCACCCAACACATATGGGCGCTGACTTCACAGTTTAGCGCATAACCAAAATACTCAAGAGAATTAAAATTAAAAACACAGAGCAGGTCTCTAGCAGAATGGGTGGTTGTTGTCGAGACTTGATTTTCAAGTCCAAGCTGAAAAGCTGATCCAGCCCACGGTAGACGGGCGCCTCAGGAAAGAAATGATTTAGCAATAGCTTCCAACATCCTTCCATCCCCAAACATACGAGTTCAACAACACACGCTGTTCCCTTATTCTTCCTCCAAATAGGAAGAAATACTTCTGGTAAAACATCTGTTTTAGCTCCCAAATGCCCTCAAAACACATTAAACAGCCTAGGACCTGCCTGCTGGGAGGAGGCCAGGGTGGAGGAGCATGCTTGGCAGCACTTGGGTGGCAGGCAGTCCCTTCTGTGCCCAAGGGCACCTGGCTTTTGAAGTTTGGAAAACTTCATCCATGGCACATTGATTTTCATATACTTCGATTCTCCAAGAGGTATGAAAAGGATAAACTTCCCTCCCCAAAGGAAAAGGAGAGCTGAGGAAGGAGTTAGAGATGTACACGTTTTCCTGTCACAACAAATCATCCTCTCATGATCAGAGCAGCCTGTAGCAAAGCGCTGTATGCCTGCAGCTGAAAAGAGAAAACTCTTTGCTTTCTTTATGATAGTAGCGTTACTATTGGAAGTGTGCTTGCATAGTGTAAGTCTTCCTAGATGAAGGAAAAGGTCCTTTTTAAAACTGCAGAGTGGCAGTGCCTGTCCCAAAGCAAACGTGGTTGTTCTAGCTGCTTTTGTTGTTTTCTATCTCAGAGGAGCCCAACTTAGCTTCTGTCTTTAATGGCTGGACTGTTATGGTACTGTCAGACACACATTTAACTAAACACAAAACTCACCAAAGCAAATCGCTGGTATTTAAGCAGTTCTAGATGAAAGGCTTCTCCCATGGGATTATATGTTAGAAGCTCAGTAAGACATAAGTGAAACCAGCTGAAAATAGAGAATATAAAGACCATTTGCTCCTGGAACGTTCATCAGTGTCTCTGTCTAGCAGTTGAGATTTGAGACTCTCGGCAACATGCCTCCATCACCCTTTCTAGGCATTACACTCATTTCTTCAAATCAGGTACTCTTCTCCAGTCATATCAAGCTTCTTCTGGTCTCCCATTCACCGTGAATTTATTGCCTCACTGGCTCTTCTTGACCTGTCTCCCAACCCTTACCACTTCAATTCTAACCAGCGTCAATCAAGAACCTGGCTTCTGGCTCCTTGTGAACTTGAGGCTTTAGACCACTGTATTTTCCCTTCTCTGACTTCTATTGTACTCTCTCTGGCATGCAATTAATTGACCTTTCAAACTATGCTACTCCCTAGTTATCAGCGCTATACCAGCAATTGTTTAAATGGAGTGTACTATGTTATACAAGCAATAGTTTCCTCAACTATATGTGAATAAATATGTCAACAATCAAAAAATATTATATATGGTATAAAAAAATAAAACATGTTAATGGATAAAGGGAAACGGGTGGGAGTGGAATTTTTGATGGGTGATCAGGAAAAAGAAGGTACATTTGAAATGAACAAAGTGAGCCAGGACTGGGGAGAAGGAATGTGGTGATGACTTCAATGGCAAGTCAAAAAGACCTGAGAGGAAACGAGCTAGTGATCCTGAGAGGAACAAAAAGAAAGCTGGCGCATGATGGAGAAAGTGATAAAGATGAGTTCAGAAAGGAAGACAGTGGGAGATCGTGGGGGTCCATGTTGGCTGGATGAGGAGTTTGGGTTCCATTCTAAGAGCAATGGAGAACCTCTAGAGGACTTTAACCAAGGAAGTGATTTAAGCTGGTTTATGTTTTTAACAGATCTCTCAGTCCACAGTGTGGAAAATAGACTGTAAGAGCCTAGAAGCTGACCAGTTGGGATGCCAGGTGAAAGGTGAGAGAGGCTTGCCCTGGTGTGATAGGCTTGAAGATTACAAGTGGTCCAGTTGGGGACATATTTGAAGATAGAGTTGGCAAGATTTGGTGATGGAGTGAATACAAGTTATGAGGGAAAGAGAGCAACTGAGGATAATTACTAGATTTTTGGCCTAAGGAGCTGGATGTCACGTGGCCCTCATGGACCAATGTTTCCGTTACATCTCAGTCAGTAAACATTATTACGACCTACCAGTTATTGAATACCTATTCTATGTTATGTATGTTTTAACCATTATTCATTATCACTACATAAGCTTACGAGGTAGGCATTGCAACCAGCAATTAACAGATGAGGAAGGTGAGGCCCAAGAGATTAATTTGCCCAAAATCACACAGCTAAGGCAAGTCTCAAATAATGCCCAATATATCTCCAAAATCTGTACTGTCTCCATTTAATCACAGCTCCCTTTACTTGTCCATTGTCTGCCAGACATGCATTAGCACAAAAGTCCCTCCTTTCACGGTGTAGTCAGAGAAAAGAGACTGAGCAGGACAGTGGAAGTGAACTCTACTTCTTCCTGGGTAGTAGGGTTACATAAGATTTTTTTTTTTTTTTTTTTTTTTTAATGTTGGGTTTAGGAGTTTATTAATTTATTTAATTTATTTTTGCTGTGTTGGGTCTTCGTTCCTGTGCGAAGGCTTTCTCAAGTTGTGGCAAGTGGGGGCCACTCTTCATCACGGTGCGCGGGCCTCTCACCATCACGGCCTCTCTTGTTGCGGAGCACAGGCTCCAGACGCGCAGGCTCAGTAGTTGTGGCTCACGGGCCTAGTTGCTCCGCGGCATGTGGGATCTTCCCAGACCAAGGCTCGAACCCGTGTCCCCTGCATTAGCAGGCCGACTCTCAACCACTGCGCCACCCGGGAAGCCCCACATAAGATTTTTTTAAACACATTTTTGAGAAGTCTTTTTTTGCTTGGTTGATTATTGCTTGTTTGTTTGTTGTTGTTATATTTTCTGTAAGGCAAGTTGAAAAATGTAAAGCCAGGTCTGAAAACAGCCAGATGCAAATTCCAGCTCTCCCCCTTAATAGTTGTATATCCTTCAGCCAGTTTCTTAGCTGCTAAGTATGTTAATTTCCTTATCTATAAAGTGGGTGTAATAATATTTACCTTGGAGTGGTATAATGATTAAATGAGAAATGTAGGAAGCAGTTAACACAAGATCTGACAAATAGCAGACCCTCAATAAATAACTGGTATCTACTTTAATGGTAGCTTTCAAAAGTGGGCAACAGGATGCAAACAAACAATTATCCAAGTCAGTATTTTATTCTCTGTAATGTATTTTAACCTCACTATATGAGACAACTGACAAAAGAGAAAGTGACTTGCCTAATAGCTTAGGTAAATTAGAGTCAGGACAAGAATTTCCTTTTCCCAGTTTCCTGACACATCCACTAAATCACCCAGTGTCTTAGATATCATGTATTTTTTAAACTGCTACCCACTTAATTGCTCCTGGGTTCTGTAGGCATTTAAACCATAGCTGTTACAGACTAGCCATTCAAATAAATAAACTATAAAGTCATGTAATCATTTTCAGAGAAGACTCCCACATCAAATTTCTACCAAGAATACACACACTGCTGAAAAATCTATTACTAGCAGGAAAATTGTCAATGTGCCCTTAAGAGACCATTTCATTTGGAAGATCTACAATTTGTTAATCTGTTTGTCTTAAAAGAAATACATTTTCTAATCTACTTTATCAAGTCACAAGACATAAAGAATTCTGAAATCTTCAACACAGATCACTTCTCCTTAAGGCTAAAGTAATTCCCTTGAGATAACCGCTAGGATGTGAAGCACTTCGGATAGCTGGTTGATGATCAAAATCACCTGAAGAGTTTAGTAAAGACTATAGATTTCTCCAAACCCAAATTCTCAGAGATTCTGATCCAGTAGATCTGGGGCAGAGTCTAGGAATAAATGAACAATCAGGGAGATGCAAACTGAAGTCACAAAGAAATACCACGTCACAACCGTTAAAATAACTAAAATGAAAAAAGGCAAAGGCTGGTGAGGATATGGTGAAATTGGAATCCTCATACACTGCTGGTGGGAATATAAAATTGTACAGGAACTTTGGAAAACAGTCTTGACAGTTCCCCAGAAGTTTAAAAATAGAGTTACGTGATACAGTAATTCTACTCCTAGGTACAGATACAAGAAAATTGAAAACACATGCCCAGACAACAACTGGTATACGAATATCCATAGCAGCATTGTTCATAATAGCCGAATGTCCATCAAACAGTGAGTTCGTTCATACAATGTGGTTAATCCATACGATGGAATATCGTTTGCCCATAAAAACTAAAGAAGTGCTGATACATGCTGCAACATGGATGAATCTTGAAAACATTGTGCTAAGTGAAAGAAGCCAGTCACAAAAGACCACATATTGTATGATTCCATTTATAGGAAATGGCCAAAATCGGCAAGTATAGAGAGACAGAAAGTAGATTAATGGCTGCCTAAAATATGGTGGGGGGAGGATGCTGGTGGAGGGAACAGGGGAATACACTTCTAATGGGCACAAAGTTTTGGGGGAAGGTGATTAAAATATTCTAAAATTGCTTGTGCTGATGGTTGCACAACTCTGTGAATGTACTAAAGCTATTGAATTGTGCAATTTGAATGAGTGAATTTATGCTATGTGAATTATATCTCAATAGACCTGTTACATTGTTTTAAAAAGAGAGAGAGAAAAGTTGCCCCAGTGATTCTGACGTGTAGACAGATTTGAAAACCACTCTTCCAAGTCCTTGCTACTCAAAGTGCGGTCCACGGACCAGCACTATCTGCATCACCTGGGAGCTTGTTAGAAATGCAAAATTTCAGTGTTTGGGTAGAACCCAAGATTCTGCATAACTAGAACCCTGGGTGACTGAAGTACACATAAAAGTTTGAGAAGCACTGCTCCAAGGTACTATTTTCTGAGAACCTTCTCAGAACATGTCTACTCAATTCCAAATAGACCAAAGGCTTTGACCTCCTTAATGTCTAAACTGGACGAGCATGCTAACATCAACAGTTCATTCAACTGTGGGAAATTCACTAAAACAATCTGTGGGGAAAACCCCAAAGAGAAGAACTTTATAAATAAGTCTCCTTAATATGTCACAGGAATTTTAAGCAGCGTTGCTGGAATCTCATTGGGGAACGTAAAAGTGTTTTTGATTTTAGTGAAAGGGAAAAGAAAATTATGTTTACCTTACAGTCAACCAGAGATGAGGTAGAGAGGTTTAGGTAGTTAGAGCTGGGAGAAAGGTAGATGTTTGCATAATCTGTCATGTAACCTAAGTCTCTCATTGTTTTTTATTTGCCTTTAGTTATCTTGAAAATTTTGCGACCTTTTTACCACAACACAAAAGAACTGTGACATTTCTTTCATGGTCTATGTAGGTCATTTCGCATGGTTTATCATATCTCCAACAGTTAGGGTGGCTTTTTATTTCTTATTTAATTTTTTCCAGCTTTATTGAGGACATCACACAAAGTGAAATAAGCCAGACATAGAAAGACAAATACTGTATGATCTCACTTATATATGGAATCTAAAAAAGTCAAACTCAGAACCAGAGAGTAAGGTGCCTTTTTTAACAATTTAATTCTGCATCACTGAGATGTTATGTTGAACCCCAGGGGCAATGTTTTCAAGTAGACCAGCACAGCATGTTCACTTGACATTCCAATTAACACTGCAGGGTCAACCTACCTCAAATGCAGGCCATCACTCACCCACATGAAACTGTAAAAGCCATAAAACATTGCAATAAGGGGCCATTTTTTATGTTCTTACTCTATTCACTGTATTGTACAGTTATTAGCTGAACAGTTGATAAACCAACTTAGTTGGAATCTCAGGAATACTCTTTAATAGCTGTATGGGTTTGTGCAAGCTATTTAAGCATTTTAAGCCTTGGCATCCTCTGCTCTAAATTGATATAATAGGGTCATAAAATTGTTGTAAGGAAAATATGTACATAAAGTACTTAATACACTTCCGAGAACATAGTAAGCTCTCAATAATGTTAGCTATTATTATCATTGTCATCAGTATTCTAAAGCAGGGATATCAGCAATGTTTGACAGTATATTTGCTTTTAAACCATTTTATAATCTGACAATTTAATTTAAAAAGATGAAATGTATTTACACTAAAAATTGACAATCTTTGAAGCAAAATGGATTCAGATGTAGAGCTTTAGGACATCAAGTTAGGTGCGTGAAAGCCTGAGTTAAAGACTTTTACCAGGTAAGAGGATAGCTTGCCTGTGTCCATCTCCTATGTCAACAGAGCAAGTCAGTTATCAGTAAAACTGCCTGTTTTGTGCTGATGGGCTGAATTGTGTTCCCCTTAAAACACATACATTAGAAGACAACAGAACTATACTTTGAATGTTAGGAAAGATAATGAGTTTGGACTGAGAATTCTATAGTTAGCTAAGCAAACAATCAAATGGGAGATAAAATAAAAATATTTTCTAGCAAAAAAACGAACAAACAAACAAACACATACATTGAACTCTTAACCCCCAGTACCTCAGAAAGTGACCTTATTTGGACATAAGGTCATTGCAGATGTAATTAGTTACGTTAAAATGAGGTAGGGTAGACCCCTTACCCAATATAACTGGTGTCCTTATGAAAAAAAGGGAAAATTTGGACATAAACATGCAAAGAGGGAGAATGCTATGTGAAAATGAAGGCAGAGATCTAGGTGATGCATCTACAAGCAAAAGAACGCCAAAGATTGCCAGTAAACCTCGAGAAGCTAGGTGAGAGGCACAGAACGGGTTCTCTCTCACAGCATTCAGAAGGAACCAACCCTGCCAACATCTTGATCTTAGACTTCTAGTCTCCAGAAACTGTAAGACAATGAATTTCTGTTGTTTAAGGCATGCAGATTATGGTGCTGTGTTATGGCAGCCCTAGGAAACTAATGCAGTGCCAAATGGGTGGCTTGGTAGCAAATAACGCAGGCCATTGGTTCTACATGTTTAGCATAATTTCAAATCATCTGGAGGGCCCCTTAAACCATATATAGTTGGCTTCACCTCCAGAGCTTCTAATTCAGTATATCTGGGGTGGAGTTGGGAATTTTTATTTCTCATACTTTCCTAGGTGATGCTCAGGCTGCTCTTCCAGTAACCACATTTTGAGAACCAATGATGTACGTTTTCAGAAAAAGAAGAGATCCCTGGGGATTGATCAGTGGAGGGGAGGGGTGTGCTCAAGAACCCACCAGAGCAGAAGAACCCAAGATTTAAAGTCCTGCCTTCTCAGAAAACCTCCAAGTCTCCCCACCATGCCCCCCATACCACATTCCTATAACAAATTGAGGAAACTAGTTTATTTTTAATCAACAGAATATATTGTTTACATACTAATGGATCCAGCTGCATCACATAAATCAGGATTGGGAAATGCTATCCCAGATCCTTGAAAAATAATTTGCCAATAAACTCTTAGGAACTAAAGTTCCTAGACATAAAGACTCTAGACATACTGAAGCAGAATTTCTAGGCCAAAGCAACTGAATTTTTAACTGGCTTTTCTGGTGATGGACACAAAAGTCTGAAAAATATTGAGTTAGCCTTAGACCATCCCATAATCCACTCAACTTTTTTCTCATATGCACGGGAACTCGTCTTTGTACCAAAGTATAGCTCTAAGACAGTAAGATATAGTGGAATGGATGTCAGCTTTGGACTCAGTCTAACTTGGGTTCACGTCCTACCTCTGCCCATAAATAGCTGAATGACTTTGGATGAGTTATGTAGGCTCTCTTGTTCATAGTTTATTCATCTATCAAATAGGGTGAGCCATACTCTTTCTCGGAATAATGGAGAATTAGCACTAACATACAGACATGCTTTTTACAAAAAAATAGATATTTATTAGAAATAAAAGACATTATCAGCAATACTTCTGGAAACTGTATCCATAATCAATAACTCTTAAGATAGTTTTAATAAATAACAATTAATTCCTGACTATATTGGGAATGCCCTGGCAGTCCAGTGGTTAGGACTCTGCTTCCACTGCAGGGAGCACAGGTTTGATCCCTGGTCAGGAAACTAAGATCTCGCAAGTTAGGTGGTGCAGCCAAATAAAGAAATACATAAACTCCTGACTATATTTACAAAGTTTTAGAGACACTAAATAGCAGGTCGTCCCAGCTATCTAGCAATGCATAGCATATAAGAGTCACTACTACAGATTTGATGTGATAAAATTATATCTCATAGCATAGGTGTTAAGAACACAAAATTTGGAGCGATATTGTCTGAGTTCAAATCTTGGCTTTGCTACTTAATCTCTCTCTGACTCAGTTTCCTCATTTATCGCATGGTAATAATACAAACTACAATCACAGAGATGCCAGATGTATTAAATGAGTTACTATTTGTAATATAATATTAAAATGGTACCTGACACTACTAAGAGCTTGCTTTATTTTTCTTATTCTTATTAATATTACTTTTAAGCATGTAAGTATTAAAGGGATGCTAATAAGAGGTTGGTGGTGAGAAACAGGAAATGCTTTTTAGGGAAAAGTGAATTTTGAGAAATAAAAATTGACTGTTTATTATCATACACTAGAAATGTTTCCAAGTCATTACAGTAACTTGCCAGGGAAAGTGATCAGGAAATAAAGTCCTCTAACAAGTCTGATTTATACAGATGATCACCACTGGTAACTTGTGCCCCCAGACTGCATTTTAAAATAAATTAAAATAATGGGGATCAGGGAGAAAGAGAGACTGAGACTGTCTTTCTTAGCCAAGTAACCACCATATTCTTTACTATCCATTTGGTTATGAGCTGGGTCCATGTGATGTATGGATGAATATTCACAAGTCACCTTAATGCTCAGATTTCTCCAAGCACAGCAGAGTCCTGGTTTAACATTATTCATTGCAACATGGTTTGAGAAATATTGGGTTGGCCAAAAGGTTTGCTTGTTTTTTTCTGTAAGATGGCCCTAGTAGTGCTTAGTTGCCTTTAACTTCATTCTAAACAAATTTGTTAGGTTGTATTGTGACAGCTGTCATATCAGCGTGAATTTTTTTAAAAACTTATCAAAATTGGTGAATTTTTGTGTAGCCATTTGAATATTGAAGATGGAAGAAAAAAAGCAACATCTTCAGCATATCATGCTTTATTATTTCAAGGAAGGTAAAATCGCAACTGAAATGCGAAAAGCGATTTGTGCAGTGTACGGAGAAGGCGCTGTGACTGATCGAAGGTGTCAAAAGCGGTTTGCGGAGTTTCCTGCTGGAGGTTTCTCACTGGACAATGCTCCACGGTTGGGTAGACCAGTTGAAGTTGGTAGTGATCAGATCGAGACATTAACTGAGAACAATCAACGCTATACCACGCGGGAGATAGCCAGTTTTTTAAAAACTTATCAAAATTGGTGAATTTTTGTGTAGCCATTTGAATATTGAAGATGGAAGAAAAAAAGCAACATCTTCAGCATATCATGCTTTATTATTTCAAGGAAGGTAAAATCGCAACTGAAATGCGAAAAGCGATTTGTGCAGTGTACGGAGAAGGCGCTGTGACTGATCGAAGGTGTCAAAAGCGGTTTGCGGAGTTTCCTGCTGGAGGTTTCTCACTGGACAATGCTCCACGGTTGGGTAGACCAGTTGAAGTTGGTAGTGATCAGATCGAGACATTAACTGAGAACAATCAATGCTATACCACGCGGGAGATAGCCAACCTACTCAAAATGTCCAAATCAAGGGTTGAAGATCATTTGCACAAACGTGGTTATGTTAATCGTCTTGAGGTTTGGGTTCCACAGAAGTTAAGTGAAAAAAGCCTTCTTGACCGTATTTCCACATGCGCTTCTCTACTTAAATGTAACAAAAACGTTCCATTTTTAAAACAAATTATAACGGGCGATGAAAAGTGGATACTGTACAGTAACGTGGAATGGAAGAGATCACAGGGCAAGCGAAATTAACCACCACCAACCACACCAAAGGCCGGTCTTCATCCAAAGAAGGTGATGTTGTGTATATGGTGGGCTTGGAAGGGAGTCCTCTATTATGAACTCCTTCTGGAAAACCAAATGATTAATTCCAACAAGTACTGCTCCCAATTAGACGGACTGAAAGCAGCACTCGACGAAAAGCGTCCAGAATTAGTCAACAGAAAACACATAATTTTCCCTGAGGATAATGCAAGACCACATAATTCTTTGATGACCAGGCAAAAACTGTTACAGCTTGGCTGGGAAGTTCTGATTCATCACCCTATTCACCAGATATTGCACCTTCGGATTTCCTTTTATAGGTCTTTACAAAATTCTCTTAAAATGGAAAATATTTCAATTCCCTGGAAGACTGTAAAAGGCACCTGGAAAGTTTCTTTGCTCAAAAGATAAAAAGTTTTGGGAAGATGGAATTATGATGTTGCCTGGAAAATGACAGAAGGCAGTGGAACAAAATGGTGAATACATTCATTGTTCAATAAAGTTCTTGGTGAAAATGAAAAATGTGTCTTTTATTTTTACTTAAAAACTGAAGGAATCTTTTGGCCAACCCAATACTACAAGTTCCCTCAAATGTTGGGGTCTGTTTGAGCTCTCCTTGGTTAAATAAGAAAACATATGGTAAATATCTAGCACTGTACCCAACACAAGAAAGAATATTCAATAAAAGTTAACAGATTATTAAGAAAACCATACAACAGGGAAAATTCCTATCTATGTTAAGAACCAAGCAACAGGTAAATAAATGGAGCCCAGGGTGCGAAAAATGAGTAAGAAGGGCGTAGAAAGGGACTTCACCAATGAAGTCATTGATTTTCCAGATTTGCCTAGAGCGCCCTCTGCAGAGCAGATGGGTTGTGGAGGAATCTCAGATTTTGCTCTATGTATGCCTTTTATCCAGGAGCTGCACACAAGAGCCAGAGAAGATGATCTCAGAACCTGAGCTGAGCAAATGAATGATTTCAGAGAAGATGTGTGGGCTTCTCTTTGCTCCTTAGCTGAAAATGGGAGTCCTACTGAACCCAGCTGGCCTGGGTTTGGTTTCAGGTTCTGTCTTTCACTCTTTGCAATCTTGAGCAACTTGATCTCTAGAAATCTCCATCTCTCTGTCACTAAAATGAGGAGAATAATAGCAGCTACCTCATAGGATGTTCAGTCACTCGGCACATACTTTCTGAGTGCTTTGGGCTGGGTAATGTTTGAGGTCCTAGAAATACAGTAAAATAGGCAGTAAAATAGACAAAATCTCTCTCCGTGTAGAACACAGCATGGAATTTATGTCCTAGCTGGTGGGACAATGGCAGGGCAGCTTACACAGAAGCCTGGAGCCGTTGGAAAACCCTTTCTTGTTCTGAGCCCCGCTCGATGGTAGCAGCTTTCTCGGCTGATGTAGCACACTCAAATGAGATATATATTGCCTCCAATAATCCAAAGAGGCCCGTGATAAGTCATTTTTTGGTTGCAGGAATGGAGACTTTAACCTTAGAAGGGATAAACTTGACATAGCTCAGGCCACTGCATGCCTAGAAACTTCACTGAGGTGGAAGGCCCCTGAATTTTTGTGGGATTCACCTCCTAGCAGACAAGTGTCTTACCAAGTGGCTGGAATAGTTTCTACTTCCTCCTTACCAAGTCCAGTCAGCATAATACCATCAATATATTGAACCAGTGTGAGGTCCTGGTGGAAGAGATTCAGACTGTATTGGGACAGTGGCGTGAGTGTTCAATGATACATGTGCAAACGCTCCTTAATGCAGTTCCAGGCCAGAGCAAATCCTTGGCAAATGATACCTATTGTGCTCTGCTCAAAATCGGTCCTTTACATCAGGATGCAAGGCAGGAGCCAGTGGCAAGCCGCCCAGGAAAGCTGCTCATAGAATAGGCTTTTTTTCTACTAACCGCTTTGGTTTTTCTTCTCCTTAGTTACCATCAAATTGTTTTTCACAAAGATATGAATGAACGTTGTACGCTACACCCTGATAAATATTTCTCAAATTAAAGCACCACTTAATTGCATCTCAGCAATGCTCCCTTGTGACCGCGCCATTAGGCTTAATGAATAATTCATAGGCTTCCTGGGGTGCGTTCCCGCGGATCTTAAGAACAAGATGAAATAATTCTTAGGTGTTTGCCTTTTCGACCCCCACTTCTTCCTCTTGGCAAATGCAGGCGCGCAGCTGCCTAGCAGGGGAGAGACGCTGTAGGCAAGCAGGCGGTGGCAGGGTTAGCCTGAGCCCAGACCCGCCTCCCAAGCCCACCTGGTCCTGGCACAGGAAGGCTGTTTGGGGGCCTCTGCCCTCCCCAGAGGCTGGAACAGCAGCTGCCAGGAGTCGAGGTTTAACCCGCACCAGGCAGAGGGCAAAAGAGACCTCGGGCAGCAGGTGAGCTTCAGGCGGCAGGGACTTTGCTCAACGAACCGGAGGCAAAGGGAGGACAGCTTGAGATACACAGGCTGCAACCGCTGGGCGCCAGAGGATCCGGCGATCACAGGGGCAACCAGAAACCTCCCTTCTCCCAGTGGATCTGCGGGGGCTGGAGAGGTGGGGGATGATGAAAGAACTTTCTATCTTTCTGACATCTTTCCTCCATCCCAGGGCATCACCTGTTTGGCAGCAAGGCAAATTGGACATATGTGCATTTGATTTTTTTTTTCTCCTTTTTCACTATTTCCATTAAAGGCCAAGAAATTCCTTCTGTGACTTCCTTCCCTTCCAGAAAGGACACCCTTAGAACTTGCCTATAAGACCCCAAATGTACCTAGATGGAGAAGAGGGCATGGATTCTGGCTCTTCACACCAGACCCTGCCTGCTCCTTCATGTAAAAGTCATAATAGCTATCATTTATACAAAGTCAGCTTTATGTCTACAAGGATTATTTCATCTAACACCCCCTGAGGTAAATACTATTGTTATCACCATTTAGCAGACGAGAACACCAAGGCTTATAGAGGTGAACCAACTTGCCAAATGACATACTGTTAGAAAGCAATGAGACTGGGTTTGAAACTCAGGTAATCTGATTCCAGAACCAGAATTCTCTAATGTCTGCATTCTCCCCACCACCACATCCCACCCCATCTTGACTTGTATCTTCTCTGTTCAATTCCTTTCTTGTTCTTTTAAATTTCAACCACCATTTGTGATTTGACCTGCATGAATGACAAGCCCTATGTCTTTATTTGCTCTGTTTGGTGATAAGAATAGTGAATGCATGGGAATCTGTAAGCTTAGTTCTTTTACCCTTTTAAGTTTTCCTTGTTTTTTGAAATTTTCTTGGAGCTATTTGAAATATAAGTGGCATAAAAGCCAGTATGGTCTAGATTGCCAAGAAACTTCGTAAAATCATATGCAGGAGCTGGTGCATCCAGGTGATAGACTGGAAGACTCTGGACTTGCAGTCAGATACTTGGGTTTTAGTGCTGCCTCTGCTTCCTACCACCTGAGTGACCCCAGGTATGTCATGTAAGTCTCCGAGCTTAGTTTCCTTATCAAGACAATGGGGGAAAGGTGTCATACCCCAGAGCATTGTTTTGAGGATTACAAAAGATATGTGCAGGTGCTCTTTGCTATCTATGGAACCCTTCTTCTGTTATCTTTTATCAATGCTGTGTCACCAAGGGAAGGAGGAGGATGTGACAGTATGAGGGGTCAGGGGACAAAGATAAAGCTGCTGCTCGGAAGAAAAACAGAATGCCTTTTCTCTCTTCCGCTGGGCCCCTTCTGGGAGGCACCCTCTCTTCCCAGGACCAGCTGGCCCTCCCTCCTCAGCTCTCCTGAAGGGCCCAGCTTTGGGGGAAGGTCACATCCTGGTTACCACAGTTTCAAAACACAGCTCTAAATCATAACCGACCTCCCTTATTTCACTGGCACAGGCAGCCTCCAAATGAGCAACAGAAAATACCCCTTGTCAGTTCATCGGTGACATGAAAAGAAATGTGCTCCCTGATATAGCAGTAAAGCCAGATTGGAGGGTCCCCATGCATCCCCTTAGTACTCTAGAATATAATTAGAAATAAAGGCACACAATGAAACTATGCCTTCACGGGTTACTTTGTTGTATACTGGTTGAGAAAAGAAAGGGAAGAAAAAAAGACAAGACTTCTGGAAATGATTATAGCCAAAGAGGATGGATGGTTTTCTTCTTGGTTTGTCTCGGGGAACAACTTTGACCTTTGTTTCTTCGCCGTGCTCCTTATTCTCTGCAGAAGAGTCATTGCACTGTCCTGAAAATCACTACTGAACAGACAGCCATCTTTCCCTGTCCACCCCGCCCTGGGCGTGAACAGCTTGTGTAGCAGCCCCTCAGATGCATCTGTCTCCCTGTCACTGTCACTCTTTTCCCTCTCTCTATATTTCATTTTTCTCGCCATTGCAAATCTCCCCCATGTTATGATTACACTGTTTTGGTCTGTCACAGTTAAGAGCTTTCAAGACTTAGCAGTACCCACCACACCTACCATAGGATTTTTTCAGGTCCTTTCTTTTTGGGACATGGATATCTTTTTAAATGGAAGAAAGAAGAGAAAGAAGCCAGACAATCTGTGACAATAAACGCAGACTGGAGCAGGACAGGGTGGGGTAGGGATGTGGGAGAGAAAGCCTAAGGCCACCTGTTTGGAATAGATTAGTGAGGTTTAAACAAAAACATCCCCCAGTCTCCATTCAATCTCTAGAAAAATGGTGCATTTTCTCATTTGTTACTCCCACGCTTTACCCTGAGAAGGGAGAAATAAAAGGAGAGAAACTTGAGAGCAGATAGGGGAAGACTACCTCAGAGAAGGATGGGAGCCTTGATTGGGGCTCACCGGGTGGTCCACACTCTGACACGGAGAGTGGGAGAGGAGCCTGCCTCCTTCAACAACTGCTGATGGTTCAGAACTAGAGATTTCATTTTATGGGGGGTGCCCAGCCTTCCTGAGATAGGACGTTATCTACGCTCTGAGGACAGCAGCCATAGCGCAATGATGGTATGTCCTGAGTTAAAAGGCAAAACAAATAAGCTGATAAAAAAACTTTATAAATTGGTAAATGCAGTTATATAAAGAGATTATGTAATACATAATAGACATAAGACATGTGATACATCTATGGGTTTCTTTTTCAACTGGACACTTTGGGAAACATAAAGGGTAATTCACCAAGAATTGACCTGGGATCGTTTGCTATGATATTTAGGTGTGCACGTACACACATGCGTGCCTAAGTAACATGATAGCATTTGGCATATTCATGGTTGTGTTGTTTACTCTCAGCAGTTTCTGTTGTTGCATATCAGGCAACAGTTGGAGAATTCCACACATCTGTGTGGATGATGATTCAACAAAACTAAGCTGTCAGTTTTTTTTTATTGAAGTATAGTTGATTCGTTTCAGGTGTACAGCATACTGATTTAGTTGTTTTTTTCTGATTATTTTCCATTACAGGTTATTACAGATATTGAATATAATTCCCTGTGCTATACAGTAAATTCTTGTTGCTTAAAAGCAGTCAATTCTTGACTTTTGGATTTCAAAAAAATTGACACTCATAACAGAGACAATAGTATGAAAGGAAAAAAAAAAAAAAAGCTGCTGAAGGACTCCTGGCATATTATTTTTAGCTCTTAACAAAAAGATGTGCATGAATGATTCTAATTATAAGAGGAAATCATCCATCCCAACCTCTGCCCCATCCCACTGAGAGATAACATCCTACAGAGTGAGGAAAATAAGAGAGAAGAATCAAAGAAAAAGTAAGAAGTTTTTATGCTGTTCAGTGCCTCTGAGAAAAAGCTGTGTATGAAAAAAAAGCTGTGTATCTGGCCCCTCCCCTCAACCTAAGTCAGGGCAGTGAGATAACAGTATAGAAACCCTAGGTCCCTTTGGGATTCTGAGAGCAGAAGAGCACAGGCTTTGTTTCCCAGGTGAGGGGCAACCCCCAGCGCAGCATGACCACAGTAGACTTCAGGGGCTGTGAGGTAACCTAAGCAGAAGGGCCTACAGCAGCTTCATAGAGGGCCCAGTGACATGGCGAGTATCCAGGAGCCACACGGATGCGGCATTGAGTTGCAATGGGCTACGGGAAACCCCAAAGTGGGGATAAGGGCGCATGATAACTGTTCCCTGGTGCTTTGAGGTTACATGTGACTCCAAAATGTAAGTGCAAAATCGAGAAGAAAACAGGAAGGAAAAACGTAACATTTACTGAGTTTACTTGGAATTGACTAAGCTTAAGTTGCCACCACTTGGGAGATTTTGTTAGAAATAAGTTTAATTGTAGGAACCTGAAAAAAAAAATCAATATACAACCTAGGTTTTGCCTGAATATTTTACCTCACTGGCTAAAGACCCCAAATGAGGGATTCTTCTCCACTCAAGGATTCCTTGGCATCAGCCTGGGTTGTCTCATTGTCAATATCTCTGGCTAATCTTGCTGACCAGCCCCTGATATACTACACTGATCACCTGACTGGCTACATACTTATCAGTCTAGCTTCATAGTCGAAATAGGCCTCACACTGGCCACTAAATTTTTCTGAGTTCCTCTTTTAGTACATGTGTCTTTGGGTAGGCCCTCTAATAATTGCAAGGACTTTTCCATTTGCCCTTTATTTGAAATGAAAGGAAATGGTTTGAGAATAGAATGTCACTATTCTGAAAGACTTTTCTATTTTCCTTTTAAAAACTCTTTCCAATCCTCTTCCAAAGACATACACACACACACACACACACACACACACACACACACACACACACATTTCTTTCAACATACATGTGTCCCTCCAACAGCTAGATGAAATCATCCTGATCTTTGCTATCCAGCTAAAACCAGGAAAGGCAAACACCAGTCATCTCTGCATGCCAGCATAAATCTTGCAGTATTCTTAGTATCCTCTAATCCTGCCATCACCTTTACATGCACACTATAAGTAAAAAAAGGATATTCTCTCGCCCATTTCTGTGGACCATGACAAAGAGGGCTGTCAGAGGCCACACTAGTGCTCAAGTTAAAAGAGGGCATGTAGGGATGGCCAGTGATTCCTTCCTAAAAATGTTTGGCTCAAAGAGATTAGCTCCAGCTGGTCCAGTGAGAAAACGATGTGGTACAGTAGGCAGAAAGGACTACCGCACACAGTGAAAACTTCAGGTGAAATCCTTGGAAGCGGCCAATGATTTGCATCTTTTATATTTGACTATTAGTTTCACCCTGAGAGAGAGGAAACAGCCACCAAGGAGTCACATTATATGAAAGATACATCATTTTTATTCTCTTCCTTACTCCAGGAGGGGTCCCTTGATAGTCTGCTGAAGACTTACACTAATGTCCCACTGGCTTCCAGTGTAGCTGCAGAGTTCTACAGTCACTCTAGAACAGGAGTAAAATTTCAATATTGATTCTACAGGAAATTTCCAAGCAACATGGGAATCTGGGGCTGCACATCTCATTGATGGAGCCCGAGTGTTTTATTAATTTTGCAGTTATGTGCCAGATGAATCGAGCCAGGAGGGACCACTAAAGATCCTTCAGGGCTGGTCATTCTGCAGCGCAAGTGCTTGTTTACTTAGCTGCCCGAACACTAGAATGTAATCTCTGTTTGGCCGAGGACTCTGTTGTTTTCCTATTCTATCCTCAGCCCTCAATTGTCATTAGTATTTGAGGAATAAGTGAATGCATTTCTTAGAGTTTCTACAATCCAAAGTGATGAGAAACTGCACTCTGGGAATATAAGTGGCAAAATATAAATATTTCCCATGAGGGAACCTCTGAAAGGATCAGAATGGGATCATACTCGGGCATGATGGCTTTGTAAAAAGGTCTGTGATTCCAGTGCACCTGGCATAGATGAGGACCTGCCAACACTTTAGCCACCAGGTATAAAGCAAGAGAGAATTTTTTTAAAGGAAATAAGCCGTAGAATGTACAACAGCAAGAGTGAACCCCAGTGTAAACTGTGGACTTTGAGTGATTACGATGTGTCTGTGTAGCTTCATTGATTGTAACAAATGGACCAGTCTGGTGGGGGATGTTGATAATGAGGGAGGCTGTGCATGGGGGGGCGGTGTAGGGAATATGTGGGAACTCTGGACCTTCCGGCGAATTTTACTGTGAACCTGAAAAATAAAGTCTGTTTAAGAAAAAAACAAAAGGAGAGGAAACAAGCAGGGAAAGGTAAAGAGAGGAGGGAAAACATAAGGGAGGAAGAAGAAAGAACATGGGAAGCAATGTGCAAATCAGGTCCTGTCATTCCACTTCAGTGGCCCTCAGATCACAGGCTGGCAAACCTGACCCTAAGATACATGGACTCTACCATGTGCACATACAGGCAAAGAGCCCTGTCCTCTGTTCCCAGTAGTGTTATAGCTCACACAGAGAGAGTGTCTGGGCGCTAATGAGCATTTTCTTATGCACAGAGAAGAGGCAATTTGGAAAAATCTAGTTAATTTAGCTGTTTCCATGCCTATCATGACGAGATTTTCTGGCCCCAAACTCAAGGCACATTGTCTGATATCCACCTTAATGTAGGACAGACATTGGATACAAGAAATATTCCAGGGCTCCCCTAGTGGTGCAGTGGTTAAGAATCCTCCTGCCAATGCAGGGGACACAGGTTCGAGCCCTGGTCCAGGAAGATCCCACATGCCACGGAGCAACTAAGCCCGTGCGCCACAACTACTGAGCCTGTGCTCTAAAGCCCGCGAGCCACAACTACTGAGCCCGTGTGCCACAACTACTGAAGCCCGCGCACCTAGAGCCTGTGCTCCGCAACAAGAGAAGCCACCGCAATGAGAAGCCCGCGCACCGCAATCAGCAGTAGCCCCCGCTCGCCGCAACTAGAGAAAGCCGGTGCGCAGCAACAAAGACCCAACTCAGCCAATAAATAAATAATTAAATAAATAAATTTATAAATTTATTTTTTAAAAAAGAAATATTCAAGATTTAAATGTATGTATGCTGGTTTGACAACGTAAAAATAATTTTTCTCTGAATTTTAACTTAAAGATAAATAAATATTGAAAGGGGTGTTTTCATTTAATCAGTTCTTTCAATGCTGACTACCAACTGCATAAATGGAAGGCCAGAGCAGAGAAGATTCTTTTTTTTCTACCTATCTCCAAGGTTGAATGAGGACTGGCTATGACGGGGGTTACCTCCTATGACAGATTAAGTAACATGTTATAATGAAAATATGCCTAGCTTATATCTTGGGACCTATATTTATATCAGGACCAAGACAAAGTCAGCACATGGAATGGAGTTATGAGAAAATACCTAAGAAATAGATTGTACTCGGAGGAGTTAATGTGTTCCAGGTATAATAACATTTTGTGTCAGTGGTTGTAGGTAAGGTGATGAGCGTTTAATAGTAGAAAGGATTCAGAAATCCTCAGTGCCTGTATGCAGTACACCGTCTATCTACCCGTTTGATATATGTTATGTAGCACTTTCTCACTTTTGTATTAGAAAAAAATACATACTAGGAGGAAGGTGAGATCCCTTTAACCACTAAGCACATTCTCTCTCTTTACCTCTCTCTCCCTAACCCCTCCATAAGTAACTTGTTAGGAATTTGATTTTTATCATTCCAGATCTTTCTATAATTTTCAATACTTGTTATTATTTCATCACTATATATTATTTTATCATTACTTTGGGGGTTTTTGTTTTGCTTTGTTTTACAACTGAAGTATATTTTACATGCAGTAAGGTATATAAAATCTTAAGAATTCAGCTCAGTGAATTTTTACATATGTGTAGCCACTATACCAATTAATATTTTGAAGCTCTCCACAGCCCAGGAGACTCCCTCATGTTCTTTCCAAGTCAGTATCCCCTGACCCCACAGGTAGCCGCAATTCTCACTTCTATTACCACAGGTTAGTTTTGCCTCAGGTCAGATCCAACTGTTAGGCCTAAAGAACCCCCTCATCACTGCTGTTTGTGATTATGGATTTTCAAAAAATTAGAATATAAGCACTATAATAGACTGGTTGCAAGATGATATAGAACATTTTAGATGGTTCAGAAAACCTTTCAGTAGCTGCTTTTGCTTCAGAGTGGTTAGGAGCCTGGCCTGTGTGAGGACAACAGAGATTTCCTGTATTATTAATTCCCTCATTCTCTGACCCACGGATGGGAGGCCAGGCTGGCCTAAACCCAAAGAGAGAAAAAGACTTTGTAGGTTTCCTGACGATTGAAGAGCTGAGGCCCACAGAGAAAGGCCTGGGATGGGGCAGGAGGGGGTACTACTGCCTAGGAGCCTTTCATCACTGTGTATCCTGAATTGAAAAGAGGCTGCTTTGGGTTACCTGGACTGTACTATTAGCTGTGTATTATCAGAGCCTGGGAATAGGTCTTCCCACAAACTCTGGCAGAAAGCAAAAGAGATACACCCTCTGTATGATGTGGATAATAATAGTGTCTATCTCATGAGGTTTTTCTAAAAATTTAAAAACTTTTTTATGAAGTTTAAATTATATAAAATATGTTCCACAAATCTTTAGTGCACATGTTGATGGATTTTTACATATACTTACATACGTAGGTATACGCTCACATCAGAATATTTCTAGATCTCCAAAATGCCCCTGTCCCCTCCTAATCAATAACTTCTCCAAGGGAACCACTAGTCTGACTTCTGTCATCATAGATTAGTGTGGCCTGGTTTTGAAATTCATATAAATGGAATCATCAATATGCACACTTTGTGCTTAACGTTCTTTTGCTTAATAGATCCATGAGCCCGTCTGTATTTTTGCACATGGTAGTTATTTGTTCTCTATCATTGCTATGTAATATTTTGTTGTACAAATATACCACAATTTATTCTCTAGTCTACTACTGTTGGTGAACATTTGAGATGATTCCCGCTTGGAGCTTTTAAAGCATTATAAATGTTCTTGTACATGTCTTTTAGTGTATGTAAGATCTCATTTGTGTTCCACTCATACACCCAAGAGTGGAACCACTGGGTCATAAGTGCACATATGTTTAATTTTATGGGTTCTTCCAAAACAGTTTCCAAAGTGTCATACCAGTTTGCAATTCCACTAGCAATGTATGAGAGTTTCAGTTAATTTACTTTCTTGCTAACATTAAGAGAGTGAATAGTCAAGTTATATAATGGGAGAAGATTCTGTAATTACATATCATTGACAAGAGACTTTCTGGAGAAAGAATTATGAATCAGTCCTACAATCAAAAACTTTTACAAAAGAAATAGACCACCCAATTCAAAATAAGCAAATGACCTGATTGGCTTTTCAAAAAAGATGTTCAAGTGACCTATAAACAGGTGTTCATCATCGTTAGTTATCAGAGAAATGCAAATTCAACCATAGTGTGGCAACATCACCTCTAAGAATGCCAAAATCAAAAGGACTGACGATGCCAAGTGTTTTGTTTTTAATAAATGGCATCTACTGTACTCATCATTCAGCAACTTGGGTCATTAACTTAACAAATGAGCTTAGAGATCTGAACATCTTGCTACAAATATAACTAACTCATCCCTTTTAACTTCTTAGAATTCCACAGTATGAAAATACTACAGTTCAACTTTTTTTTTTTTGGCTGTGTTGGGTCTTCATTGCTGCAGGTGGGCTTTCTCTAGTTGTGACGAGCAGGGGCTACTCTTTGTTGCGGTGTGTGGGCTTCTCATGGCGGTGGCTTCTCTTGTTGCGGAGCAAGTGCTGTAGGCGTGCGGACTCAGTAGTTGTGGTGCACGGGCTTAGTTGCTCCGAGGCACGTGGGATCTTCCCGGAACAGGGCTTGAACCTGTGTCCCCTACATTGGCAGGCGGATTCTTAACCACTCTGCCACCAGGGAAGCCCCTCAACTTTTTTAATTAAATAGAAATTTAGATTCTTTTTTCTGATGCTTTCGCTATTACAAACAACACAATAGTGAACATGCTCCCCTTTCTGTACATTTGCAAATGTTTCTCCAGGGTAGAAAACAAGGGGTGATATTTGGATGTCACGGGGAATGTGATTGTTTAGCTTTGATAAGTGGCAATAAATCACCTTTCTTATCAGCTGTGATAATTATATCTCCAAACAATAGTGTATGAGAATATGTCAGACTACTACTACCTTACCAGTATTGGACATCATCAATTTTTTTCAATTTCTCCAAATTGATTTTTTAAATGGCACATTATCTTAATTTTTACTTCTTGATTACTAGTGAGATCAGACATCTATTCATGACTTTATTGGCATTTGTATGTCTACGTCTATGAATTGTCTTTTCATAGCTTCCCCCATCCCCTTTTCTGTCACTTATTTTTCTTACAAGCATATATTTCTAATGTGAACCCTCAGTCTGTTATATGTGTTGCAAATATTTTCTTCCAATCTATTAGTTATTTTCTAACTTTTTATTGAACTTTGTGGTACAGGGGTTTATAAGTTATTATTAATGAAATTTATAAGTATTTTCCTTTATGGTTTTTGCTTTTATGAATGTTTTCCCTACACTTAAGAATTTTCTTTTGTTACATAGTTTAAGTACTTATGTCTTTAATCCAACTGAGTTTATCTTGTGAGACAGACATCTGATTATTTTTTTCCAAATGGAGAGCTGATTTATTGAATAACCTACCCTTTCAACTCTGACCTAAACACCAGAGCCATAATGTACCAAATTTGTATATAATATATGTTTCTAACCTCTATTCTGTTTCATTGACTTATCTATTCCTGCACCAGCAACACACTGTTTCAATGAATACAACTTTATTTTATTTTCTAACAGGTGCTGTTGGCAAGCCCTTGCTCTGTAATTCCTTTTCAAAATTGCCTTAGTTATTCTTGCACATTTTCCCTCATAAAACTTTTAGAATCATCCTGTTAAATTTCATTTTTAAATCCTTCTTGTATTTTGATTAGGTTTACATTGAATTTGTAGATTATTTGGAGGAGAATTGACATTTAAAAACACCTAGTTTTCCTCGATCCTTCAATGGTCAGATCTACTATTTACTTGGGCCTTTTTTTATATCTTTCAGTAAAGGTTTGCAGTTTTCTCCACAAAAGTCTTATGGAGACTTTTCATGTTATTTTAATTTTCAAATGAGATTTTTTTTCTATTATATTTTCTAATGGAATATTACTGGTGTATAGGTAAGTTCCCTTTTAAACATAGTATTTTCTAATAAATATCTTAGTATACTTTTTCTATTTTCTCGATTTTGCTGATATTGGTGAGAAAGAGGAAGGGAATATACCAATTAATAATATTCCACAAAATTAACTACCTGTGGAGAATTCATGAAAACATCTTAAAATATGTGTTACATAATGAAGTCGGTATAAAACAAGTCTCTATTAAACTCTGCTTAGGAAGTTTGGTTCCCTGATGTAGATGATAATGTAGATGTCATCACCTATAAAATTATTCAACATCACATTCCATCCACAGCACCACTGCCAGCTCCTCTAAGTTCCTAAAACAAGGTGTTACCATCAGTGTTTCCCTACTCTTTCCTAGTCAGCTTCCCTTCCCCCCAAAATTCTTATCTTTCATTCCTGCCTCTTGTCTGTCCCTTCTATTCATCAACTCTTCTCTCCTGGATCAGTGATCCCATTAATCCAGTAAGAAACTGTCATTTTTTCAGATGGGCAAAACAAGAGAGAAAGGTTACATTGGCCTTTCCCATCTTAAAAATGTCAAAGTCCTAACTGCATCTTGAGTAGAATTTTTAAGAGAGAAGAGAGCCAGAGATATGATGAAGTTTAAAGATTCTTTCCTCCCTGATTTCCTGTGTTTTCATCTTCAGAATAATAAAAACCAACCATAATAACTGGCGCGTACTGAACACTTAATGTTGGGTCCTGTGCAAGGCATTTAGTATGCATCGTGTTTAAGGCCACCAACAAGCCTGTAAGATAGGGACTATTATTATCCCCACTGTGCAGAAAATGAAACACCAGCTCCTTGTAGGTTAAATAACTTTCCAAGTTGCATCACTAGTAAGTTTGGCTAGGAATTAACCCCAGCCCCTGTTCTGAACCCCTAGTCTAACCCAGTAACTGCGTGGGAAGGAAGTTTGGAGCAAAATAATAGCAGCAGTCATTCTATCTGACACATATGTATCTTCATTTATGACACTAAAGCTTAAAAGGTTTACAAAATTTCACTACTCAGCATAGTCATCACTATTTTAGCCATGAAGTATGTATTTTAGGCTAACCGCAGGACAGGAAATCGAACCTCTTACCTACATGAAAGCACAAATTTGGAGTTATCAACCTCAAAAATGCCCCTGGCTCCTGGCATGACTGCTGAGAAAGAAGAGAGCAAATGGGATTACATTTTACCGCATCCGTCTTTTGAGGGATTCTATGAACTGTATGATCTTGGCCACGTCGTTTAATTTCTCTGTATTTCAATTACCTCAAAGGTAAAATATTGATAATGATAGGACTTATAGGGTTGCTGAAAGGATTAACTGAACACATATATGCTGCTCAGAGGAATGGCTGGCACATTTTTAATCACCATATGAGGGTTCCCATCACCCTTAGTTCTTTCATAATTCAGGGTAATTAGCTCAAATCTACTTTTATCCCAGCATCTCAAACTGGTTTCCAGTTGGGGGCATGGTATAGAATTCCAAATATTTGGGTTTTTCAAAAGAAAGGTTTTGGCCCTTTTTTTTCAGACCTATATACTTTTCAAAGACAGTGTGATGTATATGTTTCTGATTCACTGAAAAGGATATTTGTTTCACTTCATCCCCCCTCCCCCAACTCAAAGCCACTTACTATTCATTTACTATGAACCTTTTTGAAAAATAAACACTTTTTAAAGGTGCTTCATTTGAAGTGAAATGATGATGTTTGGGCCAAATACAAATCTTCAACAGTATACGCATGCTTCTGAGGCTGGCGTCCCATGTGGCTGAAGGGGTTTTACTACCATATCTGTCTCTCTGTAACTGACTCACCAGAGCTGGGCTAACCCTCCTCCTAGCCCGCCTCATTTCAGCCAGTGAACTGTAGCTCGTTCTCACCTGTGCAGTCTAGACCAGCCCTGCTGTGACAGAGTCCCACCAAACCATTGTTGAAGAAAGCCTCAGAAGTAGGAACAGGAAACCCATTCAGGGATTGAGTTTCCCTGATACTGATCAGTCCTTCTGCGTTGCCCTCCCTGATCCCTCGCCCAACCTTTTATTCTCTCGCTCCCTGTGGCCTTATCTGACTCTTTGACTTTGGGTGCCCTTGAACTGATTCTGTCTCATGGCAGTAGATTTCTGGTTCTCCAGTGCCCAGCCTATTCTGTGACTAACCCCAGCCTGCCCTACTGCCTGCCACCCGAGCTTGCCTTTGGATTTGGACAGTTGTCCTTGGCTCCAAACCCTAAGTAGTGACTTCAGCCGCCCCTGCCCCAGGGCTGACATATCCCAACCTTTTCCCTTGACGTCCCTGTGAAATGCCTTGGCCTCCTAGTTGTGGAAGCTCACTGAATAAGGAGACTCAGAAAGATTGTTTGTTTTACTCTACCAGGATGTGAGTGATATGTTTTGGCATTGCAAAGCCAGAGAAAGCACATTCGGAGAGTGCTGTTTATTCTTTTTCTGCATGATGTTGATATGTTGGAGTTTCTAAAACCAAAGTATGCAATTTTCTAATATTATTTTGAGGAAAAGACCTCAGATATTCTGTGCCCATTATGGATGATTTCATCTTGCTTCGGGGCCACCATATATGTAATAAAAGGACTAAAAACCATACATAATCAGAGACTGGAGTTCATGTCGTTCTTGTAGCACAAGTGTGACTTTGGCAAGTCCTTTAGTTCCAAACTTCAATTTCCATTTATGTAAACGTGGAACCCCAAAATCCACTAAACTTTATTCTTGGAGATTATAAAATGTGTGTTATCTTTATGAGACTCCTCTCCCACAACTAACCCGAAGAATGTGCTCCAAAATATCGATTTCATAAGGCTGATAAAAGATTCAAATAAATTAAGATACGCATAGTCACTTTGAAAATCGCAAAGCACAAAGTAAATGCGTTTTTGTAATTGTGAATGAGCTGTATGACAAAAGTTCTTAAGGAATTCAGAACACATTTTCCCCAAATCCTTGCTTCAATCCTCCTCATCCTTCAGGGCTCAAATCAGATGGGACTTAAATCCCTTTGCCTCCCCTCCTTTGTGTCTTCATCAGGCTTGTCCTCCTTCCATTCTAGTATCTCCTTGTCTCAGCGTCCCACTAGACTGTGAACTCCTTAAGGGTAGAATCATGTGGTCCATGCCTGTGTCTTTATCTGTACTAATAATGTACAAACCACTTAGTATAATCCAGGCTTCATCCTAAATGCTTTACATATATTAACTCATTTAATTCTCACAAAATCCTATGAGATAGAAATTACTATTGCATCCACTTTATAATATGGAAACTGAAGCGTGGAGAGCTTGTGACCTTCCCAAGCACACAGAGCCAGTGAATGACAGAGGTGGGACTTGAACCCAGATAGACTAATTATCTGGGTCCATGCTGTTCACTACTACATTATATTGCCTTGGTTAGATGGATAGATGGGTGGGTGGATGGATAGATTTTTACATTTATTATCGTCCTTTATTATCTCGAGTCACAGGCAATAATATAAAAAGCATGAAGATCATAATTAAATAGTCATGAGGTATCAGAATAGAGTTCTGTAATATACAAATGTTTTCAGTGGGATTCAAACCTGGATGATTATCTAACCAACACTTTTTTCCCACTGCAATCAACAAAATATATTTAATTTTCTATATCTAAACAACAATTATTGGCTACATTTAAATATACTTTTCCTTCCTGCTTTTAAATAAAGTGGTAAATTTGCTATGGAAAATGTGGTTTGTTTTTGTTTTTGTGTTTGTTTTTTGGGCCCCGCAGCAAGGCATGCAGGGTCTTAGTTCGCCGACCAGGGATGGAATCCGGAGCCCTGGCAATGAGAGCACCAAGTCCTAACCACTAGACTGCCAGGGAATTTCCTGGAAAATGTATTTTAAAGATATGCAAACACTTATGTGATACATACAGTGATGGCGAAGGGGAATATGAAAGGATTATATTTCCCTTTCCCCAACTTATCTGAGAACTAACTGTGCCTGAGGTCTGGGTCCTTTAAGGATGAGTTTTTGAACCCCACCCTAAATAAGCTACCCAAGAGATTCTGGTGAGCTTAGAAACTACAGCTTTAAAGCAAAAATGGCTTCTGCCAACAAAGACACGTTCACCCATCCACCCTGTCCAATTACACAGCCTCCATCTCCACCCCTTCTCCTCGTACACAAGTGACTACGCTCTGCTCTGGATACACCATCATTCTGGTCTAGCTAGTTTGCTGTGTACTTCTCCTCCAGGGTATCTCATTTACTCCTATGTTTCAATATCCTTTAAAAAACATCAACTCTTGTACTTTTTGTCCAGTTCCAATCTATAACTTGAACTTCTTGCTCATCAGACATCTTTATGTGGATGTTTTTTAGGCAACTCAAAGTCAGTATATCGAAGCCAGAACAAATGAACTTCCCCTTTAGTGTGCTCCTTCTAAGAGTAAATGGCACCACGACAGCCAAGTACTCGGAGCAGACAACTGGAAATTGCATTATTCAACCTCATCTTCACATCTTATACCTGCTTGATTCACAAAATCTAAGTCTATTTGTTAAGTGTCTTAAAGCTCCATTCCCACTCCCTCCCACCTCTGTAATTCAAGCCACTCTATCTCATCTAGACAACCCTAGAAGCCTCCTACCTGATATCCCTCTTCCATTCTTACATTTCTCCAATCTATTCTAACCCAGCAGATTCAAGAGGAAAATCTGACTATATTATTTCCCAGCTTAAATCCTTTCAAAGTCTACCAGATGCTTTTGGGAGAAAGGAAAAAATCCTTCCTGTGGCCCATAAGATCCCAGATGGTTCTGCTCCCACCCATTTGTGCAACTTTATCTCATGACCCTTTTCTCCCTGGCTTTCATGGGCTTTTCTTATGGGCTTTTCATGACTTCCTTGAATGTGCCCAGTTCTTTCCAGCAGCTTCTAGGCCTCTGCACATGCTATTCCCTCCGTCTGGAACTCTCTCTTCCCCATTTACTATCTAGTCAAATCCCACATTCATCTTTTGGACCTGAGCTTAAACTATCACTTCAGTGGAGAAGCCATGCCTGGCCAATTCAGGTTCCCCCACTATACACTTTCGTGGCACAATGTCCTTTTCCTTCACTGCACATTTTGCTCAGTGCATTTTCTTTTGCTGTGCTTATTACAGTTTATTATTTTTACAATTATTTGTTTTGTTCTGTCTCTTCTGATAGACTGTAAACTCCATGAGATCAAAGACCGTCTTGTTCATTGTTCTGTTTACAGTGACTAGCACACATCCTTGAATGAATGAGTGAATGGGCTACTGTTATTCTGGTAGTTTGGAGGATAATAATAATAGACAGTTGAGGCATACTTTTTATTTTATCCTCATAACAACTCTGTGAGAATATATTATTATCACCCTTTCACAGGTGAAGAAGCTAAAATTCAGAGATGTAAGGTGACTTGTCCAGGTTGTACAGGGCAATTCTTCCATGAAAGGGGACCACTGGGATCATTCTGTATTTTAAAAAATAAATAATTGTTTAACTAATTATTTCTCTAGCTGCTTTGTCCTTTGTAAATGCTAAGTAGTATTAACATCTCTTTGGCATTTCCAGGGAGTTATTTAGGATGAGCAAAGCCAGTTACCACCACCTCCCATTTAGGGCAAAACCCACTAAAAACTTTAGGGAAAGTCCTGATAAATGAAGAAACATCTTACATTCACTGAAGTGGAAAACACACAGAGAACGGAGCTGGGTGGGTTAAAGCAAATTAGGTAGAAAAAAGAAGTTGGTGTGATAAAGGCAGGAACAAAGAAAATGGATGAGATAAAGGAAGAAAGAGAAGGAGAGATAAGTACAAGGACACAGGGAAACAAAGAAAGAAAAACAGACCTCCTAAGTCCTTGGGAGAGTCCAGAGAGCACAGCAAAGAAGATACTGTCGGTGCTTCTAACAATGTCTGAATACCTAAGTGTTTAGGAGTAAATAGACAGAGCATCTGATGACTACTTGGATTGTTCATGCCAAAATTTTAGAGATTTTTGGTGAATCAAGATGGAAATAACATTTTACATTTGTTCCTAATATATTTGTTTGAATATGGGTGAAAGCGAGAGGAAGTTAGAGGAAAAGCATTTCCTCCTCTATCCGAGCCCAAAACATATACTGTGTTCCCATCTCCTATGCTCTGTTCCCCCTCTGGCACCGCCCTGAGGTTTGCCCTGACTCCTGTTAAATTAAGCAAGGAGGTCAATAGACTGAGGTGGCTCTAATGCCATGGTAGATTATCTAAGCAAACCAAAATCCAAGCCTGCAAATGCCTCAAGGTTATGAAATCAAAATGCTAAGGACAACCAATCACAAATAGCCAACCAGGCTGTAAGCTGTAGCCGATCAAATAATTTCCTTTCTTGCTTCTGCATGTGGCCTATAAAAGTCTTTCCCCTGGTTCCTCTCGGCAGAGCACTCCTAATCACTGGTAGGCTGGTGCTGCCAGGCTGGAATCAATTTTTGCTCAAATAAATTTCACATTTTTAATATGCCTCAATTTCCTTTGCTGTGCAGATTTTGAGTTTAATTAGGTCTCATTTGTTTATTTTTGGCTTCATTTCCATTACTCTAGGTGGTGGGTCAAAAAAGATCTTGCTGGGATTTATATCAGAGAGTGTTTTTCCTATGCTTTCCTCTGAGTTTTATAGCGTCCTGTCTTACATTTAGGTCTTTAATCCACTTTGAGTTTATTTTTGTGTATGGTGTTAGGGAGTGTTCTAATTTCATTCTTTTACATGTAGCTGCCCAGTTTTCCCAGCACCACTTATTGAAGAGGCTGTCTTTTCTCTATTGTATATTTTTGCCTCCTTCATCATAGATTAGGTGACCAAAGCTTCTACACAGCAAAGGAAACTGTAAACATGACAGAAAGACAACCCTCAGATTTGGAGAAAGTATTTGCAAACGAAGCAACTGACAAGGGATTCATCTCCAAAATATACAAACAGCTCATGCAACTCGATATAAAAACAACAAACAAACAATCAAAAAAATGGGTGGAAGACCTAAATAGACATTTCTCCAAAGAAGACATACAGATAGCCAAGAGGCACAGGAAAAGATGCTCAACATCACTAATTATTAGAGAAATGCAAATCAAAACTACAATGAGGTATCACCTCACACCAGTCAGAATGGCCATCATCAAAAAATCTACAAACAGGGCTTCCCTGGTGGCACAGTGGTTGAGAGTCTGCCTGCCAATGCAGGGACATGGGTTCAGGCCCTGGTCTGGGAAGATCCCACATGACGCGGAGCAACTAAGCTTGTGAGCCACAACTACTGAGCCTGTGCGTCTGGAGCTTGTGCTCCGCAACAAGAAAGGCCGCGATAGTGAGAGGCCCGTGCACCGTGATGAAGAGTGGCCCCCACTTGCCACAACTAGAGAAAGCGCTCGCACAGAAATGAAGACACAACACGGCCAAAAATAATTTAATTAATTAATTAATTAGTTAGTTAATTAATTTAAAAAATCTACAAGCAATAAATGCTGGAGAGGGTGTGGAGAAAAGGGAACCCTCTTGCACTGTTTGTGGGAATGTAAATTGATACAGCCACTATGGAGAACAGTATGGAGGTTCCTTAAAAAACTAAAAATAGAACTACCATATGACCCAGCAATCCCACTACTGGGCATATACCCTGAGAAAACCATAATTCAAAAAGACACATGCACCCCAATGTTCATTGCAGCACTATTTACAACAGCCAGGACATGGAAGCAACCTAAATGTCCATTGAAAGAGGAATGGATAAAGAAGATGTGGTACAGATATACAATGGAATATTACCCAGCCATAAAAAGGAATGAAATTGGGTTCTTTTGCAGAAAGGTGGATGGACCTAGAGTCTGTCATACAGAGTAAAGTAAGTCAGAAAGAGAAAAACAAATATCTTATGTTAACACATATATGTGGAGTCTAGAAAAATGGTGCAGATGAACCTATTTGCAGGGCAGGAGTAGAGATGGAGACATAGAGAATGGATGTGTGGACACTGGGCTAGGGCGGGAGGGGGGATGGGATGAATTGGGAAATTGGGATTGACATATATACACTACCACGTGTAAAATAGATAGCTAGTGGGAACCTGCCGTAGAGCACAGGAAGCTCAGCTTGGTGGTCTGTGATGACCCAGCTGGGTGGGATAGGGTAGTGAGAGGGAAGTACAAGAGGGAGGGGATATATGTATACATATAGCTGGCGTACCTCATTGTACAGCAGAAACTAACACAATATTGTAAAGCAATTATACTCCAGTAAAAAAATATATACCTCAGTTTATCTTTTTTTTTTTTTTTTTTTGGTGGTACGCGGGCCTCTCACTGCTGTGGCCTCTCCCGCTGCGGAGCACAGGCTCCGGACGCGCAGGCCCAGCAGCCGTGGCCCACGGGCCCAGCCGCTCCGCAGCATGTGGGATCCTCCCGGACCGGGGCACAAACCCGCGTCCCCTGCATCGGCAGGCGGACCCCCAACCACTGCGCCACCAGGGAAGCCCCTCAGTTTATCTTTTAACTTCCCCAACTGGGTTCTTCCATGGACCAGCCATGGTAAAGCCATTTTACTCTTCTGAATCTGTTTCCTTATCTGTAAAATAGAGATAATCATTCCCAGCTGGTTTTTCTCAGTGGCTTTTGGCTCATAGAATCTCAGTAGTGGCAAGGACTTGAAGGATAACTTCTAGTATAAACTCAAACTGGATGCGTGAATCTCCACTGCATCGTCTCACCCACCAAATTTTATTTGTTCTCTTGCCCTTCCCTCAACTTCCAACACTTTAAATTTTAGACTTTTAGTATCGCTTAATCTATTGAAATAGTTTTTCTGGAATTATGTTCGTATATATGGAAAAATTTTGTGGTCTTTAAAAACTAAGGTGATACAGTTTCTGTTTTATGCATTATATCCAAGGAAAAATAAATTAAGGGTAAGTGAAAATGATAACATCAGGTATGGAAAATACGTTTAAAGGAAATCCAGATTCCTAATGTTGTTTTGGAGCCCAAAGCGGGGGCAGTGGGGAGGAGTAAGTCTTAAAGGTGCATCTCTGAGGATGTCATTCCTGTATACCAGTAGTTCCCAAGGTGAGATCCTGGACCAGAAGCAGCAGCATCACCTGGGTATTTGTTAGAAATTCAATATCTCTGGTCCCATCCCAGATGTACTGAGAGTCTCTGAGGTTGGAGACCAGCAATCTGTTTTCTAACAAGCCCTGCCCTTCGAAGTTTGAGAACAATTGCTTTCTTGCTATGAAGTGGGAAGCTTGGATGGGGGGCTGAGGGAGGAGACAGGGAACAGAACAGGTGTGTGTTGGTGTGTTTTTATGATTAAAAATAAGGATTATATTAGATTGAAGCATGTGAAATTGCCAATAGTCAACCATTTTGACCTATATAAAAGGCAAAATATGATTCAATCTAAAAATATGTATTTTTAGGTATTATTATGAGGATAAGATAATGTGAAAAAATCTTGCACAGAGCCTGGATATGAAAGTTTCATAGACATTAGTTTCTCTTCCTTTTCCCTAATGCTCTAAAACATACTGATCAGGGCCTCTACTCTCAGAAACAAGCTCTAAAGTAATTATCATATATGCTTTCCAGTGCCCAACGAAGATCAGTGGCGGGCAGCTCACCCCTATACTCCCACCAGCTCACATTCCTTCTAAGAAAATAGGTAGTTACTACTCTCCAATAATTAAAACAATCAAAGCAATACAATGTCTAGATGGTGCCTACCTATACCTCCGGGCCAAACTAGCGACTAGATTTACTCTCATCTCCTGCTTCTTTCAAGTATATATATATATGTCTAACCCTTCCAAAATGTTCTTTCCTTGCAGCTACTTATTTGCAGTTACATCCTTGTAAAATAACTGGCTTCTAGGAAGATATGGAAATGAGCACGGGTCTCAAAAACAATTCTGAAGCAAGCCATAAACACAAAATTCAGACTCTTGGTTGATTTCTTTTGTCATGCTGGGTTTGTCAGTAAATGTGGTGCAGTAGACTGTGTTATCAGAAATGGTGTAGAAAGAAAAAGAGAACACCTCCTAATCAATCTATGTTAACTAGATGAGTAATGTTGAACTGGATGATTAAGCTAAATGTACCTTACAATCTTTGATAGCTTCAATGAAAAAAGGTGGAGCTGAAGTTGGAGGAGGAGGAGGAAAAAAGGAGAGGAATGGGAAAGAGACCAGAATGCGTTTCTTGGGTGTATATGCCCTTTCCCCAGGTTAAAGTTAAAATGCTCAAAGGATCAGAATTCTGTCATATCCATCTTTAAATAATGCTCCCTCCCATGGAGGAGGGGTAGACAGTCACTAAGTAGTCAATCCTTATGAATGGCTGCAGAGACAGAGAAGAGAAGAGAAGAGAAGAGAAGTTGACCTTTTATATCCTGCTGAGACAGAGAAGAGAAGCATTAAGCAGAGACCGAGAAGAGAAGTTAGTGAAGACTTGCTATGGACTGAATGTTTGTGTCCACGCACCCCCCCCCCAAATTCATCTGTTGAAACCCTAAACTGTAATGTGATGGCATTTACAGATGAGGCCTTTATGAGGTCATAAAGTTGGAGCCCTCAGAAATGGAATTAGTGTCCTTAGAGTGAGAGACCAGAGCTCTTCCTCCACTCTGCCATATGAGGACACGATGGGAAGATGGCTGTCTGTAAACCAGGAAGAGGGTCTTCACGAGAACCTGATCATACTGCATCTTGATCTTGGACTTCCAGTCTCTAAAACTGTGAGAAATAGTTTGTTATTTAAGCCACCCAGCCCAAACTGAGATAAGACTCTTTAGCCATTCAGATTTTTAAATAATAATACCCATTCTTACCATCTGCCCCCTACTTCAAATAGATGTGTTATTATCAAAGCACCTGTCTGTGTTGGAAATAATCCAGGTGCTCAAGAGATCACATTCTATGTGGAATGTTAATACCCTGCCTCTCTATTGGCTCTCACTGACTTGTTTGAGAAAACAAATCTGTCCTTTTCAGTTAATTCCCCAAGCACACAGTCAGATGTATAATAACCTTCCAGCTCAAATGTGAGGTTACAGTACACCTCTGGAGTTTGTAGTTATGTATTTTCTTCCTAATGACAGTCTCTACCTTGCCTCCTAGTCGAAGCCATTTGACCTCAATCTTTCAGATCCACCACGTGACAGATGAGGGCAGGGCCACTTTGCAACCAAATTGGGGTGTGGTATGAGTACTATGACTTATAAAGAGCCTGGCAATCTTGAGATAATTGGATCTAGGTAAAAGCAGTATATTATGTATTTTGTTCTTTCTCAAGTTTCCTTGCACATCCTCTATTGCACAGGTAATTTTGTTCTGAATATACATGTGTATCTGATCGTAGGAGGGAAAAAAGAGCTAGTTGTCATTTACTATGAACCGAAGACACCTTCATCTGCTCAGGTGTCTCTGTCACCTAAGTGTGAAGCTTATATTCTACTCTTAATAAGACAAAAATATTTCTTACTATTAACTATAAAAGCTGAAGGTACTTAAATTTTTTTCCTTTCAACCTGGCCTTTCTGACCTAGTCAAATACAATGTTAGAAAGGATGAAATGTACTTAACTTACAGTAATATAATGTTAGCATAATACTTTACATACACACACACACACACACACACACGAGTGTTTATTTCTCCCGAGAGGACTCAGTGGCATCTTTCTTTTACCTCACTCTTCACTCCCTTGTAGTGGCCCCTACAGAATTGCCAGGCCAAAACACAGCATAAGATCTTCTCAGAGAGGATCTTCTCTCTGCAAGCTGTCACAAGCACACACTTCATTCTCTCTGCTTATATAAAATTCATTAACACATAAGTACCCTCAGCTCTTCCCTAGTCCTCCCCCGTGTTGGTTTACTGAGACTACCATAAAAATGTATCTCAGACTGGGTGGCTCAAATAACAGTCATTTTTTTCCTCACAGCTTTCAGTTTTTGAGGCTGGAAGCCCAAGATCGAGGGTCAGCATGATTGGTGTTGTTTCTTCTAAGGGTCTCTCTCCTTACCTGTCTTCACATGGTCTTCCTCTCTGTGTGTCTGTGCTCATCTTGAAAGGACACCAGTCATATTGGATTAGAGCCCATCCTAATACCTCATTTAAACATAATTACTTCCTTAAAGACTGATCTCCAAATACAGTCACTTTCTGAGCTACTGTGTGGCGATTAGGACTGCAAGCTATGAAATTTGGGGGGGACACAAATCAGCTCATAGCACCCCCTTATGGAAATGAAGAGGGTAACTGGCAAGGTGGAGAACACCTAACTGATTTTCTTCAGTAAAGCAGAGTGAGAGCAGAGAAAGGGATCCTCCTATTTGTGCCCACAGAGGACCCCAAAAAAAGGGATAATTAAGTTTCAAGAAATGATTTGCATTTACTTGCAATGATGTGGAGGTGGTCTAATGAAGAAGATGAATAGACAGGTTGTGTCGGCAATGAAGCAATAATAAAACTACTGGCTTCTGGGCATCTCCACTTAGATATTCAACCAACACCCTGAACTCAACATTTCAAGGCTGAACTCAACTCTGTCTTTTCTCAACTCTACCCAGTTGTATTCCTTATTTTTATTTCCCTACCCACCACCCCACCTGGTAATCAAACGGCATCCCCTCCCTCTTTTCCACTACCTATATTTAATTAAGTAAAAAGTCCACCTCCTCGATACCTCTTGAATCCATCTCTTTATCTCCATTGCTTCTTAATTCAGTCCTCAGCATCTCTCATTCATAGCGACTGAATGAACTGGCTATTTTGCCTCTCCCCTTACTTATCATTTCATCTTCCACACCGTCATTTATTATCTTTCTAAAACACAGATCTAATAAGGACATTGTCTTGGGTAAAACAATGTTTCTTCATTATTGTAATGGTTCCTCATTACTTGTAGGATAAGAATTTTAGTTTTCAGCAGGATATAAAAGGTCAAGTTTTATTTTTCATCTACATGTGCACCCAGCACTCCAGTCATGCCATCCTTTTGCTGTTCTCCAAACACACCATGCTCTCTCTTGCCTCTGTACTTTTTGGTCATGATGTTTCTACCAGGGAAGCCCTTTACCCTTTTGAGTCATCAGTGAAAATCCTTCATCTTTCAAATCTCAGCTTCAATGTCATCTCCGTGGACAAATTTTTACTCTAAGTCCATGTTAATTACTTTTCTGTTTTCCATAGCATCTTGTACTCATTTTTTAATAGTTCTTACTATATTATTTCATAAGTAACAATTTCCATACCCCTACACCATGAAACCTGTAAGTTCATTAAGCAGACAAAACATTACCTTGTGCATCTTTGTATCTTACCTGTGTCTGTCACATAATATACAGTCAATAAATATATATTAAAGTAATGAATGAATGAATTAGAGTTAGTATTTTTTAAGCTTGCACAAACTTTACACTTGCTCAAGAGTTTGATCTATACGGTGATCATTTATAATAGAAGAGAGAAGTAACAAACAATTCTTGTTGGATCATTAGATAAAACATGGAAGGGCCAGATCTCAACAAGCTTAGGACATCCAAAAAAAAAAAAAAAATCACAGTCCTTTTGAAAAGAAATGAGAGAGAAATAAATATAAGTAATGGATGAATGGATGGATGGATGGATGGATATAGTACCAGATAACTTAAGCTATAAATAAATGATTCTGCCCAAGAAAAGATAACTTCTCTACCTGAGACTTGCCTAGGAAGGTAAGCCATGGGAAATATGTAGCAACCCTTCCAGCCACAAAGATTCACAGAAAAGAAAAGTGGTCAGTAACTTAGAAATGACCAGTACCAATAACATGCTCATCGACACTCTGTCAAAAAACAGCCAGTTCCTTTCATAACAAAGTGACTGTAGAATTTAACAATTCTGGCTAACAATGGAACCACCAAAAAATGTACAGAATTTTACAGAGCTTAAGTATTAGATTTTCAAATAAATGCCTTACTTTTATCTCATGAAATGGGACCAGTTTTTGTTGTAGCTACTTTTCATGCTACATGCTTATACAAGGTAACATTTTTAAAGTTGTAGACCGAGAAGAGTGTGGATAGAGTCCCTCAGCTCCCTTCCTGTTATCCAAAAGGAGAAGAAATGAGCAGTCATAAATACCAAGGTTTAGTAACATGGAAAGAAAGTTTTTGAAGATCTGAGCAGAGAGTCATAGCCACTCAAGCCAGGGGGTCAAACAGAGAACTGCACCTCCATGTACTTCTCATTGCAACACTGATGGAAGGGACCAGCTTGGCATATAAGAGACATTTTGCTTTTAATTTTCTATTTTTTTATCTTCTTTCCCTCCTTTTCCTTTACACATCTTTCTTTTCTCATTTATTCCTCTTCATCTCTTTCTTTGTTATTCTTTTCTTCCTCCTTTCTCTTTCCTCTTTCTTTAAAGTGTCACCAGCAATTTTCTTTACTCACCTGTCATTTCTGCCTTTAGAAGGGGCACTCCTATCTCCGTGTGATGTGGAAATTCAAAAAATTATAAGTGTGCCAAATAATGGGGAAAAACACTGACAAGTCCTGATTCCACAAGTGGTAAAGAGTGCAACTTTCTCTGGGAAAAGAGGTACTCACATCTTCCCCAAGTCATCATTACCTGTGATGACCTTCAACCAGTGGCAACAATATCTTGTTACATTGGTGACTGGCTTCTCAAAGAATATCTAAGTGAATTAGGAGGAGCAATCTTGGGTTGAGTTTCCCCCCTACCTCTCAAAATAATGTGTAATTAACAATTATTGCTTTCCATTAACTGAATGGAAAATTTCATGTCTGAAGATGTTCAAGCAAAAACAGATAACCACTAATGAAAGATGTTCTAAAGGGGATCTTACTTTAGAGATTGAGATAAAGTACCCCTTAAGGCTTTTCCAAATCTGAGCCTGAATCACCTCATGTAACCTACACCATAATGGGAGTAGAGAAGGCAAAGCAAGCCCCACTTAAACTGAAACATAAAGAGGGTATTTGTACCCTGACTTATGGGGCTACATTCCAGATCTCCAAATGTCTTGTCATATGTTCTATTGCAAAAGAATAACACCTTCATACAATATTTTCCAATTACTTCAGAAGATATAAAATAATAGTGGCAAAGAAAACGTGAACCAGAAGTGCAAATAGAAATCAAAGCTTTCCAGTTCAGTGAAGCCAAAGAATTTTACTGCAGGACCTGGTGATCATTTACCCCAGTCAGGAGGAAAACTGTTGGACCGAAACAAGTGAAAGAGATTGCAAAATCCTCTGTTGAAACTGATGACATTTCACCCTACCCAAAGATTAACTCAGTTAATGGTGTAACTGAAAGGATGTGATTTGGAGACATGCCTTGCAAATACTGAAGCTCAGTGCTTTTCAAAGAGATTAATCCTGATAGCATAAGGGTAAAACATGCTTCTGATTAACAGGAAAAAAGCTAATCTGGGAGATCCTTTTGATTAGATAGCCCATTGCCACAATGGCAATCAGAAAAGGCATCCCTGAAATGCACTATGAAGAAGGACTTTAAAAACAAAATGATTTACCTACAGAGAACAGGGAACAATTCAACCTATCCTTGTGTAAAAAGGCTCAGCCAGAGGAGATGATGCAGTGTCTTTGAGGGGTTCCAGAAAATTGAACAAAGAATAAGAAACAGACTATATTGCTGCTTCATTCAATTTCCATCACCTAAATGGCTACTTCTCCCTCTTCCTGTTCCTCAAGTCATGAACAATCTGGAACCAACGACAGAAGAGGAAACAGAGTCATCACCCCAAAGACTGCACCAGTCAAGTGCCTGATCTGGTATTAATTTGAGATAAATAAGCATGCAATGGGAGGAAGTGGGTATATTTCCATAACATATAAAAATTAGTAGTCATCACTTAAAATAGAAATTATTTTATCAGTAAAATTAGAAAGTACCTAATGTACATCAATGGGGGTGGGTATGAGGTCAGACAAAGACCAATGAAAAGGAAAATAATAAAATTTTAAAAACCTGATAACAAAAATATTAATAGTATATTATATTAAAATTCAAAGAAATATTTTGTTTGTATTAGAAATATGAATGATGACTATGAAGGATATTTGATCAAATGGAAAGATGTAAAGGATGATAAAAATGTATATTCTTTTCTTCATTGGAACAGGCAGTTTCCAGATTAAAAGTGGAAAAGGTTCCAAAGGTAATTTAAAAGACACTTACTTGGAGTTCAGAGTATATGTTCCTATAGAAACATTGTTAAAAAGTGTGCATTAGGTTCCTAGGTTACCTGTGAATTCTATTTAAACCAAATATGTAGAAAAATAATATTAATTTATATTTTGAATCAGTAGAAAATAAAACTGTTATGCTGGAATAAGAATTGGTTATAGGAAGATGAAAAAATGAGGAAATAATTTCAGAAGCTCATTACCTAGGCTCACTTTCACCTCTTCTCTAAGCTGCAACCTCTCCCTAGTGATCACAGCTAGTTTGTGGCTTTAAATATCACCTATATGCTGAGATTTCACAAATTTCAAACTCCAGCTCAGACCTCTCTGCTAAACTCCAGTCAGATAGATAACCCAATGCCTTCTTGTATGATAGGCGTCTCAAACTTAACATCCCTCAAACTGGATTTCTGATCTCCCCACCTCCCACCAAGCCCGATCCACCCTCCCTCTTGCCCATCTCAATTAATGGCAATTCTATTCTTCCATTTCTGACCCCTCTTTCCTCTCATACCCTAAATCCAGTCCTTTAGTCAGCTCTACCTGTAACGTATATCCCGAATCCTACTTCCATTTCTCATTTTCTCTGATCCAAAACACCAACACCTCTTAGCTCTATTATTGCTATTTCCTCCTAACCGATCTCCCCGACTTACTCTTGCCCCCCAAAATCTATTCTGAGCACAGCAGCTAGAAAGATCCTGTGAAATCATATGTTAGATCATGTCTCTCCTCCACTCAAAACCCTCTGACAACCTCCAGCTCACTCAGAGTAAAGCCAAAATGCTTCCACTGCTGTGTACCCCTTCCCTGACTTCTCTGAGCTCATTTCCTACCCCTTTGCCCCTTTGCATCTGCAACTGCGGCCTTACTGAGCTCTTTGCCCTTCCTTGAGCACTCCAGGGCCGAAGTTCTCTTGGAGTCTGTGATCCTGCTGTTCCCACTGCCTGAAATGGTCTCTATATAATCACACAGTCAACTCTCCATCTCACCTCTACCGGGTCTTTGCTGAGATTTCACCTTCTTAGGCCTTCAGTGACCATCATAACCTTTTAAAAAATTCCAGCCTCCCCACTCTTTGCATGCTGCATCTCTCCTTTTCTTTTCAGTCGATATCACCATCTAACATACTGTACATTTACCTTATTTGTTTACTGCCTGTCTCCTCCATTCTAGAATATAAGCTCCCCGAGGTCAATAGCTTTTGTCCCCCAATACCTAGAAAAATGCCAGACATATAGTAGGTGTCAAATATTTGTTGAATAAATTGAGTAAATAAATGAATAGCTGAATGAATAAATAACTTTCTTTCACAAGTACTCTGTTGGCACTATTCTTACTTACCCTTCCCATCCATCATAGAGATAACATTTTTTTAATTAAAAATGGAGAGAAAAGAAAAAGTCACTAGCATCATATTTGGTCTTTCCGTCTCCATTCTTGCTGTTCTTCAATTAATTTTCCACCCAGCAGCCGCAATAATCTCCCTAGAACTCAAACCTGCTGAAACTGCACCTATGGAACTTTATGACTTTGAAGATAAACTCCATCCTTTTAACCTGGTTTGTAAGCCCCCTCATTGTCTACCTCTTGTCTATCTTTCCAGTTTCATGTGAGTTACTCAAGTTTCTGATAGCGAAGAATTGAGGCAGTAAAGAGATTTTGAATCAGAGAATGGCTATTGTTGCTGGGTCAGGGCATTGGTGACTGTTAGGAATATTTTATGAGTTGGCCCCTGGCCATGCTTACATATGAGGCAACCCCCAGGTCACTTATGCAATACTCACAGAGTCCCTACACCTTTTAAGGTTATAGTGAAGTTGGTTTATCTACTTGTTTCCTTGAATTAAATGTTACATAAAATCCCAGCATAATAAAATATATTTCAAATGAAGCTGTTCTACTGAAGATAATGGGAATTTGAGCGGGTAGAAGTCAAGCCCTGACCATTCAGCTCCCATACATCTGGCATGGCCCCTGAAGCCCTTTTGAACAACCACAGCTGAGAGGCTGCGAGTCATAAGAGTGTCAGGCAGCCTCAGTATGCAGTGACACAGAAGAAGAAAGCCTTTCAAAACAGCCACGTCTATTGGTTATTTACAAAAATTGTCCAAGTAACTGAAATGCACTTTGCTGTCCTCTCCTCCTCGGCTCAGTGTGTGACAAATAGCAACCTCTCCAAATGGCAGGAAACAACAAAACAAGAAATATATCAGCATCTGCATCATTCAGGAGGTAGAACATTATGCAGGTTTTTGCCTAATGATTGGCTCCAGAGGGAGTATTTAGGATTTGGTGCACTGCTAACTGAAGCTACCTCAGCTTCTCTGCCAGAGGATTCTGAGAAAAGGTTTGCTGCTTCAGTTTCAAAATTACATTTTAGACCGACTCTTCGAATAGAGTGCATGTAGGGACAAATGGCACAAATGTTTAGCAAGCGGTGTTTGTCTTCACATTCTGTCTCTGTGCCTCAGATCCATGACAGCTTTATTTTTCAGAAGCCTAATAAAAAAAATGATCTTAAGAAATGGAAATTGGAGTTTTTAACTGCCAGAGGTAGGATTTTTATTTTTAGATATTAAGATGAGGGAGCTTAAAAGGAGGCTGTTGGGAGTTCCTTGCTGTGCCACTTGCGGGCGGACAAGTTTGTTTCCAAATTGGGAAATATGACCCTAGCCAATTTTGAAGGCCCAATTTGAGCCAAACAAAATCAACTTCGAAGCATCGGTCCACTTGGAAGAAGGGCTATTGCCAATGCAAATCTAATGTTGTCTCCGACTTGCAATGAAACACATATACAAATCAATGAGTAACTCTGTGATTTTTTTTTTTAACACTTCTATAGTGGCCTCCCCTCTCCCCACTTCCTTCCAACATAACCCAGCTCCGGAGGATGGGCGGGGTGAGGGTGTGGGGGAAGGAGGCCTACTGGTCAGACCTTCCTGCCCAAAACCTATCATGACTTTGGAAGAGCCAAGAAAAAGGAGCTTTTATTTCTTGGCTATGACCTTATTTAACTTATTTCAAGACAGAATCCATTGCAACAATGGTTTTGAATAGCCCTTCAGTGAACTTGCAACAACTAAAGGATAAAAGGCTACCTGTAGCTCTACTACATACTCCCTCTCTCACAAACGCACACACACACACAGCTACAATGTGTGTGTGCCACCACATACATACACATACATCATACACGCAATGCACACACCACACATACCACATATAAACATACTACACATACACACCAAGAGACACCACATATGTATGCAAACACCCACATATATTCCACGCACATCATATACACATACCCCCTCACACACACATGGCACATGCATACACAGACTACATATAAATACATTATAGACACATGTACTATATACAAATGCATACACATACACATTATATACACCATCCTTTCCACACATCTGTTCACATAATAAACATGAACATACAACACTTGCAAACACACACCACACACCACAGACATATACACACACTGCATATAAATTCACCACACACATATACACACCACCTCAAATGCAAATGCACACCCCAAATGCAAATATAAACACATAACACGCGTAAGCATACCCACAGTGCACATAGACATACCCCACACAGCCCTTACAAGTACACAACCCCACACCTACACCACACACCACAAGCATACGTACACCACATACAAATTGACCACACATGCACACTTACACACCACACACAACCACACACCACACATACATGCACAAACCCCACATACAAATACATATACATACACATCACAAGCATATACATACTGTGCGCAAACATTAATACATCACACACACAGTCATATGCCCCACGTACAAATACACCAACACCAGACATGCAATGCATGCAAATATACTATACAAACACACACCACACACACACACATATGCCACACATAACCACACACCACATACAAATATAAACAGCATGACACACATCCACACACACAACACACATACATACACCCCAAACCACTTACAAATGCATATACATACCACATCACACACAGCATACATGCACACACCACATACAAACTCATCTTCATCTTCGAACGGAGATTCTGGGGGAAATCCAGGAGAGAAAATTCAGAGAAGAGAATTAAGACTACGGGACACAGTGTGGAAGTGAGATTCAGCTTTAATTTCAGCAGTCTGACATAAGAACCATATTAAACTGCTGCCTGCAAGTCATTGCTGCTTCTTTCCCCCATGTAGGTAATTGTTCAGAAATCAGATCTTTGAGCATTTTCTATGTTATCACAGAACACAGAAACTAGCACAGCAACTAGTAGTCTCATACTTCTTGATTTATCAGCTCCTGTGTTGCTATAATAAATGCATTAGCAGAGAAAATTTAGAAAAGGGATTTACCTCCTTGGGAGACATTTTAATTTTTCTTATAAATACTAGGTCTTGCAGTTCAAAAAAAGAAAGTAGCCCTTAGTTTCCAAACCATTTTTTCAATCTGCAATAAATAAAGTTATTTCTAAGTTGTCCATATCATCGTCTGACTTTCACAGACTTGAAAGTTACCTTGAGGCATCAACCCATGAAAAAAATTCCTCCAGGTGCCTGGGTCTGGGCGCCACCCAGCTCTCACATAGCAGCACCAGCAATCACGCCTTCCACCTGTGGTGACTGATCCCACAACCGGCAGAAAGTGAGTCTAAGCTGAGAACAACTCCTTCAAGTACAGAGCACTTGGTCAACTCAATAGCAGACCTTGATGAAACATTAACTTCTTCACATTGATCACAACAGAGCTATTTTAATTCTTATGTCTGTGTGAAAGCCACGGCTGTCCCATTTGACTCTCTGCTTTTAGGTACCAAAGGAAATGCTTGCCCCAAATATGCTGCAGCAGGCAGTGTGCCTGGTGGCTCAGCATGAGAGGTCTGGGAGCAGCCTGCCACAGGGAAGAGGAGTCCAGCTGGGTATCCTCAGGCAAATTATTTAACCCTCCAAAAGTCACAGCTTTCTACCAGTCGCTTGAAAGTATAGCAAGCTCATGGGATTGCTTTGAGAATTAAATTAGACAAAATGCTCAGAACAGTGGGGCAAAAAGCAAGCCTTTAATAAGTAGCAGGTGCAATTAATAGGAAAAAAGGTGACAAGAGAATTAAGAGGGAGAACTGAGGTGTTCACATTGATTACGCATCTTCTCAAGGCAGGGTTTGGGCCTTTAACAATCCTATGATATTAGCTATCATTGCCTCGATTTTTCAGATAAGGAAATCGATGCTCAGAGAAGTTACAGTAACCTTCCCAGTGTCATAGCAAGTGACAAACTTGAGATGTGAACCCAGGGTGGAATAATCCCAAAGCTCTCTCTTTCTGTCCCACTACTACATTACGCATATTCTGAAAGCCTTTCCTTCTTCCTCTACATAACTGTCATCCTACTTACCTCCTAAATGTCAGGCTAATATCAGTCCCTTCCTGACAATATGGACCAAGCCTAGTATGGAACCATATAGTTTTAGAGTGATCTGGGAAAAGGGCCCAAAGCCATCTTGATTATGGAATTTATGGTCCATTCTGGAGGAGGGAAGGCCTTGCAGACAGCTCAAGTTCCTGAGTTGCCCCACAAAGACACAGCTTCCCAAGATTGTTCTGAAATGTAGAAGGAACTCAATAAGGCAATCAAGGCTTTTTCCCAGTGGCATGTGCAAGAGAAAGACAAAGAAAAATCTGTGACAAAAAGATGCACAGAAAGAGAGGATGGAAGGAAGAGAGGGAGGGAGGCAAGGAGGGAGAGCATGAGAGAGAGGGTTCATTTCATCTCAAAAGAATTGCAAGGGAAACACAAGACCCCACCTATCTACATGATACATTCAAAGGATATTGGGAAAGGAGGTGATAGGTCCAGGAAGCCTGGATGTGAACAAGGCCAGATACCTGGCCTCTTAACAAGAGTCCCATCTTTCTCCTGTACTCTTTATCCAGACCAGAGTGAAAAAGGCTCCGAAAATCAGGCCTATTAGTGGAGAAACTGAGAGACTATTTTCTAGATGTTCTAGAAGAAAGATCTATGAAGTGCTGCCAGAGGTCATGGTAGAATTTTGCCTCTTTTTCTTTGTCCAGTAGAAAGATTCCACTTCTTCCACAGGCTGCAGAAGCACAGGCCTGGTAAGAGCCTTGGGAAAGGGGTAGGGGTGGTGCTAGGATTGCTAGGAAGGCCAGAAGATGAGCTGGGTTGACAAGGGCTCCATCTCCCAGGAGCACCGCCCTGATCAGTGGGATTCTGGGACTTGAGCACCGTCCCCAGCTCTGCAAATCATCTGGCCTTTAATGCTGTTATAGCATAGAAGAATGCTTGTTTTCAGTTCCAAAAAAGCCAGTGCTATTCATACGTCCACTTTCCACGTGTAAATAAGATGAGATGGTGATGACAGTTCCATGTTCATGGGGAGAGAGGCACTGCTTTTTCAGGAGCTAGGAAAAAAATACCATAGAGGAAACACTGTTTACAAATGATTAAAATGGGTGCATGCACACATGCATACAGAAGAGCAGAGAACAGACTCAACCCTGTGGTCAGGAGCCATCAATGAGCAAGAGAGCTGAAAGCCAGTTCCAACTCACCTTTGGAACTGATAAGAGTCATTGTCTGGCTTTCCTTTATTCTTTGTTTTGATCTGAGGCTACCTCTCCTATCACTTTCTCCCTTGACACAGTCTTATTGTTAGCGTGGAGACTGAAGAAAATTGTTTGTTCCATGTAAGAGCAATACACTCCCCTCCTTTTGTCTTTTTCAGGAAATTAGTAGCTCCTGTTCCATTAACTGGAGTGTTTTGCCTTATCTCATTCCTATAAGTGAAGTGGGAACTTCAAGGCCATAATTTAGAATTACTCTGTCCAATTTATCCTAAACGGATTCTGTTCTCATTGCAACAGTTATCTCTAGACCTTACTAAAGATTATATGCAGGCTCACCTACAGGCCCACAATTGTCCTCTCTTTGGAGCTGAGGTCTTTAGAAATGTAATGATATGTGACAGGATTTTGAAGTGAGCTCTATCCTTTTATGGCCAAATGGATTTCTTGCCATTTTAGAAGCCAGTCTCTACATTATTTAATACTTTATTTTACAAAGGACCTGGGAAACTCTGGGTTTTTTAACCAGATGATACTTGCTCATTGTTCCATAACAATCTTACAGAGGTTTGTTACCTTTTCTGATATTTATTTGAAATTTGAGGTCGAAAAATAACATCTAGTCGTCAGGTGGAAGCCTCAATGTGCTCTTTACCACATAAGTACCAAAGGTGAGGGTGAATACCGAGGATGCAGACTAACGTGGCAGCTTTTTACGGTATACCATTCAGTTTCAAGAGAAAATTCATAGAGCTAAAAGCTGGGTGATGCCTTTCTAGGATACACCAGTTCCCTCGGTCAAGTTTTTCATGACTGACATCTGTTCTGACTGGTCAGAACCATTATGCCAATGGTTAAGTCATTTACCATCTAGTTCAATTTTAGTCCTATCTTAAAAATAAGCCAGGTGTCAAAAGATGTTAAATGATTTCCTCAGAGTCATATAGATAGTAGATAGCCAAGATTAGGTCCTGTCATTGAATTCTACTTCAATACCCTTTTCACCAACTTGTTTGCTCATCCAAAGATGTGTAGTCATGAACTGCATTCTAACAAGACTCCACTGTTTCAATAACTGAAAGGAGGCATTACAGTTCAGTATACTAGCTCAATTATTCTACAGCATGTCACGGCACTCTAAAAATACGTAGATTGTTGTAGCTTATAATTAACACAAATCTCTCTTCTCTGACCACGGCGTGATAGAAACCAAGCTCAGAAAGGTCCATTCAGGAGCAATAGAAGGAAAATTAAATTTACCGGGTTCTCTAGATTCTAGTTTTGTCACCAATAATTCTGTGACTTTGGATAAATCCTTAGTTTTCACACGTAATATTGGGCAAGTCTAAAAGAGAGGTGCTTCCGTTGAGATTCTCAAGTGAGTGGTTGGACTGCGTGGTGATTGAGATCCCTTTCAACACTGAGATGCTATTATTTCCTGATCTATTTACCAGGAAATCAGTTTAATACACTCCCCTTATTGACCCTTTCAAGGAATTTCACTTCCAGCACAGATGGCCACAGTCGTGTCCACCCCCATACGCAGAAAACCAACCCACAATTTCAAGTAGGCCATTGCAGCAAAGACTGCTAGACATCCACCAATTCCATTCGCTGCTTCTTTTTGGTATTAAAATCCCCCACCCAGATTTTCAGTGGGTTCAAGGCCTTCCAACTATAGATGACAACTTCTGACCTCCACTGCAACTAAGCATGGCTCTGTGCCTAAGTTCTGACGAACAACATGTGAGCCGTGAGTGGTATGTATAACTTCTGGGTTTTATTCTTAACTAGAAGGGATGTGCCTTTCCTCTTTTTCCCTTCCTACTGTCTGGGAGAGAGTTGTTATAGCCAACATGGACACAGAAATGGAAGCTGTATGTTAAATATAGCAGAGTGAACATACCAGCTTTGCAGTGCCTACTTCTAGACAGGCACATAAGAGAAAAATAACTTCTCACTGCATTGTGAGTCTTTGTTTTAGCAGCTTAAATGGTTTATCCAGTGGTACAGCCATCAGTGAATGCTGCCATGGAATAAGATGAGGCATCCAAGCGGGATGCTTCAGCCTCGGATTCTATTTAGTAGTGACCTAGCCCACAGCATTAGGGTTCCATTTACAGAGAAATAGTTTTAATTATAAACTAAGACATCTCTAGTTTCATAGTTCATAAAACCTGCTGATTACTAAGGCCAATGATGTTTTTAACCTAACACATCCTGTAAAGTAACGGTAGAATGAATCTTTACCCTGAACATATTATAGCCAGTGTGCTTTTCAAAAATGTCAATTTCAATAAATACGCTCACACGACAGAAACCTAGTATAAACTATAAACACGGTGTAAAATATAAGCCAAGAAATTAGTCAGTATTGGGTTGTAACAGCCACCAGGTTGTCTTTAGAAAGGTGTTTCTTCAAATAAAAGGTCTCTGTGAATTCTGAGATCCCAGGAACCCAAGGACCAGAAATCCCTAAACTTTCTGCCAGCGTACCAGCAGAATTATTTACAAAAATTTCACTTTACTTGTCAGTTCCCTACAATCTCTTCTTTAATATTAGGCTACGTCATAAATCATTATGTGAGTATTGCAAAACCAAGACCTGATATTTTATCAGCGTCTAGCTTGAGAGTAAAGCTTGGTCACAGTGATTGTGGCAGATGCTGCAGTGTGGTTCACTCAGCAGCCATCCTGATCTCCTTCTGACATGCCTTGCTGTGGAATAAAACTGGAAAGCTAAACCCTACATTCCCCTGAGGGTTCTGCATGGGATCCAGGTTCTCCTCAGCCAACTCACATTCTGTAAGCTACCTGATACCTTACATTAAATCTCTTTCTGTTTACACTGGCTAACCTCAATTCTATTTCTGTGACTAAGAATCCTGACTGCTACAACAGTGGTATTTTAATTCTCTCCCTCTTTAAGGATTGAAGACATGAGGAGGTACATAAGACATATTTTTATGGGTATCTTCTTATCATCAGCACTTTTAACATCAATGATTTTGTTGAGGGAAAGAGAAAGAAGCACCAGTAAGGAGGCTGGATCTTGGGAGCTCTGAGTGCTAATCAGAAGTGATAAATAGCTACCATCTTATTCCAGACTGACACAGCTAGCCTTCTGCGAAGACTCATTTTCACACCAGTCTTGATGTGGAAGCAAATGCTGGGAGACTACAGAAAGCAACAGAGCTTTTGGATGGGGTGGGTTTTTTTTTGTTTTGGGTTTTTTTTTTCGTGGTACGCGGGCCTCTCACTGTTGTGGCCTCTCCTGCTGCCGTGCACAGGCTCCGGACGCGCAGGCTCAGCGGCCATGGCTCACGGGCCCAGCCGCTCTGCGGCATGTGGGATCTTCCCGGACCGGGGCACGAACCCGTGTCCCCTGCATCAGCAGGAGGACTCTCAACCACTGTGCCACCAGGGAAGCCCTGGATGGGGTGTTTTTATTATACTTTTAGAGGCCAAAGGAGTGAGCAACAGGAGTTACAACCATTAGAAACCCTCTAACAATCCTTAGAGGAATTGTTAAGCCTGCTTCATGTTTTTCTCAAAGTGTAATTCCCAACCAGCAACATAAGCATCACCTGGAAACTTCTTAGAAATGCAAATTCTCACACACATACACACACTCCAGACCTGCCGAGTCAGAAACTCAGGGTTGGGCCCAGGAATCTGCTTTAACCAGGCCTCCAGGTGATTCTGATGCATGCTCGACCTTGAGGACCACTGGTGTAGATCATTCAACCCTAGCTGAGGTTAAATGGAGTTTAAGACAGATAGTGGTAGGGCAGAAAAAAGACAATTGAATAACTAGATCTTTGATTTAAAAGGAAGCTCATGTGAAAAATAGAATATAAATGTAATCCCTTTCCCATGTAAAATGGGAAAAGCTCTAGTAGAAAGAGCATTGTGCTGGGAATTTGAATCAGTGGATTTGGATTTTTAGCTAACAATTAAGTAACTTTGAACTAGTCATTTAAGTTTTCTGGAATTCCATTTCCTCGTTTGTAAAATGAAGTAATGGGATGAGATGTTCTTCACCACTCACAGCTTCTGTCTTCTATCTGTTCTGGACAAAATTAATGCTAATTATCCTTGATTAGCGTCATATTGTTTCCTGAGCATCATGACATTCCCAGTATAAACCTGATGATAGAAAGTTCCCAGAATTATTTCTCTACTTGGGAGCAGAGGAAAATTAACAAAAGATACAAGTATCAATAGTTCTCCACCCCAAGTCAATAGTCCAGGAGTACACTCCAGCTTAATCCAGGACTGGTAAAATCCACTGGATCTCTGAAAGGCCAATGTAATATTTAAAATATATTGGAAATTACCAATATCCTAGAAATGTGTACAACTCACTTGTATGTGTCTTTTATATTATTGGTGATTTTGATCACACACGAGACTTGAATTCTGAGGACTATATTTTCACACTTCAAGATACTGTGTGTGTGTGTGTGTGTGTGTGTATGTGTGTGTGTGTGTGTGTGTGTGTGTGTGTGTGTTTGCTGTGAAAATTAAATGCTTTAATCTACTTCCAAAATTTAAGAATTGAGACTCAGTGACATTCAGCTAAGGCCAAGGCAGGTAGTAATTACACTTGGGAAAACCGCAAAATGACATCCCTCAACAATGTGGAAACACTGAATCACTGACAGAAGATTGTGTCCACTCAGTGAACTTGGGAACTACAGTAAAAAAAAAAAAAAAGGTCATCTGTGTAACTGAAGTTTGTTTGCAAGGAGGAAGGGAGGGCTTGGCCTACCTGTGAAGCAGTAGGGACCAAGAGTTAATCAGTTGATAAATTTGCTGAAGGTGGAAACGCAAACACTTTGCAAAGCTATAAAGTAATAAATTAATAAAGAGGGTAGAAGAAGGTACAGCAAAATGTCTGTCCCTTATGGCTGAACCTGTATCTTCCTTCCCACCACCTATCTTGGCAGATAGTAGATACTTAGTAAATATTTGAGATTAAATGAATGAATAAAGGTTGAGAAGATTTTAACTCTTTGTATATAATCACTGAAAAACACAATATTGTAGCTGTGTGTTTCAAGCAAGAGCAAGTTACTTTTAATGAGCCTAAAATATAGTATTTTCTTGCAAATTTTTGCAATGTCAGTGGAGTGAGCATGAAAATTTCATGCAAATTTCATTGTGTTGAACCTTGTGAAATTACAAATAGTCACTGCTTATGGCTTACAAACATGGCAAATTCAAATGGTCTACATTTTTTCTTTTTTGTCTAGGAGACATCACCTACATTTAAAAAACTGATTAGCGCTCTCTTTGTAAACAATGAGTCACAAAGAGTTAATCCTGGCACTAGAATAGATGGAGCCAACACATGTTATCAAGACCCACCTCTCCCCGCTTAAAACATAGGACTGCCAGTTATCTACAGGGGTAATTTCAGAACATAGATCTTTTAAAAACTAAATGAAACATAATGTTGTTCCAGAGATATTAGAGGAAAATGCTTAGAAGACAGTCTTAAAAATAGAAGGTTTTAAAATTAGTGGTGATAGTTGCATAACTCAGCGAATAGACTAAAAACTATTGAATTGTACACTTAAAAATTGAATTTATGGTATATCTATTACATTCCAAAATTTTTTTTAAATAGAAGAGACTAGGCTACAGAGAATGGAAATACAAGTGCACTATGTGGACCATTCTGCAGCTAAGGAGGAGGAAGAGAGTTCTATGCCAAGCCCCAGACATCTGCCTTGTTGCAGGCCAGCCTTCACAGGATCCTCTCTGCGAAGACTGCATGTCGCAGCTCACACCTTGCCAAGTCAGGAAAATAAATATACATGCAGTATTAATAGCCTCTGGTGTTTTCAGCACGATGCTGGAATTCTGGAAAGGGATCCCCTGAACAGTCCTAAATCAAAGCCTGATGAGAACTGTCATCTTTGCAAAATGCCATTTGAGTCTTTGTGGGAAGGACTTTTCTCAGATCTGCTTGTCCGGTCAAGCTCAGATGGCTGGCTCTAGGACATAGGATAAATGTAGAGTTACTTAAAAGCAGTGATTCTTAACCTGAAGGAAGAAAATGTCAGGAATCCCAGATAAAAGGCAAGAAAACTCAGAAGAATGTACATATACACAGACCCAATTTTATATACAACGTCAAGGGCCCAAAGGGCCTTGGAATCCCTTCCACAGACTCCATGTTAAGAATCCTCAGTTTATATTCTGTACAGCATGTCCCACATTCTATTAGATTATTTTAGTGAAATTTAACATTGAAAACGAAATACTAAGATCTTAGAGAAGCTCTAAAGAGGCCCCCCTTTTCTTTTACTACCACAAATACTGGGAAGAAGCTCTAAAGAGGCCACCCTTTTCTTTTACTACCACAAATACTGGGAAATTTAATTTCGTAACTAGAACCTACAACATATTCTAATGGGAAGCAAACGGCCCTGGACAATGGGGGGAAGTCCCCGGTAGACTGAAATCCTAAATATCTTATGTTTTCATTGTCTTTGGCTTCTCTCTGGTTTTGTTCTTCGTTTTTTTTCCCCCCATTTGTCACACACAATATTATCCTTCTCTCAGTGTATTTTTGACAGTGCATTTTACCCCAACACCTTGACAGGCACATACAGTTTAAAAATTATTTGGAAGACTTATTTTAATAATAGCCATTTCCAGCAATTATCACTAACAATTACAATCTGTAGCAAAAGACTCTGAAGAGACCAAGAGCTCAGTCATTTTCTACGACTTAGGTTACTTGGCCCAAACCAGGCTGAGTAAGAATCTCAAGACAAGATTTTGAGTGTATTTTTTTTTTAACACCTTTATTGGAGTATAATTGCTTTACAATGGTGTGTTAGTTTCTGCTTTATAACAGAGTGAATCAGCTATACAAATACATATATCCCCATATCTCCTCCCTCTTGCATCTGCTTCCTACCCTCCCTACCCCACCCTTGACTGTATTTTTAAAACATATCTTTTTTTAAAGGGATGGAATCAAAAGTGGCAAGAATTTATTAAGCGCCTGTGTATTCTCAGCGTTATGTTTAAATGCCATGAACCACAAAGGAAAACTAACTGCTTCCTTCAGAGAACTCACAACCAGCTGACGAATGTTTTAGCAATGAAAGAATGGAAGGACAATTGGTTCTAAATATTCACATTCATGAACCATAAAAGGAAAAAATATTTCAAATAAAGAAAAGAAGTGTTTTATATTCCACCATCTGACTTGCATATAATAAAAACTGAGGACTTTATGAATGCTGCACTGAAATACCAAAATTCAGGGAGCAGGGGTGAGGGGAGATATGTCAACAATTACCAAAAAGCATTTATTTCCTGGCACTCTGCACAATTCCATACTATACAATATGTACTTAAAAGAAGAAAATGTACTTAAAAGAAGAAAATGTACTTAAAAGAAGAAAACTTAAAAGAAGCCATGGCCCTTGTACATAAGTCGCCTACAATCCAAGTTTATCTTTCCCAATTGATGAGAAAAAAAAAAGTTGCTTTCTTTTTTTCTGACTAGAAGCTCCAACAGGAAGTATCAAAGGAGAAATCTGTTCTTGCAAGATTCTCAACCAGAAACAGAAACATCTCCATCAGAAATATAGCAAATAGGACTGTTCTCCTGAGATTTCTAACCTAATTAGCCAGATGAAAACACCTGTCAGATATTCCTTTGCTCAAGTGTTTCGAGATGATAAAAAAACAAATGTTGAATGTATTTTCTCCTTTGCTATCTATGGAACACAGGCTATGTCACTTGAGGTGAAAGGAGATTGACGAAAACAAATTTGCAGGTCATTTAGAAAGACAGCAGGGCTGAAATGAAAATAAAGGAGCCCAGACGAATTCTCAGATTCCCAATCAATTCTCATTTAATTTATAATAATGCCTAATGGTTTTTATTCCTAAACCAAGTTGAGCTAAAACTAAGTGGGTAGTTACGAAAATGAATGAAGCTAGTTGAATCAAACAGGATTTTACTGAACTGTCTTTTTATGTGATAACAACCCAATCCCGGACGACAGACAATCAATGACATTACATGAAGGAGGGCCATCTTGAATCTAGTGTGCTTTTGGCTCATAGCTGCCAGCCCTGAACTGTCCCTCTGGTCAGGCCCATTTTATCATATTAGGCATTATACAGTCGCATGCCATGGACAGTGGTTTTGGAGTATGTGGATGTGTATGTGTTTTACTTTTTATCGCAGCATATAACATTCACATAGAAAAGTACTTAAAATGTACATATACTCTTTGACAATTATTTAAACAATCCAATCCAGGTCGAGAAATAGAAGAGCGTCGGCACCCCAGAAAACCCCTGTGTATCACTCTCCCCCAAAGATAAACACTATCCTTATTGGTGTTAATCATTTTCTTTACAGAGCTACTATTTAGTATACATACCTGAAAAATGGAGTTTGGTTTTGTCAGTTTTTGTTTTTGTTTTTAATTTTTATTGGAGTATAGTTGATTTACAATGTTGTGTTAGTTTCTGCTGTACAGCAAAGTGAATCTGTTATACATATAAATATATCCACTCTTTTTTAGATTCTTTTCCCATATAGGTCATTACAGAGTATTGAGTAGAGTTTCCTGTGCTATACAGTAGGTTCTTATTGATTATCTATTTTATATGTAGTAGTATGTATATGTCAATCCCAATCTCCCAATTTAGCCCTCCCTCCACCCCGGTTTTGTCCGTTTTTGAATTTTATAGGAACAGAATCATAATGTAGGCATTTTTATGCCATAAATTTTTTTGTTTAACCTTACAGTTGTAACAGCTTCCACAGTCTCTAGGTGTTGCCTGTAACTATCGTTTGTTCATTTACATTACTGTTTAGTATTCCAGTTTATTTTCCCATCATGCATAGATTCTGGGGCCCATATGCAAGCATTTCTTAAAGGTATATTCCTGGAATTGCTGAGCCATATGGTATATATATGTTCAGCTTTCCTTAATAATGTCAAGCTTCCTTTCAATGTGATTTAACATCCTAATTTTAGCCAATCTGGTCAATAGGTCATCACCATTTCAATTTTTATTATTATTATTATTATTGGCTGTGCTGTGTCTTCTTTGCAGCGCGTGGGCTTTTCATTGTGGGCTTCTCTCTAGTTTTGGTGGCGGTGTGTGAGTTTAGTTGCCCTGCGGCATGTGGGATCTTAGTTCCCCGACCAGGGATCGAACCCATGTCCCTTGCATTGGAAGGCAGATTCTTAACCACTGGACCACCAGGAAAGTCCCCAATTTTTATTTTTCTAATTGCTAATGAGGTTAAGCACCTTTTTCTATGTCTACTGGCCTCTACCATTTCTTAATTTAATAATCAACATCTTACTAACTGGAATTTTTTTTTTGTTCACCACATTCACATGCAGCAAGTAGCTTGACCATTTTCCAGTCAATCTGGAATGATTTCACCTATGTGATTATAAAAGTATCATTATCAACTCTGCTTCAATTCTTATCAGTCATTGAAACAGCCTGCAAAAGATGGAATTGTGTTAAATCTACTGCTTAATATTATAAAGCAACATTTTAAAATCTCAGCCTATATCTAATCCTTAAGCCAATCATGGTGAGGTTGTACAGGGTAAAAGATGAAACTTGAGCTCTTTCTGCCACAAAAAGAAGCCTGTTTGGTACAGAAATTGAAGACTTAAGATCCATCAATGCAGGGCATTATGATAGTAGCTTATTGAACTGGTCTATTTTCTGAGTGGAATTACAGACATTGATATTTAGGGTAACACTAGGATTCTCTCTTCTAACTGAAAGAGCCTTAGAATTTCAGAGTATGAGTAATGTGCTATTATGTTTCTTATAGAGGCATTCATTAACTATATCTCTCACATACCCCAAATGGTGAAGGGCAAGCTACACTCCCAGTAGTAAAGAGCATTTTCTGAAAGAGTCTCTATTTGGCAGAAAGGTGGCCTGCTCTGCATAATCTTGGGTGTGCAGAGCAGGGAGCCTCCCTCTGCCTGGCATTAATCTTTTAATCCTCTTAGATCATTTGGTTTATTGTCCTAGTCTACCTATTTTCATTGTCTTTCTATTACAAATCAAAAAGAAAATCTTTTCAGCAAAAGCTGGAAAATATTTTAACAAAGCACATTTTAAACTGCTAATTTTGGCAGACCATAAACTTAAATGAAACTTTTCATTTTTTCTCAAATTCCATAATATACATCCATTTTCTACTTCTTTTCTCTTTTGTGAGAAAAAAATTTCCAAGACCTAGCCACAAAATACTTTTAAAGTGTATAACTACAGAGAATACACATGAATGTAAAACTATTCGAAATGCATAATTGCACTAACAGCAAAGAAAGCGTTCAAAGGCATACATCTTCCTGGGGCTCTTTGTTTATTTCGCTTTTTACTCTCTTTTTTGTAGTGATTATCAAATTTACCAGGGAGCACTAAATGCAGCATACAAAGGAAAAATAACTTGTTTGAAATGTTATGTATAAACAGGTAACCAGTTGCCAATCAGATGAAAATAAAACCAATTGTTCAGCTGAAATGAATAACAAGTTCAGGCAGTACAGTTGCTTCAACTGGCCATTGCCTTAACGTCTTCAAGAAACAGAGAAGTAGAATTGCCTAAGTATGTTACCATATATACTCTTTATCAGAGGTGTGTGCATGGGGCAGTTTTCCTAAATTGGTAACTGCTGCTAGATTTATAACAAACATTTCTGACAAAGTTTTACTCAATTCTATTTCACAATATATTGAAATATTCTCTTCTATTTAAATGCATTTTACATTTGTATGCAATATTGTATTCACTATCATATCCCTAGTACTTACTAGCACAGTGGATAGGACTTAGTCAACACCCAAATGTTTGTTGAATAAGCAATGAAACTTTTTTGTGGCCGACAATTTACTTCATTTTGAAGGTTTAATTTGAAAAGTAGGGTATACTCTTCCTTTTTAAATACTGGCATATAAAGTTTCCAGTTTAGGCAGGTTAAAACTCTGTAGTCAAATGAATCTAAAAACAAAGCAATAGAATCCCTCATACTCTTTCTCTTCAGCAGCTGGCATGAGCTTCAACATTCCATTCAGTAAATTTTAAATTATGAAAATAAAGACTAAAGATTTCTCTCTTTAATTTGTTTGAGAGGAAAAAGAAATAAAAGAGTCTTTATGACAACCCTTCCCCAGATCCAACATGGTATAATGGAAAGAACGTGGACATTAATTTCACTCCTAGTTGTTCAACAAATATCTTTTGAGAACCTATGTCAGGCACTGTGTCAAAAATAAGAAATAAAATAAATTTAAAAAACAAAGCAAAACGCAGCCTTTGTCAATCTTACATTTGTTTGGGGGCATGTTTCTTTCAGCCCTTTGTTCAAGTCTCATTTTTACCACTTTATAAGACTTTGTACAAATTATTTAAGGTCCCAAAGCCTCACCTTTCTCACCTGTAAAAATTTGGGACTGTTTAACCCATTTCTCAATAGGTTACTAGAAGGATGAAATGTGGCAGTGCACATACAGTAACTAACCAGTGGTAGACTCTAACATAGGTTAGCTCCTGTCAACTACTCCCCTTTCTCCTGCAAACAATAGGTGATTCCCAGGAAGACATGAGAAAGGTCAAGACGTTTACATATTTACGATATAATTCATTCTTTTGAGATCCTGCCAAATCAGTGAACAGGTATCATAATCCACATTTTTGGGGTACTGAATTTATAATACCAGATATATTACCTATGTGTTCAGATTTCTCCTTTTATGTTTTGTTTATTAAACTACTCATAAGAACTTCTTTACCACAAACTCACCTTGAGAGTGAAAAAAAATGCCCGCAGAGTCCTCTGATGCACAGAAAAAAAGAAAGAAAGAAAAAAGGTTGAGGAAGGATATCTTTGTCTGGTTTTAGTATCGGGGTGATGGTGGCCTCATGGAATGAATTCAGAAGTGTTCCTCCTTCTGCAATTTTTGAAGTAGTTTGAGAAGGATAGGTGTTAACTCGTCTCTAAATGTTCGGTATAATTCACCTGTGAAGCCATCTGGTTCTGGACTCTTGATTTTTGGGAGTTTTATAATTCCTGATTCAATTTCATTACTGGTAATTGGTCTGTTCATATTTTCTATTTCTTCCTGGTTCAGTCTTGGGAGATGGTACCTTTCTAAGAATTTGTCCATTTCTTCTAGGTTGTCCATTTTGTCGGCATATTGTTGTTCATAGTAGTATCTTATGATCCTTTGTATTTCTGTGGTGTCAGTTGTAACTTCTCCTTTTTCATTTCTGATTTTATTAATTTGGGCCCTCTACCTTTTTTTACTGATGAGTCTGGCTAAGTGTTTATCAGTCTTCTCAGTGCCAAGAGCAGTAGTGGCATCTGAGAAAGTAATCACAGTGTAAATTGTTTCACATCTTTGACAGATCTGTCTGAACTGAAATCCCGCTGAAGAATAGACCAACTCCCATCACCAACACCCACCCTACCTGCTCCCCACTCAACATTTCCCCCATACACACATACATAGAAATGCACACAAACAACCAAAAATTAGAAAAGCAGAACCCAAGTCCCAGACGCAGGAGTCCTTTGTGTCAGTGGGTACAGAATTATCCAGATAAAGATGGAAACATGCACACAAAGAGCCAGGAAGCCCCATATAGAGGCTCTTCAAGAAGAGAAAAAGTGAAAGAACACTGCTTAGGGCATCCTACATCACTGTTACCTCTTGGTGACAAAGTTCAGTGCCACAAAACAGGTCCCTGAAATAATTTTTTTTCATTAGGCAAAGTATTACTTTACATCATTCTCAAGTTCCTAAAAGAGACTTGCAAATATATTAACCCAAAGTAGATCAGGCAGGTAACATTAGTGAGGTGGGCCAGATACATTCAACTGAAATTTAAATATTTAAGGATTGCCTTTGTATCTATAAGTACGATGCTGACTCCTCTTTTTTTGAAACTCACACTCTTCTCAATCTACCTGTCATTGGCCTGCTTTTGAAAAAAAAAATACAGATCTTAGAAATATTTCACTTTTATCCTAACTTTATTGTAAGAAAAACAGCAGTCCAACCTTGATCATAAGTGGCAACTCACGCCCAATGTCAAAGAGAAATGAGAGCATGGCAGGGATTGTGTCAATGGCCCTTGGAACTCAGCTCCAGGCTCTCGGGGCCACATGGATATTACAGGTCCAGCAATACCAAATCTCTCCACTTTTCAAAACAGCCCAGAAATTTGTATTTATGCTTTAGTGTTGAAGATAAATTTTTTAAAGTTTTAAACACTTGGCAGAGGTAAACAAAACATATCTGATGGCCAGACTTGGCCTGCGTACTCCTGCTTGAACCTCTGTTAAACATCTACACTGAAACAACTTTGTGCATATCTATGTGTGGGAGTTGGCAGTTGTGGTGAGCAAATCAATGCCATAATGTCACGTGGAGTGGAGAAAAAGTAGAAAAGGGAAGAATGTTAAAATTTGTTGTACTACAGTTTGAGTTCACACTCTGCCTTGCTTCTTTTCATGAACCTCTAATTATAAATTAAATGGGATCTTTGGAACTCTTATAGTAACTTCTGTTTATGAAATCTACTCTGTGAATTCTATTAATTTATTAAATGTTATCTAAAATGGTTTTGGTGGTTTTAAACTTCTCAAAAACACCAGAAGGACATTCCCAGATCACTTCCAGGTACTCCAATTCTGATGCCAAGCTTAACTGCTTATTTGGTAAAAGGGGCCCTGTGATGGCTAATTTTAATGTTCCTACTTGACCAGGCTGAGGGTTGCTCAGATAGCTGGTGAAATATTATTTCTGTTTTGTCTGTGAGTGTGTATCGGGAAGAGATTAGCATTTGAATCAAAAGATGGAATAAAGATCACCTTCACTAATATGGGTAGGTAACCTCATGAGCCAATACCTAAAACAAACAAACAACTAAATAAACAAATCTCCTATTGGTTCTGTTTCTCTGGAAAACCCTGACTAATACACATTTTGGTATTTTGATGAGATTAGCATTTGAATTTGGTGCACTCAGTAAAGTAAATAGCCCTCCTCAATATGAGTGGACGTGATCCAATTCATTCAGGGCCCAAACAGAACAAAAGGAGGAAGAAGCAGGAATACATCCCTTTTTTTCCTGCTTCATCCATTGAGCTGGGACATCTCATCTTATCTTCTGACCTTGGACTCTCATATCTACCATTGGCTTACCTGGTTCTCAGGCCTTCTGATCCAGACTGAATTTTGTCACTAGCTTTCCTGGGTCTCCAGCTTACAGAAGGTAGATCATGGGGTTTCTCAGCCTCCATAATCACATGAGCCAATTCCTCACAATAAATAAATAAGTAAACAAATAAATATTCTGTTGGTTCTGTTTCTCTGGAGGACCCTGACTAATACACTGATACAAGTCTTTTTCTGAACTAAAGTAAAAATGTTGCTGATCAAACTAACTGGCCAACCCAGGAAGATTTCCTGTCTTCCAGCTTGCCTCATGTAGTGGATATCAAAATCTCATCTTCATCAATGTTTCCCTCCCACCATACTATTTTTTAAATCCTTAATTAATTTCTGTTTTAAAAGGACCATGTTTACAATTCTTCTGTATACAAATATATTTAAACAAAACCTGGCACTCAACCTATCTTTCTTTACATTTCAGTTGGTTCAATAGTTACCTAAACTTGACTACTGAAAGAGTAATGCTAGCAAGAATAGCCATCCCAAATATCTGGCCAACCGTTTAAAAAAAGTTCCAAGTATCTCAAATCAATGATCTGTAATGAGATTCACTAACTAGGATTTCTGACAGTTTACAAAGAATAAGAAGTTTTCTTTTCTTGATAATTACACTGTGTCTGTATCATGGTGAAATGGGAGGGGTTTCAATGACTGAGTTTTGTAAAACACAAAAGGAAAAAAAAAAAAAAGACAAGTGAGCACAAGGAAACTAAGTAAGACTTAAACTTCCTTTATTTCAAAGAAGCAGAAGCACTGAGAAATGGAAGCTAAGGTCCATACTATCCAGGGAGGGCTTTCTCCTGACTCTGATCTTCTAAGTCAGTGTTAGCGTTTTGATACTGATGAAATCATTTAATTTCCGGTACAGCCAGCTCTCAGTCATATGCCCTGAAACAGAAAGATCGAGGTGATATGAATAAGTCAGATATTAGTAAAATATTTTTTGAAGTACATGTTGGCTTTGGCAGGAACTCCGTGCTTTCATGTAGCAGCATTATATTTCCTTTCTTCATCAAGTTTGGATTAGTTGAAATCAAAATTAGTTTCTGTTTCCTGAGCCACTGAAAGTGGGGACAGATGGATTAGAACATTCTTCTGGCTAAAATGATTGCAGCTTTACCAAGGGCAAGCCGCAAAGTGGAATCCCACACTCTGATAATCTGGAACTCAATTTAACACACATTCTGCAAAGAAATCCAACATTCATGACTAAGAGAACCCAACTCAAAAGCAGTAGCATCACTTTCCTTTATTCCCACCTAGTGAAGACAAACTGGAGAGTGGCTAAGCTCCAGAACAGTGAGTTGTTAATCATCATGGTTTTCATGCCTCCTTTAGAGGAAATGAGATGTAATCCAACGCCTGCAGAGGCCTTTTCAGGAAATTGCTCATCTGTCTAATTAAGCTCTTCTTTCTTCATAGGTCTATGGATACAGTCAGCAGACATATAGCTTCCAGAAAACCTTTGTGCCCTTTTTCTGTTGCTCATTGGAAATTTCTGATGTAATGGAATCTCCTTAAAATGGAGATGTTTGGAGATTAAAATCTCCATTTTATGGTGATTCCATCACCTTGTATTAAGCACTGGCTAAACGTCATGGACACTTTATTAACAAGTGTCATTTCCTATAGGGAAGCACTTTTGAAAGAGTGCAAATTAGAAAGCCTAAGAGACTACACAGATGGTTTTATACCTCGTCACTAGCATAGAGCATCTAACTGCTCACTGGCGCCAAGTTTATAAGTGCTCAGGCAAGAATGTTCCAGCTTGTTTATTTGTTTTTTTCAGTAAAATAGTCATTGTACTTTGGCCTCTGCCCCTTTCATAATACACCACAGATGACCTATCCTCTGTCCTACCTGCCACCAGTTAACCTTGTTTCATTCCCTGTCCTTGCAAAGTTAGTACAACCCACTGCACTTCCACTGTAACCATTTACCATGTCTGTCCTTTCTAAGCCAGGTTCTCAATTTCTAACTTAATTAAAGAGCAATGTGGCAGACATTTATGGAGTCCTATGTCAGATCCTGGGCACATGAAACAGAGTAAGATGGCAGTTTTGCCCTCAAGAAGTTTGCAATTTAGCAGGAAGAAAAATACAGAATTGATAAAAACTTCCACATCCAACTATAATAGGAGCAAAAAGAAAAAAGTCATCTAAACAGCATGTTAAAGAAGCAAAAAGGAAGAGGCAAACAAGTCATCATTACTCTCCCTACCTATGAAAAAAAATTTATCACTTTTAAGTGCTTTTATATTTTGCAAATAATACTATTCAAATATGTGGTCATACATATGTCGTTAAAGGAGGGTGGATAGCAAGTGTGTTCATCCTCTCCCACTGACCTATTATATCTAAGTACTTTAGAAAGGGAAAATCGATTCTTATTTATTAAGTTATACCAACACGGAATATAACAGATAAATGAGGTTAAAAGAAACAAAGAGCGCAGTATTGAAGTCTATTGAAGCTAACGAGCCTCCCCCATTTCCCTGCACCTCGAAAAGCACACTATAGCAATGATAGGACAGGACTGGAACCTCAGTCTCATTCAGTTTTACCATCCCCTTGGCCCACCTTGAATCAAAACTACTCAAATTCTTAGATCTGTTGAAAGGCATCACAATAGAAATAATTATGGGCCTTCAAGCAGGTCTCTAGATTTGAGATTTAACATTCCAGTAGTTCTGGAATGCATTCATCTCTATTCATGCACACCAAAAGAGTTAGAAGAGGATTTAGTTCATCTCTGTGCAACCTGAGCCTGAAGGCTCCTAACATCTGCTGTATTTATAGGTTGAGAGCAGATCCAGGCAAGGACAGTTCCACTCCATTCAACAATTATTTGAGCCCAGGGAGTCCTTATTATTTAAACATGCATTATACCCCTCCCACAATTACACGGTTGCTTAGGGAAGCAAAGAAGCACCAGAACACGAAAATATTCGTAAAGGGGCTGATTGACCTCTTGAAATGCTAGTCACCACTTATCCCACTCTACTTAACCCCTAGCTTGTATCTCCAACCATCATATCAATACCAACTCTGATGGTGTAGATGTTATAGACATTTAATCAAACAACGCAAATGCAATGCAATAGATTGCCAAGCAAAATGACAAACATTGCAAAAGTTGTAGGATTTCATAAGATTGGTGAAAGTTACGTCGGAAAATTCTTGGATCACACACACCCACACAAAGGAATTGGCAATGGTGGATCTATTAAAAATTAATGAAGAGGAAATCAACAAGGATACTGATATGATAGGCATGGTAAAAAAGAAAAAAAGAATGATTTGATAAAAAGGATTAAGAGCACTTTAGGAAAATTGATAAAGCCATCACTTAAGGCAAAAACTCCATTGAGATGACATTGCAAAAGGCATATATACATTAAGTGAAGATTTCAATATTGCTACCATACAATTTTATTAGAAAAGTTAGGCCGAAAAGAATTATCAGTATTTCATTCATCTTTGTTTTCTTAATGTGCTAAATATAATTTAACTTACATTTATTTAAATGTAAGTAAGAATAAACAAATTATCACCATGACATTTAATTTCCTTTTGAAGATACAGACCCAATTCATGGTTCTTTTAATTATGAAAAAAAAAAATAAGTGTAAGTAGATTTACAGGATGAGATACTGGCAAATAGAAAAGGCAACCACAGTAAATGGATTAAAAGGAGCATTTTATATATATATATATATATATATATATATATTCATTCCTTGGATGTCCACTCCTTGGATAATGAAGACCCAGTCACTGTTCCAGCCATGATCTTTACCCTAAAGAAGCTTCTAAAATCCCATGAGGCTGCATCACCTGTCAAGTCACAAGTAAGCACTTATAGCATCAACCTGTGCAGAGGGATTCACCTGAATGTTGCACACACATTCCCATGGTCAGTTAACTTAGTGCCGATGGGAGGGCTTTGCTCCTTATTTTAACCTAAGCATTTTCTTTGATTAAAAGGAAGGACCTAGCACCCTAAATTCATTTTCCCAGGACTAATAAAAGAACATTCATCAAAGAAAAAGGTCTCCAAGTGTTCAATTCTAGGTTATTTACCTTAGGTGCCCAACGATGCTTAGTTGAAGAGGTCAGGAGCAATGCTATGAAGCACATATAAAGATTAGAAGATACTGTCCTGAGAGAAAATATAGCCTCCTCCACCCCAAAAGCCCTGATCCTCTGACCATCGGAAATTTGCTGGAGCTCTATTGGAAAAGCACTGCTCTCTCTCTACCATAAGCTACAAAGCCCTCAATGGGAAACAATTTTATAACATCCCTCTCCTTCTGAGGAGGTAACCTTGTACAATATAAGAAGCCCAGATGTTTTGGAGTCAGACAAGCTGAACTTTAAATTCCACATTTGTATATACGAGCTGTATAATATGGACAAGTTTCCTATCTTTTCAAAGCCTCAGTTTCAACCTCTCTGCTATAAAAGTAATAAAATCTACCTCATGGAGTTGCCAAGAGACTGCAAATGACACAATGGTGCTGAATGCCCAGTTATGCTTTATAGTAGGCACACTTTCAAAAACATGTTGGTTCCCACCACTTCCCCCATGACAAGGAAGATCACGGGGAAGTATAACCCCGCTGGCACCTGGTGGGAAATGAGGAACTGAAAGGCGATAGAGGGAGTGTAAGAGGAAATGGAGAGGGTGACACAGACCAACTTCACCAGCACCACCCCAACTCTTCCCACCTCACCCCAGCCTGGTCCTAATCTCACATGGAAATGAGGGATAAGACACCTGTGTGTCAGACAGAAAGTACAAATTCAGTGCATCTGACTCAGAAACTGGGCCAAGCTGCCCAGAGCAGGTAATAAATATAATCACCCTGATCTAAGTCAGAGGCCTCAGGGTTCAGTCACTCCCAGCTGAGAGGTTTTCCTGTCATTGGAAGGAAACCCACTCTGGCCAACATGTGACAGTTGCTAATCGTTTTCTAATCTCAGTGTCAAACATGATCTTTTCATGAATGTGGTTTTCTTGGTTTGGTTTTGTTTTTTAAGATAGCTTATGAAAGGAGATGTCTTCTAGCCCTTGGAAAAATAGAGATATTCAACAAAAACTGGTGCATGTTAGTCTTCATCTTCAAGATCTGAGCACTTTCATCTATAATGAGTCAACAAATATTTACTAAGCCCTGAGAATATTTGCTGTGTCAGGCATTGTGAGTGATAGAGAAGGGGTGAAAGGTGTGGATTTCACTCTCAAGGAACTTGCAACCAGCTAAGGCACACGAGACCTACCCCCACCCAAACCCCCGTGAAGTAACTGGCCAATGGGACAAAACAAAAATATCTATCCTCAAGTGACAGTATACGAGAGTGTCTGCTGCCCCAGAGAGTTGTCCTGAAGCTCAAATACAGTGATGCATAAAAGCTCCTAGCAGGAACATGTGTGTTTAACACTTTAATTTTTCTCTACCCCTAGAAGAAAATCTAGGAGAGAATAATGTTAAAGCCAAGGCAGCAGGGGGTCACAAGGAGGAGGTTATCAACAGCAAATGCTGCTGAGAGATCTTGACAAAAAGGAAGTCACAACTGACCCTTTAGAGGACTGTTTTTAGAGTGTGATGAAGATCAAAGTCAGTTAATTGCAAACCATTAAGAAATGAAGGCATATCTCAAAAGTGTAGCCAACAGGCATAAACTACACCTTTGAGAGGCTTGAGTGGGAAAAGGAAGAGAGAAAAACCATAAGATCTAGTGATGGGCATTCTGTTTCTTTTTTACAACACAAAGCTCTGTTTAAAAGTTTCCTCTACAAAAAGGGAAAAAACTAAAAGATTCTAGAATCTTCCCCAGCTCTAATAGAAAGCCAACAAGACAACCACGTGGTCTTGTGCCTCCAAAGAACTCAAAGTAGGTAGACTCAATTTCTTTTTCTTTCTTTTTAATCAAAACATTCTAAAATAAACATAAAACAACTTTTCCAAATTTTTTCCAAAAATTAAATAATCTTGTTCGTTTCATCAGCATTCTGCAAAGCAAAGCAAAAGAAGGTAAAGGTTGGGAATTCCCTGGTGGTCCAGTGGTTAGGACTCCACACTTTCACTGCCGAGGGCCCTGGTTCAAGCCCTAATCGGGGAACTAAGATCCCACAAGCTGCGTGGCCAAAAAAAAAAAAAAGATAGAGGTTAATTAGTTTTAACTGCAAGAAAGTTTAAAGAACTTTTGCCTAGAATCGTGCTAATCTCTGTTAAAATGATTAAGAGTTAGTGTATACTTTAAGTCAATAAACATTGACGTATTATACTGGCTTTTTATATCTCTCATATCACTGAGTAAATGTTATAGGAAATATAAAGATGCTCATAACAAGCCTTTTGCCCTCTGGAGACTTCAACTCAATAGAGACAACAGAAAAGGTATAAGTAACTTGTGTAAGAAGGACACTGTGACCAATTTAATAAAGGGCTAAAGATATTAGGAGGAAAAAAGAGAAAAAGGTGAAAGTTGGACTGGGAGAGCTGAGTTTCTTTGGTAGAAAAATGAATTTAAGTTGGATTTTAAAGAAAGCATAGGAATTTGAAGGCAGATATGACAAGGACAAAGGAGGGGGAGGAGGGTGTAGAGTTCCACTGGAATCCAGGCAGGAAGAAGGAATGAACAAAACCAAGGACAGTCATAAACAAAAGACCATACATAACAGCCTAAAGAGACAGGAGAAATATCCACTGTACCAGAAGGGACTCGACTAAATCCAAGCCTCTAGATGGAAGATCCATACCTCCAGGCCTTTCTGTCCAGTTCATTATTGTGTTATTACTTATGGCACTATTTCCTAACTTCAATATTTCAGCTCTAGGGTCTATTTTTTCCCCATTGTATTCATACAGCAGAAAGAGGAAATAACTCATCCAGCGGTGGGGATTTCTTAGTAGGGTTTTGAAGAGAGATGCTGAGGGTGGCTGACTCTGCGAAAATGTTTCCTTTTTCTCTTGCTGTTTGTCAGATATTACTGTTGGGCAACCCTGGTGAGTGTCATCAACATGCAATCTCATCTGATTTATCTTCCTTTACTCACTCAAACTCAGCCCTTTGCCTCTTTTTTTTTTTTTTTTTTCCTAGCTCATTTAGAGTTTCACAACCTCTTACCTTTAATTGCTGAGTAAGTACAAAACATTTGTGTATCTGGCATCAGATATGACAATCTCCAAGAAAAATGACTCACAGTCACAGAGATGGCCGTGGCTACCTATTATGCCTTAATATTTTGCTTTGCCATTATTTCATTTTAAAAGTTCAATTCTATTTTTCTCACAGATTCACTTTCAAAATAATAAATTTTCGTGGCTGTCTTTTCCTCCAAGTCCCTCCCTTTTGAAATGTGCATGACTGAAGTAAACCGTATGTGCTCCACAGAACTAGTGTCAGTCTCCCCAGAGACCCATAAAAAAATTTCACACCAATAAACTGTTGATGTGAGTACAGGCAATGGAATATTTGGGTCTAATGGAATCGAAAAGGGGCTTTCAATCACAGAGACAGAGGAAATTAAATTCATTTGTAGGTCAAAAGCTTTACAAGTGTCCTAGAGGTAGGGTCACCATGGTTACTGGCTCCACCCAGCTAACACAGATATGGAGTCTTTACAGTTTATCCCCAAGTCGACCTAACTTTCCTTGGATCAGCCAAGAAAACTTTGTTTCCTCCTTTCCCAATTTCTCTCCTCTGCCTCCATCTCAACAGGAAGAAAAATAGTTTGGGTTTTGACCGAGGTTTCTGGAGCAGAAATCCAGATCTAACTGTTAAATAAATATATACAGTTTGAGCGTAAATAAAGAGATGACTGTGCTACAATGCCTAACTAAGGCAGATAAGGAAAAGCAGGTAGTGTGTTGATGCTTTCAACAGTCTGTAGCTTTTATAGCCCCTGCCACTCCGCACCTGTGCCTGGACTCATAAACTTGGGGGCAACAAGCATTTTTAAAGCATTCAGTTAAACTAGGAAGGACTGTAAATGCATGAAAAGGTTTCTAGGACCTGCCTCATGTCCCTGAATGCAAGCTCTACTCTACCTATTATCTTTTTATATAAATATCTTCTCCTGCCCACAAATCCTGAAAGGGTCAAATCCTGAGAAGTCACTTGTTGTCTCTGTCAACACACAAAGGAAGCACCTGCTATAAGATGTTTCCTGCCCGCCCGTGGCAGTCTTTGCTTCCAGGTTTGCTGCTATATGCACAAAGCTTTCAATAGCACCTGGAGCTTAGTAGGAATTCACTAAATATTTGCTGAATATTGAATGAATTAACAAATCAAAAGGTCTCATTGTTGGTAAAGTGTCCTCTTAACTGACTACCTTGCTACAAATCAGTCTTGCTGTTACCACCAGTCTCTATACTTTGAATCTTTGCCATTTGTTTCATTTTAGGCTCCCGTGTATTTCCAGCCTTTGGAGTTTTATAGCCTGGATTTGGCCCACAGGCATCAACCAGACCAGCAATTTTTATGGTTGTCTTGGGATTAGACCATTCATTACCACGGCTTCAACACTTCACTACCTGGCTTATCTTGGCTTTCACAGTCCTAAATTCCAGAGCTACGTTGATAGAAATCCATACATAGCGCAATGATTTAAAAGAGTGAAAATGTGGAGGGTTACTAAATGTAATAGCCAGCCTCCAAGATGTTTTCCAGTGTCCTTTGCCTTTAGAGCTTGCTTCTAACAAATTGAACACTGTAGAAGTGATATATCGCTTTCAAGATTTAGTTATAAAAGACTGCTGATTCCATCCTGTGATTCCTCCCTCTCTCTGTCTCTCGGTCTCTCTGTTTCTCTCTCACTGTTGGATCACCTGGGGTGATCTAGGGTAAGCCAGCTTCAGGTGGATCAGCCCCACGAAAAAGCCCATGTGGTGGGCTTCCCTGGTGGCACAGTGGTTGGGAGTCCGCCTGCCGATGCAGGGGACACGGGTTCGTGCCCCGGTCCGGGAGGATCCCACATGCCACAGAGTGGCTGGGCCTGTGGGCCATGGCCACTGAGCCTGGGTGTCCGGAGCCTGTGCTCTGCAAAGGGAGAGGCACAACAGTGAGAGGCCCGCGTACCGCCAAAAAAAAAAAAA